>NC_135237.1:404251060-404563560 GCF_051348905.1 Ranitomeya variabilis
ACATCTAGAGGGTTAAAACCATGTTGGAAAGCATCCCAAAAGAGTTCCCAAAGAGGGGGTATGGTGCATGTTTGATTTGTGGGAAAAATTTTTTTGGCTGAAACTCAGCCATTTTTGGCTTGGCCGGGTATTAGATATTTTGACGTTTTCAGGTTTTGCGAAAAATCACTTAATTCTCCTACTTCTACATCTAGAGGGTTAAAACTATGTTGGAAAGCATCCCAAAAGGGTTCCCAAAGAGGGGGTATAGTGCGTGTTTGATTTGTGGAAAATAAATTTTGGCTGATAATCAGCCATTTTTTAATTGGCCGGGTATTAGATTTTTTGACGTTTTCAGGTTTTGCGAAAAATCACTTAATTCTCCTACTTCTACATCTAGAGGGTTAAAACTATGTTGGAAAGCATCCCAAAAGAGTTCCCAAAGAGGGGGTATAGTGCGTGTTTGATTTGTGGAAAAACAAATTTTGGCTGAAAATCAGCCATTTTTGGCTTGGCCGGGTATTAGATTTTTTGACGTTTTCAGGTTTTGCGAAAAATCACTTAATTCTCCTACTTCTACATCTAGAGGGTTAAAACTATGTTGGAAAGCATCCCAAAAGAGTTCCCAAAAAAGGGGTATAGTGCGAGTTTGATTTGTGGAAAAAAAAATTTTGGCTAAAAATCAGCCATTTTTGGCTTGGCCGGGTATTAGATTTTTTGACGTTTTCAGGTTTTGCGAAAAATCACTTAATTCTCCTACTTCTACATCTAGAGGGTTAAAACTATGTTGGAAAGCATCCCAAAAGAGTTCCCAAAGAGGGGGTATAGTGCGTGTTTGATTTGTGGGAAAAAAATTTTGGCTGATAATCAGCCATTTTTGGCTTGGCCGGGTATTAGATTTTTTGACGTTTTCAGGTTTTGCGAAAAATCACTTAATTCTCCTACTTCTACATCTAGAGGGTTAAAACTATGTTGGAAAGCATCCCAAAAGAGTTCCCAAAGAGGGGGTATAGTGCGTGTTTGATTTGTGGAAAAAAGTTTTTTGGCTAAAAATCAGCCATTTTTGGCTTGGCCGGGTATTAGATTTTTTGACGTTTTCAGGTTTTGCGAAAAATCACTTAATTCTCCTACTTCTACATCTAGAGGGTTAAAACTATGTTGGAAAGCATCCCAAAAGAGTTCCCAAAGAGGGGGTATAGTGCGTGTTTTGTTTGTGGGAAAAAATTTTTTGGCTGAAAATCAGCCATTTTTGGCTTGGCCGGGTATTAGATTTTTTGACGTTTTCAGGTTTTGCGAAAAATCACTTAATTCTCCTACTTCTACATCTAGAGGGTTAAAACTATGTTGGAAAGCATCCCAAAAGAGTTCCCAAAGAGGGGGTATAGTGCGCGTTTGATTTGTGGAAAAAAGTTTTTTGGCTAAAAATCAGCCATTTTTGGCTTGGCCGGGTATTAGATTTTTTGACGTTTTCAGGTTTTGCGAAAAATCACTTAATTCTCCTTCTACATCTAGAGGGTTATAACTATGTTGGAAAGCATCCCAAAAGAGTTCCCAAAGAGGGGGTATAGTGCATGTTTGATTTGAGGAAAAAACAATTTGGCTGAAAATCAGCCATTTTTGGCTTGGCCGGGTATTAGATTTTTTGACGTTTTCAGCTTTTGCGAAAAATCACTTAATTCTCCTACTTCTACATCTAGAGGGTTAAAACTATGTTGGAAAGCATCCCAAAAGAGTTCCCAAAGAGGGGGTATAGTGCGTGTTTGATTTGTGGAAAAAAATTATTTGGCTGAAAATCAGCCATTTTTGGCTTGGCCGGGTATTAGATTTTTTTACATGTTCAAGTTTTGCGAAAAATCACTTAATTCTCCTACTTCTACATCTAGAGGGTTAAAACCATGCTGGAAAGCATCCCAAAAGAGTTCCCAAAGAGGGGGTATGGTGCATGTTTGATTTGTGGGAAAAAAAATTTTGACTGAAACTCAGCCATTTTTGGCTTGGCCGGGTATTAGATATTTTGACGTTTTCAGGTTTTGCGAAAAATCACTTAATTCTCCTACTTCTACATCTAGAGGGTTAAAACTATGTTGGAAAGCATCCCAAAAGGGTTCCCAAAGAGGGGGTATAGTGCGTGTTTGATTTGTGGAAAAAAAATTTTGGCTGATAATCAGCCATTTTTTAATTGGCCGGGTATTAGATTTTTTGACGTTTTCAGGTTTTGCGAAAAATCACTTAATTCTCCTACTTCTACATCTAGAGGGTTAAAACTATGTTGGAAAGCATCCCAAAAGAGTTCCCAAAGAGGGGGTATAGCGCGTGTTTGATTTGTGGAAAAACAAATTTTGGCTGAAAATCAGCCATTTTTGGCTTGGCCGGGTATTAGATTTTTTGACGTTTTCAGGTTTTGCGAAAAATCACTTAATTCTCCTACTTCTACATTTAGGGGGTTAAAACTATGTTGGAAAGCATCCCAAAAGAGTTCCCAAAGAGGGGGTATAGTGCGTGTTTGATTTGTGGAAAAAAAAATTTTGGCTGAAAATCAGCCATTTTTGGCTTGGCCGGGTATTAGATTTTTTGACGTTTTCAGGTTTTGCGAAAAATCACTTAATTCTCCTACTTCTACATCTAGAGGGTTAAAACTATGTTGGAAAGCATCCCAAAAGAGTTCCCAAAGAGGGGGTTTAGTGCGAGTTTGATTTGTGGAAAAAAAATTTTGGCTGAAAATCAGCCAATTTTTGGCTTGGCCGGGTATTAGATTTTTTGACGTTTTCAGGTTTTGCGAAAAATCACTTAATTCTCCTACTTCTACATCTAGAGGGTTAAAACTATGTTGGAAAGCATCCCAAAAGAGTTCCCAAAGAGGGGGTATAGTGCGTGTTTGATTTGTGGGAAAAAAAATTTTGGCTGAAAATCAGCCATTTTTGGCTTGGCCGGGTATTAGATTTTTTGACGTTTTCAGCTTTTGCGAAAAATCACTTAATTCTCCTACTTCTACATCTAGAGGGTTAAAACTATGTTGGAAAGCATCCCAAAAGAGTTCCCAAAGAGGGGGTATAGTGCGTGTTTGATTTGTGGAAAAAAATTATTTGGCTGAAAATCAGCCATTTTTGGCTTGGCCGGGTATTAGATTTTTTTACATGTTCAGGTTTTGCGAAAAATCACTTAATTCTCCTACTTCTACATCTAGAGGGTTAAAACCATGCTGGAAAGCATCCCAAAAGAGCTCCCAAAGAGGGGGTATGGTGCATGTTTGATTTGTGGGAAAAAAATTTTTGGCTGAAACTCAGCCATTTTTGGCTTGGCCGGGTATTAGATATTTTGACGTTTTCAGGTTTTGCGAAAAATCACTTAATTCTCCTACTTCTACATCTAGAGGGTTAAAACTATGTTGGAAAGCATCCCAAAAGAGTTCCCAAAGAGGGGGTATAGTGCGTGTTTGATTTGTGGGAAAAAATTTTTGGCTGATAATCAGCCATTTTTGGCTTGGCCGGGTATTAGATTTTTTGACGTTTTCAGGTTTTGCGAAAAATCACTTAATTCTCCTACTTCTACATCTAGAGGGTTAAAACTATGTTGGAAAGCATCCCAAAAGAGTTCCCAAAGAGGGGGTATAGTGCGTGTTTGATTTGTGGAAAAAAGTTTTTTGGCTAAAAATCAGCCATTTTTGGCTTGGCCGGGTATTAGATTTTTTGACGTTTTCAGGTTTTGCGAAAAATTACTTAATTCTCCTTCTACATCTAGAGGGTTATAACTATGTTGGAAAGCATCCCAAAAGAGTTCCCAAAGAGGGGGTATAGTGCATGTTTGATTTGAGGAAAAAACAATTTGGCTGAAAATCAGCCATTTTTGGCTTGGCCGGGTATTAGATTTTTTGACGTTTTCAGGTTTTGCGAAAAATCGCTTAATTCTCCTACTTCTACATCTAGAGGGTTAAAACTATGTTGGAAAGCATCCCAAAAGAGTTCCCAAAGAGGGGGTATAGTGCGTGTTTGATTTGTGGGAAAAAAATTTTTGGCTGAAAATCAGCCATTTTTGGCTTGGCCGGGTATTAGATTTTTTGACGTTTTCAGCTTTTGCGAAAAATCACTTAATTCTCCTACTTCTACATCTAGAGGGTTAAAACTATGTTGGAAAGCATCCCAAAAGGGTTCCCAAAGAGGGGGTATAGTGCGTGTTTGATTTGTGGAAAATAAATTTTGGCTGATAATCAGCCATTTTTTAATTGGCCGGGTATTAGATTTTTTGACGTTTTCAGGTTTTGCGAAAAATCACTTAATTCTCCTACTTCTACATCTAGAGGGTTAAAACTATGTTGGAAAGCATCCCAAAAGAGTTCCCAAAGAGGGGGTATAGTGCGTGTTTGATTTGTGGAAAAACAAATTTTGGCTGAAACTCAGCCATTTTTGGCTTGGCCGGGTATTAGATTTTTTGACGTTTTCAGGTTTTGCGAAAAATCACTTAATTCTCCTACTTCTACATCTAGAGGGTTAAAACTATGTTGGAAAGCATCCCAAAAGAGTTCCCAAAAAAGGGGTATAGTGCGAGTTTGATTTGTGGAAAAAAAAATTTTGGCTAAAAATCAGCCATTTTTGGCTTGGCCGGGTATTAGATTTTTTGACGTTTTCAGGTTTTGCGAAAAATCACTTAATTCTCCTACTTCTACATCTAGAGGGTTAAAACTATGTTGGAAAGCATCCCAAAAGAGTTCCCAAAGAGGGGGTATAGTGCGTGTTTGATTTGTGGGAAAAAAATTTTGGCTGATAATCAGCCATTTTTGGCTTGGCCGGGTATTAGATTTTTTGACGTTTTCAGGTTTTGCGAAAAATCACTTAATTCTCCTACTTCTACATCTAGAGGGTTAAAACTATGTTGGAAAGCATCCCAAAAGAGTTCCCAAAGAGGGGGTATAGTGCGTGTTTGATTTGTGGAAAAAAGTTTTTTGGCTAAAAATCAGCCATTTTTGGCTTGGCCGGGTATTAGATTTTTTGACGTTTTCAGGTTTTGCGAAAAATCACTTAATTCTCCTTCTACATCTAGAGGGTTATAACTATGTTGGAAAGCATCCCAAAAGAGTTCCCAAAGAGGGGGTATAGTGCATGTTTGATTTGAGGAAAAAACAATTTGGCTGAAAATCAGCCATTTTTGGCTTGGCCGGGTATTAGATTTTTTGACGTTTTCAGGTTTTGCGAAAAATCACTTAATTCTCCTACTTCTACATCTAGAGGGTTAAAACTATGTTGGAAAGCATCCCAAAAGAGTTCCCAAAGAGGGGGTATAGTGCGTGTTTGATTTGTGGGAAAAAAAATTTTGGCTGAAAATCAGCCATTTTTGGCTCGGCCGGGTATTAGATTTTTTGACGTTTTCAGCTTTTGCGAAAAATCACTTAATTCTCCTACTTCTACATCTAGAGGGTTAAAACTATGTTGGAAAGCATCCCAAAAGAGTTCCCAAAGAGGGGGTATAGTGCGTGTTTGATTTGTGGAAAAAAATTATTTGGCTGAAAATCAGCCATTTTTGGCTTGGCCGGGTATTAGATTTTTTTACATGTTCAGGTTTTGCGAAAAATCACGTAATTCTCCTACTTCTACATCTAGAGGGTTAAAACTATGTTGGAAAGCATCCCAAAAGAGTTCCCAAAAAAGGGGTATAGTGCGAGTTTGATTTGTGGAAAAAAAAATTTTGGCTAAAAATCAGCCATTTTTGGCTTGGCCGGGTATTAGATTTTTTGACGTTTTCAGGTTTTGCGAAAAATCACTTAATTCTCCTACTTCTACATCTAGAGGGTTAAAACTATGTTGGAAAGCATCCCAAAAGAGTTCCCAAAGAGGGGGTATAGTGCGTGTTTTGTTTGTGGGAAAAAAATTTTTGGCTGAAAATCAGCCATTTTTGGCTTGGCCGGGTATTAGATTTTTTGACGTTTTCAGGTTTTGCGAAAAATCACTTAATTCTCCTACTTCTACATCTAGAGGGTTAAAACTATGTTGGAAAGCATCCCAAAAGAGTTCCCAAAGAGGGGGTATAGTGCGTGTTTGATTTGTGGAAAAAAGTTTTTTGGCTAAAAATCAGCCATTTTTGGCTTGGCCGGGTATTAGATTTTTTGACGTTTTCAGGTTTTGCGAAAAATCACTTAATTCTCCTTCTACATCTAGAGGGTTATAACTATGTTGGAAAGCATCCCAAAAGAGTTCCCAAAGAGGGGGTATAGTGCATGTTTGATTTGAGGAAAAAACAATTTGGCTGAAAATCAGCCATTTTTGGCTTGGCCGGGTATTAGATTTTTTGACGTTTTCAGCTTTTGCGAAAAATCACTTAATTCTCCTACTTCTACATCTAGAGGGTTAAAACTATGTTGGAAAGCATCCCAAAAGAGTTCCCAAAGAGGGGGTATAGTGCGTGTTTGATTTGTTGAAAAAAATTATTTGGCTGAAAATCAGCCATTTTTGGCTTGGCCGGGTATTAGATATTTTGACGTTTTCAGGTTTTGCGAAAAATCACTTAATTCTCCTACTTCTACATCTAGAGGGTTAAAACTATGTTGGAAAGCATCCCAAAAGGGTTCCCAAAGAGGGGGTATAGTGCGTGTTTGATTTGTGGAAAAAAATTTTTGGCTGATAATCAGCCATTTTTTAATTGGCCGGGTATTAGATTTTTTGACGTTTTCAGGTTTTGCGAAAAATCACTTAATTCTCCTACTTCTACATCTAGAGGGTTAAAACTATGTTGGAAAGCATCCCAAAAGAGTTCCCAAAGAGGGGGTATAGCGCGTGTTTGATTTGTGGAAAAACAAATTTTGGCTGAAAATCAGCCATTTTTGGCTTGGCCGGGTATTAGATTTTTTGACGTTTTCAGGTTTTGCGAAAAATCACTTAATTCTCCTACTTCTACATCTAGAGGGTTAAAACTATGTTGGAAAGCATCCCAAAAGAGTTCCCAAAGAGGGGGTATAGCGCGTGTTTGATTTGTGGAAAAACAAATTTTGGCTGAAAATCAGCCATTTTTGGCTTGGCCGGGTATTAGATTTTTTGACGTTTTCAGGTTTTGCGAAAAATCACTTAATTCTCCTACTTCTACATTTAGGGGGTTAAAACTATGTTGGAAAGCATCCCAAAAGAGTTCCCAAAGAGGGGGTATAGTGCGTGTTTGATTTGTGGAAAAAAAAATTTTGGCTGAAAATCAGCCATTTTTGGCTTGGCCGGGTATTAGATTTTTTGACGTTTTCAGGTTTTGCGAAAAATCACTTAATTCTCCTACTTCTACATCTAGAGGGTTAAAACTATGTTGGAAAGCATCCCAAAAGAGTTCCCAAAGAGGGGGTTTAGTGCGAGTTTGATTTGTGGAAAAAAAATTTTGGCTGAAAATCAGCCAATTTTTGGCTTGGCCGGGTATTAGATTTTTTGACGTTTTCAGGTTTTGCGAAAAATTACTTAATTCTCCTTCTACATCTAGAGGGTTATAACTATGTTGGAAAGCATCCCAAAAGAGTTCCCAAAGAGGGGGTATAGTGCATGTTTGATTTGAGGAAAAAACAATTTGGCTGAAAATCAGCCATTTTTGGCTTGGCCGGGTATTAGATTTTTTGACGTTTTCAGCTTTTGCGAAAAATCACTTAATTCTCCTACTTCTACATCTAGAGGGTTAAAACTATGTTGGAAAGCATCCCAAAAGAGTTCCCAAAGAGGGGGTATAGTGCGTGTTTGATTTGTGGAAAAAAATTATTTGGCTGAAAATCAGCCATTTTTGGCTTGGCCGGGTATTAGATTTTTTTACATGTTCAGGTTTTGCGAAAAATCACTTAATTCTCCTACTTCTACATCTAGAGGGTTAAAACCATGCTGGAAAGCATCCCAAAAGAGCTCCCAAATAGGGGGTATGGTGCATGTTTGATTTGTGGGAAAAAATGTTTTGGCTGAAACTCAGCCATTTTTGGCTTGGCCGGGTATTAGATATTTTGACGTTTTCAGGTTTTGTGAAAAATCACTTAATTCTCCTACTTCTACATCTAGAGGGTTAAAACTATGTTGGAAAGCATCCCAAAAGAGTTCCCAAAGAGGGGGTATAGTGCGTGTTTGATTTGTGGGAAAAAAAATTTTGGCTGAAAATCAGCCAATTTTTGGCTTGGCCGGGTATTAGATTTTTTGACGTTTTCAGGTTTTGCGAAAAATCACTTAATTCTCCTACTTCTACATCTAGAGGGTTAAAACTATGTTGGAAAGCATCCCAAAAGAGTTCCCAAAGAGGGGGTATAGTGCGTGTTTGATTTGTGGAAAAAAGTTTTTTGGCTAAAAATCAGCCATTTTTGGCTTGGCCGGGTATTAGATTTTTTGACGTTTTCAGGTTTTGCGAAAAATCACTTAATTCTCCTTCTACATCTAGAGGGTTATAACTATGTTGGAAAGCATCCCAAAAGAGTTCCCAAAGGGGGGTATAGTGCATGTTTGATTTGAGGAAAAAACAATTTGGCTGAAAATCAGCCATTTTTGGCTTGGCCGGGTATTAGATTTTTTGACGTTTTCAGCTTTTGCGAAAAATCACTTAATTCTCCTATTTCTACATCTAGAGGGTTAAAACTATGTTGGAAAGCATCCCAAAAGAGTTCCCAAAGAGGGGGTATAGTGCGTGTTTGATTTGTGGAAAAAAATTATTTGGCTGAAAATCAGCCATTTTTGGCTTGGCCGGGTATTAGATTTTTTTACATGTTCAGGTTTTGCGAAAAATCACTTAATTCTCCTACTTCTACATCTAGAGGGTTAAAACCATGCTGGAAAGCATCCCAAAAGAGTTCCCAAAGAGAGGGTATGGTGCATGTTTGATTTGTGGGAAAAAAAATTTTGGCTGAAACTCAGCCATTTTTGGCTTGGCCGGGTATTAGATATTTTGACGTTTTCAGGTTTTGCGAAAAATCACTTAATTCTCCTACTTCTACATCTAGAGGGTTAAAACTATGTTGGAAAGCATCCCAAAAGGGTTCCCAAAGAGGGGGTATAATGCGTGTTTGATTTGTGGAAAAAAAATTTTGGCTGATAATCAGCCATTTTTTAATTGGCCGGGTATTAGATTTTTTGACGTTTTCAGGTTTTGCGAAAAATCACTTAATTCTCCTACTTCTACATCTAGAGGGTTAAAACTATGTTGGAAAGCATCCCAAAAGAGTTCCCAAAGAGGGGGTATAGCGCGTGTTTGATTTGTGGAAAAACAAATTTTGGCTGAAAATCAGCCATTTTTGGCTTGGCCGGGTATTAGATTTTTTGACGTTTTCAGGTTTTGCGAAAAATCACTTAATTCTCCTACTTCTACATTTAGGGGGTTAAAACTATGTTGGAAAGCATCCCAAAAGAGTTCCCAAAGAGGGGGTATAGTGCGTGTTTGATTCGTGGAAAAAAAAATTTTGGCTGAAAATCAGCCATTTTTGGCTTGGCCGGGTATTAGATTTTTTGACGTTTTCAGGTTTTGCGAAAAATCACTTAATTCTCCTACTTCTACATCTAGAGGGTTAAAACTATGTTGGAAAGCATCCCAAAAGAGTTCCCAAAGAGGGGGTTTAGTGCGAGTTTGATTTGTGGAAAAAAAATTTTGGCTGAAAATCAGCCAATTTTTGGCTTGGCCGGGTATTAGATTTTTTGACGTTTTCAGGTTTTGCGAAAAATCACTTAATTCTCCTACTTCTACATCTAGAGGGTTAAAACTATGTTGGAAAGCATCCCAAAAGAGTTCCCAAAGAGGGGGTATAGTGCGTGTTTGATTTGTGGGAAAAAATTTTTGGCTGATAATCAGCCATTTTTGGCTTGGCCGGGTATTAGATTTTTTGACGTTTTCAGGTTTTGCGAAAAATCACTTAATTCTCCTACTTCTACATCTAGAGGGTTAAAACTATGTTGGAAAGCATCCCAAAAGAGTTCCCAAAGAGGGGGTATAGTGCGTGTTTGATTTGTGGAAAAAAGTTTTTTGGCTAAAAATCAGCCATTTTTGGCTTGGCCGGGTATTAGATTTTTTGACGTTTTCAGGTTTTGCGAAAAATCACTTAATTCTCCTTCTACATCTAGAGGGTTATAACTATGTTGGAAAGCATCCCAAAAGAGTTCCCAAAGAGGGGGTATAGTGCATGTTTGATTTGAGGAAAAAACAATTTGGCTGAAAATCAGCCATTTTTGGCTTGGCCGGGTATTAGATTTTTTGACGTTTTCAGCTTTTGCGAAAAATCACTTAATTCTCCTACTTCTACATCTAGAGGGTTAAAACTATGTTGGAAAGCATCCCAAAAGAGTTCCCAAAGAGGGGGTATAGTGCGTGTTTGATTTGTGGAAAAAAATTATTTGGCTGAAAATCAGCCATTTTTGGCTTGGCCGGGTATTAGATTTTTTTACATGTTCAGGTTTTGCGAAAAATCACTTAATTCTCCTACTTCTACATCTAGAGGGTTAAAACCATGCTGGAAAGCATCCCAAAAGAGTTCCCAAAGAGGGGGTATAGTGCGTGTTTGATTTGTGGGAAAAAAATTTTTGGCTGAAAATCAGCCAATTTTTGGCTTGGCCGGGTATTAGATTTTTTGACGTTTTCAGCTTTTGCGAAAAATCACTTAATTCTCCTACTTCTACATCTAGAGGGTTAAAACCATGTTGGAAAGCATCCCAAAAGAGTTCCCAAAGAAGGGGTATGATGCATGTTTGATTTGTGGGAAAAAATTTTTTGGCTGAAACTCAGCCATTTTTGGCTTGGCCGGGTATTAGATATTTTGACGTTTTCAGGTTTTGCGAAAAATCACTTAATTCTCCTACTTCTACATCTAGAGGGTTAAAACTATGTTGGAAAGCATCCCAAAAGGGTTTTCAAAGAGGGGGTATAGTGCGTGTTTGATTTGTGGAAAAAAAATTTTGGCTGATAATCAGCCATTTTTTAATTGGCCGGGTATTAGATTTTTTGACGTTTTCAGGTTTTGCGAAAAATCACTTAATTCTCCTACTTCTACATCTAGAGGGTTAAAACTATGTTGGAAAGCATCCCAAAAGAGTTCCCAAAGAGGGGGTATAGTGCGTGTTTGATTTGTGGAAAAACAAATTTTGGCTGAAAATCAGCCATTTTTGGCTTGGCCGGGTATTAGATTTTTTGACGTTTTCAGGTTTTGCGAAAAATCACTTAATTCTCCTACTTCTACATCTAGAGGGTTAAAACTATGTTGGAAAGCATCCCAAAAGAGTTCCCAAAGAGGGGGTATAGTGCGTGTTTTATTTGTGAGAAAAACATTTTTGGCTGAAAATCAGCCATTTTTGGCTTGGCCGGGTATTAGATTTTTTGACGTTTTCAGGTTTTGCGAAAAATCACTTAATTCTCCTACTTCTACATCTAGAGGGTTAAAACTATGTTGGAAAGCATCCCAAAAGAGTTCCCAAAGAGGGGGTATAGTGCGTGTTTGATTTGTGGAAAAAAGTTTTTTGGCTAAAAATCAGCCATTTTTGGCTTGGCCGGGTATTAGATTTTTTGACGTTTTCAGGTTTTGCGAAAAATCACTTAATTCTCCTACTTCTACATCTAGAGGGTTAAAACTATGTTGGAAAGCATCCCAAAAGAGTTCCCAAAGAGGGGGTATAGTGCGTGTTTGATTTGTGGGAAAAAAATTTTTGGCTGAAAATCAGCCATTTTTGGCTTGGCCGGGTATTAGATTTTTTGACGTTTTCAGCTTTTGCGAAAAATCACTTAATTCTCCTACTTCTACATCTAGAGGGTTAAAACTATGTTGGAAAGCATCCCAAAAGAGTTCCCAAAGAGGGGGTATAGTGCGTGTTTGATTTGTGGAAAAAAATTATTTAGCTGAAAATCAGCCATTTTTGGCTTGGCCGGGTATTAGATTTTTTTACATGTTCAGGTTTTGCGAAAAATCACTTAATTCTCCTACTTCTACATCTAGAGGGTTAAAACCATGCTGGAAAGCATCCCAAAAGAGTTCCCAAAGAGGGGGTATGGTGCATGTTTGATTTGTGGGAAAAAAATTTTTGGCTGAAACTCAGCCATTTTTGGCTTGGCCGGGTATTAGATATTTTGACGTTTTCAGGTTTTGCGAAAAATCACTTAATTCTCCTACTTCTACATCTAGAGGGTTAAAACTATGTTGGAAAGCATCCCAAAAGAGTTCCCAAAGAGGGGGTATAGTGCGTGTTTGATTTGTGGGAAAAAAAATTTTGGCTGAAAATCAGCCAATTTTTGGCTTGGCCGGGTATTAGATTTTTTGACGTTTTCAGCTTTTGCGAAAAATCACTTAATTCTCCTACTTCTACATCTAGAGGGTTAAAACTATGTTGGAAAGCATCCCAAAAGAGTTCCCAAAGAGGGGGTATAGTGCGTGTTTGATTTGTGGAAAAAAAATTTTGGCTGAAAATCAGCCATTTTTGGCTTGGCCGGG
Organism: Ranitomeya variabilis; assembly: GCF_051348905.1. Taxonomy (NCBI): domain Eukaryota; kingdom Metazoa; phylum Chordata; class Amphibia; order Anura; family Dendrobatidae; genus Ranitomeya; species Ranitomeya variabilis. The sequence continues at coordinate 404,263,428 of NC_135237.1, forward strand.
TATTAGATTTTTTGACGTTTTCAGCTTTTGCGAAAAATCACTTAATTCTCCTACTTCTACATCTAGAGGGTTAAAACTATGTTGGAAAGCATCCCAAAAGAGTTCCCAAAGAGGGGGTATAGTGCGTGTTTGATTTGTGGAAAAAAAATTTTGGCTGAAAATCAGCCATTTTTGGCTTGGCCGGGTATTAGATTTTTTTACATGTTCAGGTTTTGCGAAAAATCACTTAATTCTCCTACTTCTACATCTAGAGGGTTAAAACCATGTTGGAAAGCATCCCAAAAGAGTTCCCAAAGAGGGGGTATGGTGCATGTTTGATTTGTGGGAAAAAAATTTTTGGCTGAAACTCAGCCATTTTTGGCTTGGCCGGGTATTAGATATTTTGACGTTTTCAGGTTTTGCGAAAAATCACTTAATTCTCCTACTTCTACATCTAGAGGGTTAAAACTATGTTGGAAAGCATCCCAAAAGGGTTCCCAAAGAGGGGGTATAGTGCGTGTTTGATTTGTGGAAAAAAAATTTTGGCTGATAATCAGCCATTTTTTAATTGGCCGGGTATTAGTTTTTTTGTCGTTTTCAGGTTTTGCGAAAAATCACTTAATTCTCCTACTTCTACATCTAGAGGGTTAAAACTATGTTGGAAAGCATCCCAAAAGAGTTCCCAAAGAGGGGGTATAGTGCGTGTTTGATTTGTGGAAAAACAAATTTTGGCTGAAAATCAGCCATTTTTGGCTTGGCCGGGTATTAGATTTTTTGACGTTTTCAGGTTTTGCGAAAAATCACTTAATTCTCCTACTTCTACATCTAGAGGGTTAAAACTATGTTGGAAAGCATCCCAAAAGAGTTCCCAAAAAAGGGGTATAGTGCGAGTTTGATTTGTGGAAAAAAAAATTTTGGCTAAAAATCAGCCATTTTTGGCTTGGCCGGGTATTAGATTTTTTGACGTTTTCAGGTTTTGCGAAAAATCACTTAATTCTCCTACTTCTACATCTAGAGGGTTAAAACTATGTTGGAAAGCATCCCAAAAGAGTTCCCAAAGAGGGGGTATAGTGCGTGTTTTATTTGTGGGAAAAAATTTTTTGGCTGAAAATCAGCCATTTTTGGCTTGGCCGGGTATTAGATTTTTTGACGTTTTCAGGTTTTGCGAAAAATCACTTAATTCTCCTTCTACATCTAGAGGGTTATAACTATGTTGGAAAGCATCCCAAAAGAGTTCCCAAAGAGGGGGTATAGTGCATGTTTGATTTGAGGAAAAAACAATTTGGCTGAAAATCAGCCATTTTTGGCTTGGCCGGGTATTAGATTTTTTGACGTTTTCAGGTTTTGCGAAAAATCACTTAATTCTCCTACTTCTACATCTAGAGGGTTAAAACTATGTTGGAAAGCATCCCAAAAGAGTTCCCAAAGAGGGGGTATAGTGCGTGTTTGATTTGTGGGAAAAAAAATTTTGGCTGAAAATCAGCCATTTTTGGCTTGGCCGGGTATTAGATTTTTTGACGTTTTCAGCTTTTGCGAAAAATCACTTAATTCTCCTACTTCTACATCTAGAGGGTTAAAACTATGTTGGAAAGCATCCCAAAAGAGTTCCCAAAGAGGGGGTATAGTGCGTGTTTGATTTGTGGAAAAAAATTATTTAGCTGAAAATCAGCCATTTTTGGCTTGGCCGGGTATTAGATTTTTTTACATGTTCAGGTTTTGCGAAAAATCACTTAATTCTCCTACTTCTACATCTAGAGGGTTAAAACCATGCTGGAAAGCATCCCAAAAGAGTTCCCAAAGAGGGGGTATGGTGCATGTTTGATTTGTGGGAAAAAATTTTTTGGCTGAAACTCAGCCATTTTTGGCTTGGCCGGGTATTAGATATTTTGACGTTTTCAGGTTTTGCGAAAAATCACTTAATTCTCCTACTTCTACATCTAGAGGGTTAAAACTATGTTGGAAAGCATCCCAAAAGAGTTCCCAAAGAGGGGGTATAGTGCGTGTTTGATTTGTGGGAAAAAAAATTTTGGCTGAAAATCAGCCAATTTTTGGCTTCGCCGGGTATTAGATTTTTTGACGTTTTCAGCTTTTGCGAAAAATCACTTAATTCTCCTACTTCTACATCTAGAGGGTTAAAACTATGTTGGAAAGCATCCCAAAAGAGTTCCCAAAGAGGGGGTATAGTGCGTGTTTGATTTGTGGAAAAAAAATTTTGGCTGAAAATCAGCCATTTTTGGCTTGGCCGGGTATTAGATATTTTTACATGTTCAAGTTTTGCGAAAAATCACTTAATTCTCCTACTTCTACATCTAGAGGGTTAAAACCATGTTGGAAAGCATCCCAAAAGAGTTCCCAAAGAGGGGGTATGGTGCATGTTTGATTTGTGGGAAAAAATTTTTTGGCTGAAACTCAGCCATTTTTGGCTTGGCCGGGTATTAGATATTTTGACGTTTTCAGGTTTTGCGAAAAATCACTTAATTCTCCTACTTCTACATCTAGAGGGTTAAAACTATGTTGGAAAGCATCCCAAAAGGGTTCCCAAAGAGGGGGTATAGTGCGTGTTTGATTTGTGGAAAAAAATTTTTGGCTGATAATGAGCCATTTTTTAATTGGCCGGGTATTAGATTTTTTGACGTTTTCAGGTTTTGCGAAAAATCACTTAATTCTCCTACTTCTACATCTAGAGGGTTAAAACTATGTTGGAAAGCATCCCAAAAGAGTTCCCAAAGAGGGGGTATAGTGCGTGTTTGATTTGTGGAAAAACAAATTTTGGCTGAAAATCAGCCATTTTTGGCTTGGCCGGGTATTAGATTTTTTGACGTTTTCAGGTTTTGCGAAAAATCACTTAATTCTCCTACTTCTACATCTAGAGGGTTAAAACTATGTTGGAAAGCATCCCAAAAGAGTTCCCAAAAAAGGGGTATAGTGCGAGTTTGATTTGTGGAAAAAAAATTTTTGGCTAAAAATCAGCCATTTTTGGCTTGGCCGGGTATTAGATTTTTTGACGTTTTCAGGTTTTGCGAAAAATCACTTAATTCTCCTACTTCTACATCTAGAGGGTTAAAACTATGTTGGAAAGCATCCCAAAAGAGTTCCCAAAGAGGGGGTATAGTGCGTGTTTTATTTGTGGGAAAAAAAATTTTGGCTGAAAATCAGCCATTTTTGGCTTGGCCGGGTATTAGATTTTTTGACGTTTTCAGGTTTTGCGAAAAATCACTTAATTCTCCTACTTCTACATCTAGAGGGTTAAAACTATGTTGGAAAGCATCCCAAAAGAGTTCCCAAAGAGGGGGTATAGTGCGTGTTTGATTTGTGGAAAAAAGTTTTTTGGCTAAAAATCAGCCATTTTTGGCTTGGCCGGGTATTAGATTATTTGACGTTTTTAGGTTTTGCGAAAAATCACTTAATTCTCCTACTTCTACATCTAGAGGGTTAAAACTATGTTGGAAAGCATCCCAAAAGAGTTCCCAAAGAGGGGGTATAGTGCGTGTTTGATTTGTGGAAAAAAAATTTTGGCTGAAAATCAGCCATTTTTGGCTTGGCCGGGTATTAGATTTTTTTACATGTTCAGGTTTTGCGAAAAATCACTTAATTCTCCTACTTCTACATCTAGAGGGTTAAAACCATGTTGGAAAGCATCCCAAAAGAGTTCCCAAAGAGGGGGTATGGTGCATGTTTGATTTGTGGGAAAAAAATTTTTGGCTGAAACTCAGCCATTTTTGGCTTGGCCGGGTATTAGATATTTTGACGTTTTCAGGTTTTGCGAAAAATCACTTAATTCTCCTACTTCTACATCTAGAGGGTTAAAACTATGTTGGAAAGCATCCCAAAAGGGTTCCCAAAGAGGGGGTATAGTGCGTGTTTGATTTGTGGAAAAAAAATTTTGGCTGATAATCAGCCATTTTTTAATTGGCCGGGTATTAGATTTTTTGACGTTTTCAGGTTTTGCGAAAAATCACTTAATTCTCCTACTTCTACATCTAGAGGGTTAAAACTATGTTGGAAAGCATCCCAAAAGAGTTCCCAAAGAGGGGGTATAGTGCGTGTTTGATTTGTGGAAAAACAAATTTTGGCTGAAAATCAGCCATTTTTGGCTTGGCCGGGTATTAGATTTTTTGACGTTTTCAGGTTTTGCGAAAAATCACTTAATTCTCCTACTTCTACATCTAGAGGGTTAAAACTATGTTGGAAAGCATCCCAAAAGAGTTCCCAAAAAAGGGGTATAGTGCGAGTTTGATTTGTGGAAAAAAAAATTTTGGCTAAAAATCAGCCATTTTTGGCTTGGCCGGGTATTAGATTTTTTGACGTTTTCAGGTTTTGCGAAAAATCACTTAATTCTCCTACTTCTACATCTAGAGGGTTAAAACTATGTTGGAAAGCATCCCAAAAGAGTTCCCAAAGAGGGGGTATAGTGCGTGTTTTATTTGTGGGAAAAAAATTTTTGGCTGAAAATCAGCCATTTTTGGCTTGGCCGGGTATTAGATTTTTTGACGTTTTCAGGTTTTGCGAAAAATCACTTAATTCTCCTTCTACATCTAGAGGGTTATAACTATGTTGGAAAGCATCCCAAAAGAGTTCCCAAAGAGGGGGTATAGTGCATGTTTGATTTGAGGAAAAAACAATTTGGCTGAAAATCAGCCATTTTTGGCTTGGCCGGGTATTAGATTTTTTGACGTTTTCAGGTTTTGCGAAAAATCACTTAATTCTCCTACTTCTACATCTAGAGGGTTAAAACTATGTTGGAAAGCATCCCAAAAGAGTTCCCAAAGAGGGGGTATAGTGCGTGTTTGATTTGTGGGAAAAAAAATTTTGGCTGAAAATCAGCCATTTTTGGCTTGGCCGGGTATTAGATTTTTTGACGTTTTCAGCTTTTGCGAAAAATCACTTAATTCTCCTACTTCTACATCTAGAAGGTTAAAACTATGTTGGAAAGCATCCCAAAAGAGTTCCCAAAGAGGGGGTATAGTGCGTGTTTGATTTGTGGAAAAAAATTATTTAGCTGAAAATCAGCCATTTTTGGCTTGGCCGGGTATTAGATTTTTTTACATGTTCAGGTTTTGCGAAAAATCACTTAATTCTCCTACTTCTACATCTAGAGGGTTAAAACCATGCTGGAAAGCATCCCAAAAGAGTTCCCAAAGAGGGGGTATGGTGCATGTTTGATTTGTGGGAAAAATTTTTTTGGCTGAAACTCAGCCATTTTTGGCTTGGCCGGGTATTAGATATTTTGACGTTTTCAGGTTTTGCGAAAAATCACTTAATTCTCCTACTTCTACATCTAGAGGGTTAAAACTATGTTGGAAAGCATCCCAAAAGAGTTCCCAAAGAGGGGGTATAGTGCGTGTTTGATTTGTGGGAAAAAAAATTTTGGCTGAAAATCAGCCAATTTTTGGCTTCGCCGGGTATTAGATTTTTTGACGTTTTCAGCTTTTGCGAAAAATCACTTAATTCTCCTACTTCTACATCTAGAGGGTTAAAACTATGTTGGAAAGCATCCCAAAAGAGTTCCCAAAGAGGGGGTATAGTGCGTGTTTGATTTGTGGAAAAAAAATTTTGGCTGAAAATCAGCCATTTTTGGCTTGGCCGGGTATTAGATTTTTTTACATGTTCAGGTTTTGCGAAAAATCACTTAATTCTCCTACTTCTACATCTAGAGGGTTAAAACCATGTTGGAAAGCATCCCAAAAGAGTTCCCAAAGAGGGGGTATGGTGCATGTTTGATTTGTGGGAAAAAAATTTTTGGCTGAAACTCAGCCATTTTTGGCTTGGCCGGGTATTAGATATTTTGACGTTTTCAGGTTTTGCAAAAAATCACTTAATTCTCCTACTTCTACATCTAGAGGGTTAAAACTATGTTGGAAAGCATCCCAAAAGGGTTCCCAAAAAGGGGGTATAGTGCGTGTTTGATTTGTGGAAAAAAAATTTAGGCTGAAAATCAGCCATTTTTGGCTTGGCCGGGTATTAGATTTTTTGACGTTTTCAGGTTTTGCGAAAAATCACTTAATTCTCCTACTTCTACATTTAGGGGGTTAAAACTATGTTGGAAAGCATCCCAAAAGAGTTCCCAAAGAGGGGGTATAGTGCGTGTTTGATTTGTGGAAAAAAAAATTTTGGCTGAAAATCAGCCATTTTTGGCTTGGCCGGGTATTAGATTTTTTGACGTTTTCAGGTTTTGCGAAAAATCACTTAATTCTCCTACTTCTACATCTAGAGGGTTAAAACTATGTTGGAAAGCATCCCAAAAGAGTTCCCAAAGAGGGGGTTTAGTGCGAGTTTGATTTGTGGAAAAAAAATTTTGGCTGAAAATCAGCCAATTTTTGGCTTGGCCGGGTATTAGATTTTTTGACGTTTTCAGGTTTTGCGAAAAATTACTTAATTCTCCTTCTACATCTAGAGGGTTATAACTATGTTGGAAAGCATCCCAAAAGAGTTCCCAAAGAGGGGGTATAGTGCATGTTTGATTTGAGGAAAAAACAATTTGGCTGAAAATCAGCCATTTTTGGCTTGGCCGGGTATTAGATTTTTTGACGTTTTCAGCTTTTGCGAAAAATCACTTAATTCTCCTACTTCTACATCTAGAGGGTTAAAACTATGTTGGAAAGCATCCCAAAAGAGTTCCCAAAGAGGGGGTATAGTGCGTGTTTGATTTGTGGAAAAAAATTATTTGGCTGAAAATCAGCCATTTTTGGCTTGGCCGGGTATTAGATTTTTTTACATGTTCAGGTTTTGCGAAAAATCACTTAATTCTCCTACTTCTACATCTAGAGGGTTAAAACCATGCTGGAAAGCATCCCAAAAGAGCTCCCAAATAGGGGGTATGGTGCATGTTTGATTTGTGGGAAAAAATGTTTTGGCTGAAACTCAGCCATTTTTGGCTTGGCCGGGTATTAGATATTTTGACGTTTTCAGGTTTTGCGAAAAATCACTTAATTCTCCTACTTCTACATCTAGAGGGTTAAAACTATGTTGGAAAGCATCCCAAAAGAGTTCCCAAAGAGGGGGTATAGTGCGTGTTTGATTTGTGGGAAAAAAAATTTTGGCTGAAAATCAGCCAATTTTTGGCTTGGCCGGGTATTAGATTTTTTGACGTTTTCAGGTTTTGCGAAAAATCACTTAATTCTCCTACTTCTACATCTAGAGGGTTAAAACTATGTTGGAAAGCATCCCAAAAGAGTTCCCAAAGAGGGGGTATAGTGCGTGTTTGATTTGTGGAAAAAAGTTTTTTGGCTAAAAATCAGCCATTTTTGGCTTGGCCGGGTATTAGATTTTTTGACGTTTTCAGGTTTTGCGAAAAATCACTTAATTCTCCTTCTACATCTAGAGGGTTATAACTATGTTGGAAAGCATCCCAAAAGAGTTCCCAAAGGGGGGTATAGTGCATGTTTGATTTGAGGAAAAAACAATTTGGCTGAAAATCAGCCATTTTTGGCTTGGCCGGGTATTAGATTTTTTGACGTTTTCAGCTTTTGCGAAAAATCACTTAATTCTCCTATTTCTACATCTAGAGGGTTAAAACTATGTTGGAAAGCATCCCAAAAGAGTTCCCAAAGAGGGGGTATAGTGCGTGTTTGATTTGTGGAAAAAAATTATTTGGCTGAAAATCAGCCATTTTTGGCTTGGCCGGGTATTAGATTTTTTTACATGTTCAGGTTTTGCGAAAAATCACTTAATTCTCCTACTTCTACATCTAGAGGGTTAAAACCATGCTGGAAAGCATCCCAAAAGAGTTCCCAAAGAGAGGGTATGGTGCATGTTTGATTTGTGGGAAAAAAAATTTTGGCTGAAACTCAGCCATTTTTGGCTTGGCCGGGTATTAGATATTTTGACGTTTTCAGGTTTTGCGAAAAATCACTTAATTCTCCTACTTCTACATCTAGAGGGTTAAAACTATGTTGGAAAGCATCCCAAAAGGGTTCCCAAAGAGGGGGTATAATGCGTGTTTGATTTGTGGAAAAAAAATTTTGGCTGATAATCAGCCATTTTTTAATTGGCCGGGTATTAGATTTTTTGACGTTTTCAGGTTTTGCGAAAAATCACTTAATTCTCCTACTTCTACATCTAGAGGGTTAAAACTATGTTGGAAAGCATCCCAAAAGAGTTCCCAAAGAGGGGGTATAGCGCGTGTTTGATTTGTGGAAAAACAAATTTTGGCTGAAAATCAGCCATTTTTGGCTTGGCCGGGTATTAGATTTTTTGACGTTTTCAGGTTTTGCGAAAAATCACTTAATTCTCCTACTTCTACATTTAGGGGGTTAAAACTATGTTGGAAAGCATCCCAAAAGAGTTCCCAAAGAGGGGGTATAGTGCGTGTTTGATTCGTGGAAAAAAAAATTTTGGCTGAAAATCAGCCATTTTTGGCTTGGCCGGGTATTAGATTTTTTGACGTTTTCAGGTTTTGCGAAAAATCACTTAATTCTCCTACTTCTACATCTAGAGGGTTAAAACTATGTTGGAAAGCATCCCAAAAGAGTTCCCAAAGAGGGGGTTTAGTGCGAGTTTGATTTGTGGAAAAAAAATTTTGGCTGAAAATCAGCCAATTTTTGGCTTGGCCGGGTATTAGATTTTTTGACGTTTTCAGGTTTTGCGAAAAATCACTTAATTCTCCTACTTCTACATCTAGAGGGTTAAAACTATGTTGGAAAGCATCCCAAAAGAGTTCCCAAAGAGGGGGTATAGTGCGTGTTTGATTTGTGGGAAAAAATTTTTGGCTGATAATCAGCCATTTTTGGCTTGGCCGGGTATTAGATTTTTTGACGTTTTCAGGTTTTGCGAAAAATCACTTAATTCTCCTACTTCTACATCTAGAGGGTTAAAACTATGTTGGAAAGCATCCCAAAAGAGTTCCCAAAGAGGGGGTATAGTGCGTGTTTGATTTGTGGAAAAAAGTTTTTTGGCTAAAAATCAGCCATTTTTGGCTTGGCCGGGTATTAGATTTTTTGACGTTTTCAGGTGTTGCGAAAAATCACTTAATTCTCCTTCTACATCTAGAGGGTTATAACTATGTTGGAAAGCATCCCAAAAGAGTTCCCAAAGAGGGGGTATAGTGCATGTTTGATTTGAGGAAAAAACAATTTGGCTGAAAATCAGCCATTTTTGGCTTGGCCGGGTATTAGATTTTTTGACGTTTTCAGCTTTTGCGAAAAATCACTTAATTCTCCTACTTCTACATCTAGAGGGTTAAAACTATGTTGGAAAGCATCCCAAAAGAGTTCCCAAAGAGGGGGTATAGTGCGTGTTTGATTTGTGGAAAAAAATTATTTGGCTGAAAATCAGCCATTTTTGGCTTGGCCGGGTATTAGATTTTTTTACATGTTCAGGTTTTGCGAAAAATCACTTAATTCTCCTACTTCTACATCTAGAGGGTTAAAACCATGCTGGAAAGCATCCCAAAAGAGTTCCCAAAGAGGGGGTATAGTGCGTGTTTGATTTGTGGGAAAAAAATTTTTGGCTGAAAATCAGCCAATTTTTGGCTTGGCCGGGTATTAGATTTTTTGACGTTTTCAGCTTTTGCGAAAAATCACTTAATTCTCCTACTTCTACATCTAGAGGGTTAAAACCATGTTGGAAAGCATCCCAAAAGAGTTCCCAAAGAAGGGGTATGATGCATGTTTGATTTGTGGGAAAAAATTTTTTGGCTGAAACTCAGCCATTTTTGGCTTGGCCGGGTATTAGATATTTTGACGTTTTCAGGTTTTGCGAAAAATCACTTAATTCTCCTACTTCTACATCTAGAGGGTTAAAACTATGTTGGAAAGCATCCCAAAAGGGTTTTCAAAGAGGGGGTATAGTGCGTGTTTGATTTGTGGAAAAAAAATTTTGGCTGATAATCAGCCATTTTTTAATTGGCCGGGTATTAGATTTTTTGACGTTTTCAGGTTTTGCGAAAAATCACTTAATTCTCCTACTTCTACATCTAGAGGGTTAAAACTATGTTGGAAAGCATCCCAAAAGAGTTCCCAAAGAGGGGGTATAGTGCGTGTTTGATTTGTGGAAAAACAAATTTTGGCTGAAAATCAGCCATTTTTGGCTTGGCCGGGTATTAGATTTTTTGACGTTTTCAGGTTTTGCGAAAAATCACTTAATTCTCCTACTTCTACATCTAGAGGGTTAAAACTATGTTGGAAAGCATCCCAAAAGAGTTCCCAAAGAGGGGGTATAGTGCGTGTTTTATTTGTGGGAAAAACATTTTTGGCTGAAAATCAGCCATTTTTGGCTTGGCCGGGTATTAGATTTTTTGACGTTTTCAGGTTTTGCGAAAAATCACTTAATTCTCCTACTTCTACATCTAGAGCGTTAAAACTATGTTGGAAAGCATCCCAAAAGAGTTCCCAAAGAGGGGGTATAGTGCGTGTTTGATTTGTGGAAAAAAGTTTTTTGGCTAAAAATCAGCCATTTTTGGCTTGGCCGGGTATTAGATTTTTTGACGTTTTCAGGTTTTGCGAAAAATCACTTAATTCTCCTTCTACATCTAGAGGGTTATAACTATGTTGGAAAGCATCCCAAAAGAGTTCCCAAAGAGGGGGTATAGTGCATGTTTGATTTGAGGAAAAAACAATTTGGCTGAAAATCAGCCATTTTTGGCTTGGCCGGGTATTAGATTTTTTGACGTTTTCAGGTTTTGCGAAAAATCACTTAATTCTCCTACTTCTACATCTAGAGGGTTAAAACTATGTTGGAAAGCATCCCAAAAGAGTTCCCAAAGAGGGGGTATAGTGCGTGTTTGATTTGTGGGAAAAAAATTTTTGGCTGAAAATCAGCCATTTTTGGCTTGGCCGGGTATTAGATTTTTTGACGTTTTCAGCTTTTGCGAAAAATCACTTAATTCTCCTACTTCTACATCTAGAGGGTTAAAACTATGTTGGAAAGCATCCCAAAAGAGTTCCCAAAGAGGGGGTATAGTGCGTGTTTGATTTGTGGAAAAAAATTATTTAGCTGAAAATCAGCCATTTTTGGCTTGGCCGGGTATTAGATTTTTTTACATGTTCAGGTTTTGCGAAAAATCACTTAATTCTCCTACTTCTACATCTAGAGGGTTAAAACCATGCTGGAAAGCATCCCAAAAGAGTTCCCAAAGAGGGGGTATGGTGCATGTTTGATTTGTGGGAAAAAATTTTTTGGCTGAAACTCAGCCATTTTTGGCTTGGCCGGGTATTAGATATTTTGACGTTTTCAGGTTTTGCGAAAAATCACTTAATTCTCCTACTTCTACATCTAGAGGGTTAAAACTATGTTGGAAAGCATCCCAAAAGAGTTCCCAAAGAGGGGGTATAGTGCGTGTTTGATTTGTGGGAAAAAAAATTTTGGCTGAAAATCAGCCAATTTTTGGCTTGGCCGGGTATTAGATTTTTTGACGTTTTCAGCTTTTGCGAAAAATCACTTAATTCTCCTACTTCTACATCTAGAGGGTTAAAACTATGTTGGAAAGCATCCCAAAAGAGTTCCCAAAGAGGGGGTATAGTGCGTGTTTGATTTGTGGAAAAAAAATTTTGGCTGAAAATCAGCCATTTTTGGCTTGGCCGGGTATTAGATTTTTTTACATGTTCAGGTTTTGCGAAAAATCACTTAATTCTCCTACTTCTACATCTAGAGGGTTAAAACCATGTTGGAAAGCATCCCAAAAGAGTTCCCAAAGAGGGGGTATGGTGCATGTTTGATTTGTGGGAAAAAATTTTTTGGCTGAAACTCAGCCATTTTTGGCTTGGCCGGGTATTAGATATTTTGACGTTTTCAGGTTTTGCGAAAAATCACTTAATTCTCCTACTTCTACATCTAGAGGGTTAAAACTATGTTGGAAAGCATCCCAAAAGGGTTCCCAAAGAGGGGGTATAGTGCGTGTTTGATTTGTGGAAAAAAAATTTTGGCTGATAATCAGCCATTTTTTAATTGGCCGGGTATTAGTTTTTTTGTCGTTTTCAGGTTTTGCGAAAAATCACTTAATTCTCCTACTTCTACATCTAGAGGGTTAAAACTATGTTGGAAAGCATCCCAAAAGAGTTCCCAAAGAGGGGGTATAGTGCGTGTTTGATTTGTGGAAAAACAAATTTTGGCTGAAAATCAGCCATTTTTGGCTTGGCCGGGTATTAGATTTTTTGACGTTTTCAGGTTTTGCGAAAAATCACTTAATTCTCCTACTTCTACATCTAGAGGGTTAAAACTATGTTGGAAAGCATCCCAAAAGAGTTCCCAAAAAAGGGGTATAGTGCGAGTTTGATTTGTGGAAAAAAAAATTTTGGCTAAAAATCAGCCATTTTTGGCTTGGCCGGGTATTAGATTTTTTGACGTTTTCAGGTTTTGCGAAAAATCACTTAATTCTCCTACTTCTACATCTAGAGGGTTAAAACTATGTTGGAAAGCATCCCAAAAGAGTTCCCAAAGAGGGGGTATAGTGCGTGTTTTATTTGTGGGAAAAAATTTTTTGGCTGAAAATCAGCCATTTTTGGCTTGGCCGGGTATTAGATTTTTTGACGTTTTCAGGTTTTGCGAAAAATCACTTAATTCTCCTTCTACATCTAGAGGGTTATAACTATGTTGGAAAGCATCCCAAAAGAGTTCCCAAAGAGGGGGTATAGTGCATGTTTGATTTGAGGAAAAAACAATTTGGCTGAAAATCAGCCATTTTTGGCTTGGCCGGGTATTAGATTTTTTGACGTTTTCAGGTTTTGCGAAAAATCACTTAATTCTCCTACTTCTACATCTAGAGGGTTAAAACTATGTTGGAAAGCATCCCAAAAGAGTTCCCAAAGAGGGGGTATAGTGCGTGTTTGATTTGTGGGAAAAAAAATTTTGGCTGAAAATCAGCCATTTTTGGCTTGGCCGGGTATTAGATTTTTTGACGTTTTCAGCTGTTGCGAAAAATCACTTAATTCTCCTACTTCTACATCTAGAGGGTTAAAACTATGTTGGAAAGCATCCCAAAAGAGTTCCCAAAGAGGGGGTATAGTGCGTGTTTGATTTGTGGAAAAAAATTATTTAGCTGAAAATCAGCCATTTTTGGCTTGGCCGGGTATTAGATTTTTTTACATGTTCAGGTTTTGCGAAAAATCACTTAATTCTCCTACTTCTACATCTAGAGGGTTAAAACCATGCTGGAAAGCATCCCAAAAGAGTTCCCAAAGAGGGGGTATGGTGCATGTTTGATTTGTGGGAAAAAATTTTTTGGCTGAAACTCAGCCATTTTTGGCTTGGCCGGGTATTAGATATTTTGACGTTTTCAGGTTTTGCGAAAAATCACTTAATTCTCCTACTTCTACATCTAGAGGGTTAAAACTATGTTGGAAAGCATCCCAAAAGAGTTCCCAAAGAGGGGGTATAGTGCGTGTTTGATTTGTGGGAAAAAAAATTTTGGCTGAAAATCAGCCAATTTTTGGCTTCGCCGGGTATTAGATTTTTTGACGTTTTCAGCTTTTGCGAAAAATCACTTAATTCTCCTACTTCTACATCTAGAGGGTTAAAACTATGTTGGAAAGCATCCCAAAAGAGTTCCCAAAGAGGGGGTATAGTGCGTGTTTGATTTGTGGAAAAAAAATTTTGGCTGAAAATCAGCCATTTTTGGCTTGGCCGGGTATTAGATATTTTTACATGTTCAGGTTTTGCGAAAAATCACTTAATTCTCCTACTTCTACATCTAGAGGGTTAAAACCATGTTGGAAAGCATCCCAAAAGAGTTCCCAAAGAGGGGGTATGGTGCATGTTTGATTTGTGGGAAAAAAAATTTTGGCTGAAACTCAGCCATTTTTGGCTTGGCCGGGTATTAGATATTTTGACGTTTTCAGGTTTTGCGAAAAATCACTTAATTCTCCTACTTCTACATCTAGAGGGTTAAAACTATGTTGGAAAGCATCCCAAAAGGGTTCCCAAAGAGGGGGTATAGTGCGTGTTTGATTTGTGGAAAAAAAATTTTGGCTGATAATGAGCCATTTTTTAATTGGCCGGGTATTAGATTTTTTGACGTTTTCAGGTTTTGCGAAAAATCACTTAATTCTCCTACTTCTACATCTAGAGGGTTAAAACTATGTTGGAAAGCATCCCAAAAGAGTTCCCAAAGAGGGGGTATAGTGCGTGTTTGATTTGTGGAAAAACAAATTTTGGCTGAAAATCAGCCATTTTTGGCTTGGCCGGGTATTAGATTTTTTGACGTTTTCAGGTTTTGCGAAAAATCACTTAATTCTCCTACTTCTACATCTAGAGGGTTAAAACTATGTTGGAAAGCATCCCAAAAGAGTTCCCAAAGAGGGGGTATAGTGCGTGTTTGATTTGTGGAAAAAAGTTTTTTGGCTAAAAATCAGCCATTTTTGGCTTGGCCGGGTATTAGATTATTTGACGTTTTTAGGTTTTGCGAAAAATCACTTAATTCTCCTACTTCTACATCTAGAGGGTTAAAACTATGTTGGAAAGCATCCCAAAAGAGTTCCCAAAGAGGGGGTATAGTGCGTGTTTGATTTGTGGGAAAAAAAATTTTGGCTGAAAATCAGCCAATTTTTGGCTTCGCCGGGTATTAGATTTTTTGACGTTTTCAGCTTTTGCGAAAAATCACTTAATTCTCCTACTTCTACATCTAGAGGGTTAAAACTATGTTGGAAAGCATCCCAAAAGAGTTCCCAAAGAGGGGGTATAGTGCGTGTTTGATTTGTGGAAAAAAAATTTTGGCTGAAAATCAGCCATTTTTGGCTTGGCCGGGTATTAGATTTTTTTACATGTTCAGGTTTTGCGAAAAATCACTTAATTCTCCTACTTCTACATCTAGAGGGTTAAAACCATGTTGGAAAGCATCCCAAAAGAGTTCCCAAAGAGGGGGTATGGTGCATGTTTGATTTGTGGGAAAAAATTTTTTGGCTGAAACTCAGCCATTTTTGGCTTGGCCGGGTATTAGATATTTTGACGTTTTCAGGTTTTGCGAAAAATCACTTAATTCTCCTACTTCTACATCTAGAGGGTTAAAACTATGTTGGAAAGCATCCCAAAAGGGTTCCCAAAGAGGGGGTATAGTGCGTGTTTGATTTGTGGAAAAAAAATTTTGGCTGATAATCAGCCATTTTTTAATTGGCCGGGTATTAGATTTTTTGACGTTTTCAGGTTTTGCGAAAAATCACTTAATTCTCCTACTTCTACATCTAGAGGGTTAAAACTATGTTGGAAAGCATCCCAAAAGAGTTCCCAAAGAGGGGGTATAGTGCGTGTTTGATTTGTGGAAAAACAAATTTTGGCTGAAAATCAGCCATTTTTGGCTTGGCCGGGTATTAGATTTTTTGACGTTTTCAGGTTTTGCGAAAAATCACTTAATTCTCCTACTTCTACATCTAGAGGGTTAAAACTATGTTGGAAAGCATCCCAAAAGAGTTCCCAAAAAAGGGGTATAGTGCGAGTTTGATTTGTGGAAAAAAAAATTTTGGCTAAAAATCAGCCATTTTTGGCTTGGCCGGGTATTAGATTTTTTGACGTTTTCAGGTTTTGCGAAAAATCACTTAATTCTCCTACTTCTACATCTAGAGGGTTAAAACTATGTTGGAAAGCATCCCAAAAGAGTTCCCAAAGAGGGGGTATAGTGCGTGTTTTATTTGTGGGAAAAAATTTTTTGGCTGAAAATCAGCCATTTTTGGCTTGGCCGGGTATTAGATTTTTTGACGTTTTCAGGTTTTGCGAAAAATCACTTAATTCTCCTTCTACATCTAGAGGGTTATAACTATGTTGGAAAGCATCCCAAAAGAGTTCCCAAAGAGGGGGTATAGTGCGTGTTTGATTTGTGGGAAAAAAAATTTTGGCTGAAAATCAGCCAATTTTTGGCTTCGCCGGGTATTAGATTTTTTGACGTTTTCAGCTTTTGCGAAAAATCACTTAATTCTCCTACTTCTACATCTAGAGGGTTAAAACTATGTTGGAAAGCATCCCAAAAGAGTTCCCAAAGAGGGGGTATAGTGCGTGTTTGATTTGTGGAAAAAAAATTTTGGCTGAAAATCAGCCATTTTTGGCTTGGCCGGGTATTAGATTTTTTTACATGTTCAGGTTTTGCGAAAAATCACTTAATTCTCCTACTTCTACATCTAGAGGGTTAAAACCATGTTGGAAAGCATCCCAAAAGAGTTCCCAAAGAGGGGGTATGGTGCATGTTTGATTTGTGGGAAAAAATTTTTTGGCTGAAACTCAGCCATTTTTGGCTTGGCCGGGTATTAGATATTTTGACGTTTTCAGGTTTTGCGAAAAATCACTTAATTCTCCTACTTCTACATCTAGAGGGTTAAAACTATGTTGGAAAGCATCCCAAAAGAGTTCCCAAAGAGGGGGTATAGTGCGTGTTTTATTTGTGGGAAAAAAAATTTTGGCTGAAAATCAGCCATTTTTGGCTTGGCCGGGTATTAGATTTTTTGACGTTTTCAGGTTTTGCGAAAAATCACTTAATTCTCCTACTTCTACATCTAGAGGGTTAAAACTATGTTGGAAAGCATCCCAAAAGAGTTCCCAAAGAGGGGGTATAGTGCGTGTTTGATTTGTGGAAAAAAGTTTTTTGGCTAAAAATCAGCCATTTTTGGCTTGGCCGGGTATTAGATTATTTGACGTTTTTAGGTTTTGCGAAAAATCACTTAATTCTCCTACTTCTACATCTAGAGGGTTAAAACTATGTTGGAAAGCATCCCAAAAGAGTTCCCAAAGAGGGGGTATAGTGCGTGTTTGATTTGTGGGAAAAAAAATTTTGGCTGAAAATCAGCCAATTTTTGGCTTCGCCGGGTATTAGATTTTTTGACGTTTTCAGCTTTTGCGAAAAATCACTTAATTCTCCTACTTCTACATCTAGAGGGTTAAAACTATGTTGGAAAGCATCCCAAAAGAGTTCCCAAAGAGGGGGTATAGTGCGTGTTTGATTTGTGGAAAAAAAATTTTGGCTGAAAATCAGCCATTTTTGGCTTGGCCGGGTATTAGATTTTTTTACATGTTCAGGTTTTGCGAAAAATCACTTAATTCTCCTACTTCTACATCTAGAGGGTTAAAACCATGTTGGAAAGCATCCCAAAAGAGTTCCCAAAGAGGGGGTATGGTGCATGTTTGATTTGTGGGAAAAAAATTTTTGGCTGAAACTCAGCCATTTTTGGCTTGGCCGGGTATTAGATATTTTGACGTTTTCAGGTTTTGCGAAAAATCACTTAATTCTCCTACTTCTACATCTAGAGGGTTAAAACTATGTTGGAAAGCATCCCAAAAGGGTTCCCAAAGAGGGGGTATAGTGCGTGTTTGATTTGTGGAAAAAAAATTTTGGCTGATAATCAGCCATTTTTTAATTGGCCGGGTATTAGATTTTTTGACGTTTTCAGGTTTTGCGAAAAATCACTTAATTCTCCTACTTCTACATCTAGAGGGTTAAAACTATGTTGGAAAGCATCCCAAAAGAGTTCCCAAAAAAGGGGTATAGTGCGAGTTTGATTTGTGGAAAAAAAAATTTTGGCTAAAAATCAGCCATTTTTGGCTTGGCCGGGTATTAGATTTTTTGACGTTTTCAGGTTTTGCGAAAAATCACTTAATTCTCCTACTTCTACATCTAGAGGGTTAAAACTATGTTGGAAAGCATCCCAAAAGAGTTCCCAAAGAGGGGGTATAGTGCGTGTTTTATTTGTGGGAAAAAATTTTTTGGCTGAAAATCAGCCATTTTTGGCTTGGCCGGGTATTAGATTTTTTGACGTTTTCAGGTTTTGCGAAAAATCACTTAATTCTCCTTCTACATCTAGAGGGTTATAACTATGTTGGAAAGCATCCCAAAAGAGTTCCCAAAGAGGGGGTATAGTGCGTGTTTGATTTGTGGGAAAAAAAATTTTGGCTGAAAATCAGCCAATTTTTGGCTTCGCCGGGTATTAGATTTTTTGACGTTTTCAGCTTTTGCGAAAAATCACTTAATTCTCCTACTTCTACATCTAGAGGGTTAAAACTATGTTGGAAAGCATCCCAAAAGAGTTCCCAAAGAGGGGGTATAGTGCGTGTTTGATTTGTGGAAAAAAAATTTTGGCTGAAAATCAGCCATTTTTGGCTTGGCCGGGTATTAGATTTTTTTACATGTTCAGGTTTTGCGAAAAATCACTTAATTCTCCTACTTCTACATCTAGAGGGTTAAAACCATGTTGGAAAGCATCCCAAAAGAGTTCCCAAAGAGGGGGTATGGTGCATGTTTGATTTGTGGGAAAAAATTTTTTGGCTGAAACTCAGCCATTTTTGGCTTGGCCGGGTATTAGATATTTTGACGTTTTCAGGTTTTGCGAAAAATCACTTAATTCTCCTACTTCTACATCTAGAGGGTTAAAACCATGCTGGAAAGCATCCCAAAAGAGTTCCCAAAGAGGGGGTATGGTGCATGTTTGATTTGTGGGAAAAAATTTTTTGGCTGAAACTCAGCCATTTTTGGCTTGGCCGGGTAATAGATATTTTGACGTTTTCAGGTTTTGCGAAAAATCACTTAATTCTCCTACTTCTACATCTAGAGGGTTAAAACTATGTTGGAAAGCATCCCAAAAGAGTTCCCAAAGAGGGGGTATAGTGCGTGTTTGATTTGTGGGAAAAAAAATTTTGGCTGAAAATCAGCCAATTTTTGGCTTCGCCGGGTATTAGATTTTTTGACGTTTTCAGCTTTTGCGAAAAATCACTTAATTCTCCTACTTCTACATCTAGAGGGTTAAAACTATGTTGGAAAGCATCCCAAAAGAGTTCCCAAAGAGGGGGTATAGTGCGTGTTTGATTTGTGGAAAAAAAATTTTGGCTGAAAATCAGCCATTTTTGGCTTGGCCGGGTATTAGATTTTTTTACATGTTCAGGTTTTGCGAAAAATCACTTAATTCTCCTACTTCTACATCTAGAGGGTTAAAACCATGTTGGAAAGCATCCCAAAAGAGTTCCCAAAGAGGGGGTATGGTGCATGTTTGATTTGTGGGAAAAAAATTTTTGGCTGAAACTCAGCCATTTTTGGCTTGGCCGGGTATTAGATATTTTGACGTTTTCAGGTTTTGCGAAAAATCACTTAATTCTCCTACTTCTACATCTAGAGGGTTAAAACTATGTTGGAAAGCATCCCAAAAGAGTTCCCAAAGAGGGGGTATAGTGCGTGTTTGA
This sequence comes from Ranitomeya variabilis, assembly GCF_051348905.1. NCBI lineage: Eukaryota > Metazoa > Chordata > Amphibia > Anura > Dendrobatidae > Ranitomeya > Ranitomeya variabilis. Next base: position 404,282,487 of record NC_135237.1, read on the forward strand.
TTTGTGGGAAAAAAAATTTTGGCTGAAAATCAGCCAATTTTTGGCTTCGCCGGGTATTAGATTTTTTGACGTTTTCAGCTTTTGCGAAAAATCACTTAATTCTCCTACTTCTACATCTAGAGGGTTAAAACTATGTTGGAAAGCATCCCAAAAGAGTTCCCAAAGAGGGGGTATAGTGCGTGTTTGATTTGTGGAAAAAAAATTTTGGCTGAAAATCAGCCATTTTTGGCTTGGCCGGGTATTAGATTTTTTTACATGTTCAGGTTTTGCGAAAAATCACTTAATTCTCCTACTTCTACATCTAGAGGGTTAAAACCATGTTGGAAAGCATCCCAAAAGAGTTCCCAAAGAGGGGGTATGGTGCATGTTTGATTTGTGGGAAAAAAATTTTTGGCTGAAACTCAGCCATTTTTGGCTTGGCCGGGTATTAGATATTTTGACGTTTTCAGGTTTTGCGAAAAATCACTTAATTCTCCTACTTCTACATCTAGAGGGTTAAAACTATGTTGGAAAGCATCCCAAAAGGGTTCCCAAAAAGGGGGTATAGTGCGTGTTTGATTTGTGGAAAAAAAATTTTGGCTGATAATCAGCCATTTTTTAATTGGCCGGGTATTAGATTTTTTGACGTTTTCAGGTTTTGCGAAAAATCACTTAATTCTCCTACTTCTACATCTAGAGGGTTAAAACTATGTTGGAAAGCATCCCAAAAGAGTTCCCAAAGAGGGGGTATAGTGCGTGTTTGATTTGTGGAAAAACAAATTTTGGCTGAAAATCAGCCATTTTTGGCTTGGCCGGGTATTAGATTTTTTGACGTTTTCAGGTTTTGCGAAAAATCACTTAATTCTCCTACTTCTACATCTAGAGGGTTAAAACTATGTTGGAAAGCATCCCAAAAGAGTTCCCAAAAAAGGGGTATAGTGCGAGTTTGATTTGTGGAAAAAAAAATTTTGGCTAAAAATCAGCCATTTTTGGCTTGGCCGGGTATTAGATTTTTTGACGTTTTCAGGTTTTGCGAAAAATCACTTAATTCTCCTACTTCTACATCTAGAGGGTTAAAACTATGTTGGAAAGCATCCCAAAAGAGTTCCCAAAGAGGGGGTATAGTGCGTGTTTTATTTGTGGGAAAAAAATTTTTGGCTGAAAATCAGCCATTTTTGGCTTGGCCGGGTATTAGATTTTTTGACGTTTTCAGGTTTTGCGAAAAATTACTTAATTCTCCTTCTACATCTAGAGGGTTATAACTATGTTGGAAAGCATCCCAAAAGAGTTCCCAAAGAGGGGGTATAGTGCATGTTTGATTTGAGGAAAAAACAATTTGGCTGAAAATCAGCCATTTTTGGCTTGGCCGGGTATTAGATTTTTTGACGTTTTCAGGTTTTGCGAAAAATCACTTAATTCTCCTACTTCTACATCTAGAGGGTTAAAACTATGTTGGAAAGCATCCCAAAAGAGTTCCCAAAGAGGGGGTATAGTGCGTGTTTGATTTGTGGGAAAAAAAATTTTGGCTGAAAATCAGCCATTTTTGGCTTGGCCGGGTATTAGATTTTTTGACGTTTTCAGCTTTTGCGAAAAATCACTTAATTCTCCTACTTCTACATCTAGAGGGTTAAAACTATGTTGGAAAGCATCCCAAAAGAGTTCCCAAAGAGGGGGTATAGTGCGTGTTTGATTTGTGGAAAAAAATTATTTAGCTGAAAATCAGCCATTTTTGGCTTGGCCGGGTATTAGATTTTTTTACATGTTCAGGTTTTGCGAAAAATCACTTAATTCTCCTACTTCTACATCTAGAGGGTTAAAACCATGCTGGAAAGCATCCCAAAAGAGTTCCCAAAGAGGGGGTATGGTGCATGTTTGATTTGTGGGAAAAAATTTTTTGGCTGAAACTCAGCCATTTTTGGCTTGGCCGGGTATTAGATATTTTGACGTTTTCAGGTTTTGCGAAAAATCACTTAATTCTCCTACTTCTACATCTAGAGGGTTAAAACTATGTTGGAAAGCATCCCAAAAGAGTTCCCAAAGAGGGGGTATAGTGCGTGTTTGATTTGTGGGAAAAAAAATTTTGGCTGAAAATCAGCCAATTTTTGGCTTCGCCGGGTATTAGATTTTTTGACGTTTTCAGCTTTTGCGAAAAATCACTTAATTCTCCTACTTCTACATCTAGAGGGTTAAAACTATGTTGGAAAGCATCCCAAAAGAGTTCCCAAAGAGGGGGTATAGTGCGTGTTTGATTTGTGGAAAAAAAATTTTGGCTGAAAATCAGCCATTTTTGGCTTGGCCGGGTATTAGATTTTTTTACATGTTCAGGTTTTGCGAAAAATCACTTAATTCTCCTACTTCTACATCTAGAGGGTTAAAACCATGTTGGAAAGCATCCCAAAAGAGTTCCCAAAGAGGGGGTATGGTGCATGTTTGATTTGTGGGAAAAAATTTTTTGGCTGAAACTCAGCCATTTTTGGCTTGGCCGGGTATTAGATATTTTGACGTTTTCAGGTTTTGCGAAAAATCACTTAATTCTCCTACTTCTACATCTAGAGGGTTAAAACCATGCTGGAAAGCATCCCAAAAGAGTTCCCAAAGAGGGGGTATGGTGCATGTTTGATTTGTGGGAAAAAAATTTTTGGCTGAAACTCAGCCATTTTTGGCTTGGCCGGGTATTAGATATTTTGACGTTTTCAGGTTTTGCGAAAAATCACTTAATTCTCCTACTTCTACATCTAGAGGGTTAAAACTATGTTGGAAAGCATCCCAAAAGAGTTCCCAAAGAGGGGGTATAGTGCGTGTTTGATTTGTGGGAAAAAAAATTTTGGCTGAAAATCAGCCAATTTTTGGCTTCGCCGGGTATTAGATTTTTTGACGTTTTCAGCTTTTGCGAAAAATCACTTAATTCTCCTACTTCTACATCTAGAGGGTTAAAACTATGTTGGAAAGCATCCCAAAAGAGTTCCCAAAGAGGGGGTATAGTGCGTGTTTGATTTGTGGAAAAAAAATTTTGGCTGAAAATCAGCCATTTTTGGCTTGGCCGGGTATTAGATTTTTTTACATGTTCAGGTTTTGCGAAAAATCACTTAATTCTCCTACTTCTACATCTAGAGGGTTAAAACCATGTTGGAAAGCATCCCAAAAGAGTTCCCAAAGAGGGGGTATGGTGCATGTTTGATTTGTGGGAAAAAATTTTTTGGCTGAAACTCAGCCATTTTTGGCTTGGCCGGGTATTAGATATTTTGACGTTTTCAGGTTTTGCGAAAAATCACTTAATTCTCCTACTTCTACATCTAGAGGGTTAAAACTATGTTGGAAAGCATCCCAAAAGAGTTCCCAAAGAGGGGGTATAGTGCGTGTTTGATTTGTGGGAAAAAAAATTTTGGCTGAAAATCAGCCAATTTTTGGCTTCGCCGGGTATTAGATTTTTTGACGTTTTCAGCTTTTGCGAAAAATCACTTAATTCTCCTACTTCTACATCTAGAGGGTTAAAACTATGTTGGAAAGCATCCCAAAAGAGTTCCCAAAGAGGGGGTATAGTGCGTGTTTGATTTGTGGAAAAAAAATTTTGGCTGAAAATCAGCCATTTTTGGCTTGGCCGGGTATTAGATTTTTTTACATGTTCAGGTTTTGCGAAAAATCACTTAATTCTCCTACTTCTACATCTAGAGGGTTAAAACCATGTTGGAAAGCATCCCAAAAGAGTTCCCAAAGAGGGGGTATGGTGCATGTTTGATTTGTGGGAAAAAATTTTTTGGCTGAAACTCAGCCATTTTTGGCTTGGCCGGGTATTAGATATTTTGACGTTTTCAGGTTTTGCGAAAAATCACTTAATTCTCCTACTTCTACATCTAGAGGGTTAAAACTATGTTGGAAAGCATCCCAAAAGGGTTCCCAAAAAGGGGGTATAGTGCGTTTTGATTTGTGGAAAAAAAATTTTGGCTGATAATCAGCCATTTTTTAATTGGCCGGGTATTAGATTTTTTGACGTTTTCAGGTTTTGCGAAAAATCACTTAATTCTCCTACTTCTACATCTAGAGGGTTAAAACTATGTTGGAAAGCATCCCAAAAGAGTTCCCAAAGAGGGGGTATAGTGCGTGTTTGATTTGTGGAAAAACAAATTTTGGCTGAAAATCAGCCATTTTTGGCTTGGCCGGGTATTAGATTTTTTGACGTTTTCAGGTTTTGCGAAAAATCACTTAATTCTCCTACTTCTACATCTAGAGGGTTAAAACTATGTTGGAAAGCATCCCAAAAGAGTTCCCAAAAAAGGGGTATAGTGCGAGTTTGATTTGTGGAAAAAAAAATTTTGGCTAAAAATCAGCCATTTTTGGCTTGGCCGGGTATTAGATTTTTTGACGTTTTCAGGTTTTGCGAAAAATCACTTAATTCTCCTACTTCTACATCTAGAGGGTTAAAACTATGTTGGAAAGCATCCCAAAAGAGTTCCCAAAGAGGGGGTATAGTGCGTGTTTTATTTGTGGGAAAAAAATTTTTGGCTGAAAATCAGCCATTTTTGGCTTGGCCGGGTATTAGATTTTTTGACGTTTTCAGGTTTTGCGAAAAATTACTTAATTCTCCTTCTACATCTAGAGGGTTATGTTGGAAAGCATCCCAAAAGAGTTCCCAAAGAGGGGGTATAGTGCATGTTTGATTTGAGGAAAAAACAATTTGGCTGAAAATCAGCCATTTTTGGCTTGGCCGGGTATTAGATTTTTTGACGTTTTCAGGTTTTGCGAAAAATCACTTAATTCTCCTACTTCTACATCTAGAGGGTTAAAACTATGTTGGAAAGCATCCCAAAAGAGTTCCCAAAGAGGGGGTATAGTGCGTGTTTGATTTGTGGGAAAAAAAATTTTGGCTGAAAATCAGCCATTTTTGGCTTGGCCGGGTATTAGATTTTTTGACGTTTTCAGGTTTTGCGAAAAATCACTTAATTCTCCTACTTCTACATCTAGAGGGTTAAAACTATGTTGGAAAGCATCCCAAAAGAGTTCCCAAAGAGGGGGTATAGTGCGTGTTTGATTTGTGGAAAAAAATTATTTAGCTGAAAATCAGCCATTTTTGGCTTGGCCGGGTATTAGATTTTTTTACATGTTCAGGTTTTGCGAAAAATCACTTAATTCTCCTACTTCTACATCTAGAGGGTTAAAACCATGCTGGAAAGCATCCCAAAAGAGTTCCCAAAGAGGGGGTATGGTGCATGTTTGATTTGTGGGAAAATTTTTTTTGGCTGAAACTCAGCCATTTTTGGCTTGGCCGGGTATTAGATATTTTGACGTTTTCAGGTTTTGCGAAAAATCACTTAATTCTCCTACTTCTACATCTAGAGGGTTAAAACTATGTTGGAAAGCATCCCAAAAGAGTTCCCAAAGAGGGGGTATAGTGCGTGTTTGATTTGTGGGAAAAAAAATTTTGGCTGAAAATCAGCCAATTTTTGGCTTCGCCGGGTATTAGATTTTTTGACGTTTTCAGCTTTTGCGAAAAATCACTTAATTCTCCTACTTCTACATCTAGAGGGTTAAAACTATGTTGGAAAGCATCCCAAAAGAGTTCCCAAAGAGGGGGTATAGTGCGTGTTTGATTTGTGGAAAAAAAATTTTGGCTGAAAATCAGCCATTTTTGGCTTGGCCGGGTATTAGATTTTTTTACATGTTCAGGTTTTGCGAAAAATCACTTAATTCTCCTACTTCTACATCTAGAGGGTTAAAACCATGTTGGAAAGCATCCCAAAAGAGTTCCCAAAGAGGGGGTATGGTGCATGTTTGATTTGTGGGAAAAAATTTTTTGGCTGAAACTCAGCCATTTTTGGCTTGGCCGGGTATTAGATATTTTGACGTTTTCAGGTTTTGCGAAAAATCACTTAATTCTCCTACTTCTACATCTAGAGGGTTAAAACTATGTTGGAAAGCATCCCAAAAGGGTTCCCAAAGAGGGGGTATAGTGCGTGTTTGATTTGTGGAAAAAAAATTTTGGCTGATAATCAGCCATTTTTTAATTGGCCGGGTATTAGATTTTTTGACGTTTTCAGGTTTTGCGAAAAATCACTTAATTCTCCTACTTCTACATCTAGAGGGTTAAAACTATGTTGGAAAGCATCCCAAAAGAGTTCCCAAAGAGGGGGTATAGTGCGTGTTTGATTTGTGGAAAAAAAAATTTTTGGCTGAAAATCAGCCATTTTTGGCTTGGCCGGGTATTAGATTTTTTGACGTTTTCAGGTTTTGCGAAAAATCACTTAATTCTCCTACTTCTACATCTAGAGGGTTAAAACTATGTTGGAAAGCATCCCAAAAGAGTTCCCAAAAAAGGGGTATAGTGCGAGTTTGATTTGTGGAAAAAAAAATTTTGGCTAAAAATCAGCCATTTTTGGCTTGGCCGGGTATTAGATTTTTTGACGTTTTCAGGTTTTGCGAAAAATCACTTAATTCTCCTACTTCTACATCTAGAGGGTTAAAACTATGTTGGAAAGCATCCCAAAAGAGTTCCCAAAGAGGGGGTATAGTGCGTGTTTTATTTGTGGGAAAAAAAATTTTGGCTGAAAATCAGCCATTTTTGGCTTGGCCGGGTATTAGATTTTTTGACGTTTTCAGGTTTTGCGAAAAATCACTTAATTCTCCTACTTCTACATCTAGAGGGTTAAAACTATGTTGGAAAGCATCCCAAAAGAGTTCCCAAAGAGGGGGTATAGTGCGTGTTTGATTTGTGGAAAAAAGTTTTTTGGCTAAAAATCAGCCATTTTTGGCTTGGCCGGGTATTAGATTATTTGACGTTTTTAGGTTTTGCGAAAAATCACTTAATTCTCCTACTTCTACATCTAGAGGGTTAAAACTATGTTGGAAAGCATCCCAAAAGAGTTCCCAAAGAGGGGGTATAGTGCGTGTTTGATTTGTGGGAAAAAAAATTTTGGCTGAAAATCAGCCAATTTTTGGCTTCGCCGGGTATTAGATTTTTTGACGTTTTCAGCTTTTGCGAAAAATCACTTAATTCTCCTACTTCTACATCTAGAGGGTTAAAACTATGTTGGAAAGCATCCCAAAAGAGTTCCCAAAGAGGGGGTATAGTGCGTGTTTGATTTGTGGAAAAAAAATTTTGGCTGAAAATCAGCCATTTTTGGCTTGGCCGGGTATTAGATTTTTTTACATGTTCAGGTTTTGCGAAAAATCACTTAATTCTCCTACTTCTACATCTAGAGGGTTAAAACCATGTTGGAAAGCATCCCAAAAGAGTTCCCAAAGAGGGGGTATGGTGCATGTTTGATTTGTGGGAAAAAATTTTTTGACTGAAACTCAGCCATTTTTGGCTTGGCCGGGTATTAGATATTTTGACGTTTTCAGGTTTTGCGAAAAATCACTTAATTCTCCTACTTCTACATCTAGAGGGTTAAAACTATGTTGGAAAGCATCCCAAAAGGGTTCCCAAAGAGGGGGTATAGTGCGTGTTTGATTTGTGGAAAAAAAATTTTGGCTGATAATCAGCCATTTTTTAATTGGCCGGGTATTAGATTTTTTGACGTTTTCAGGTTTTGCGAAAAATCACTTAATTCTCCTACTTCTACATCTAGAGGGTTAAAACTATGTTGAAAAGCATCCCAAAAGAGTTCCCAAAGAGGGGGTATAGTGCGTGTTTGATTTGTGGAAAAACAAATTTTGGCTGAAAATCAGCCATTTTTGGCTTGGCCGGGTATTAGATTTTTTGACGTTTTCAGGTTTTGCGAAAAATCACTTAATTCTCCTACTTCTACATCTAGAGGGTTAAAACTATGTTGGAAAGCATCCCAAAAGAGTTCCCAAAAAAGGGGTATAGTGCGAGTTTGATTTGTGGAAAAAAAAATTTTGGCTAAAAATCAGCCATTTTTGGCTTGGCCGGGTATTAGATTTTTTGACGTTTTCAGGTTTTGCGAAAAATCACTTAATTCTCCTACTTCTACATCTAGAGGGTTAAAACTATGTTGGAAAGCATCCCAAAAGAGTTCCCAAAGAGGGGGTATAGTGCGTGTTTTATTTGTGGGAAAAAATTTTTTGGCTGAAAATCAGCCATTTTTGGCTTGGCCGGGTATTAGATTTTTTGACGTTTTCAGGTTTTGCGAAAAATCACTTAATTCTCCTTCTACATCTAGAGGGTTATAACTATGTTGGAAAGCATCCCAAAAGAGTTCCCAAAGAGGGGGTATAGTGCATGTTTGATTTGAGGAAAAAACAATTTGGCTGAAAATCAGCCATTTTTGGCTTGGCCGGGTATTAGATTTTTTGACGTTTTCAGGTTTTGCGAAAAATCACTTAATTCTCCTACTTCTACATCTAGAGGGTTAAAACTATGTTGGAAAGCATCCCAAAAGAGTTCCCAAAGAGGGGGTATAGTGCATGTTTGATTTGTGGGAAAAAAAATTTTGGCTGAAAATCAGCCATTTTTGGCTTGGCCGGGTATTAGATTTTTTGACGTTTTCAGCTTTTGCGAAAAATCACTTAATTCTCCTACTTCTACATCTAGAGGGTTAAAACTATGTTGGAAAGCATCCCAAAAGAGTTCCCAAAGAGGGGGTATAGTGCGTGTTTGATTTGTGGAAAAAAATTATTTAGCTGAAAATCAGCCATTTTTGGCTTGGCCGGGTATTAGATTTTTTTACATGTTCAGGTTTTGCGAAAAATCACTTAATTCTCCTACTTCTACATCTAGAGGGTTAAAACCATGCTGGAAAGCATCCCAAAAGAGTTCCCAAAGAGGGGGTATGGTGCATGTTTGATTTGTGGGAAAAATTTTTTTGGCTGAAACTCAGCCATTTTTGGCTTGGCCGGGTATTAGATATTTTGACGTTTTCAGGTTTTGCGAAAAATCACTTAATTCTCCTACTTCTACATCTAGAGGGTTAAAACTATGTTGGAAAGCATCCCAAAAGAGTTCCCAAAGAGGGGGTATAGTGCGTGTTTTATTTGTGGGAAAAAATTTTTTGGCTGAAAATCAGCCATTTTTGGCTTGGCCGGGTATTAGATTTTTTGACGTTTTCAGGTTTTGCGAAAAATCACTTAATTCTCCTTCTACATCTAGAGGGTTATAACTATGTTGGAAAGCATCCCAAAAGAGTTCCCAAAGAGGGGGTATAGTGCATGTTTGATTTGAGGAAAAAACAATTTGGCTGAAAATCAGCCATTTTTGGCTTGGCCGGGTATTAGATTTTTTGACGTTTTCAGGTTTTGCGAAAAATCACTTAATTCTCCTACTTCTACATCTAGAGGGTTAAAACTATGTTGGAAAGCATCCCAAAAGAGTTCCCAAAGAGGGGGTATAGTGCATGTTTGATTTGTGGGAAAAAAAATTTTGGCTGAAAATCAGCCATTTTTGGCTTGGCCGGGTATTAGATTTTTTGACGTTTTCAGCTTTTGCGAAAAATCACTTAATTCTCCTACTTCTACATCTAGAGGGTTAAAACTATGTTGGAAAGCATCCCAAAAGAGTTCCCAAAAAAGGGGTATAGTGCGAGTTTGATTTGTGGAAAAAAAAATTTTGGCTAAAAATCAGCCATTTTTGGCTTGGCCGGGTATTAGATTTTTTGACGTTTTCAGGTTTTGCGAAAAATCACTTAATTCTCCTACTTCTACATCTAGAGGGTTAAAACTATGTTGGAAAGCATCCCAAAAGAGTTCCCAAAGAGGGGGTATAGTGCGTGTTTTATTTGTGGGAAAAAAAATTTTGGCTGAAAATCAGCCATTTTTGGCTTGGCCGGGTATTAGATTTTTTGACGTTTTCAGGTTTTGCGAAAAATCACTTAATTCTCCTACTTCTACATCTAGAGGGTTAAAACTATGTTGGAAAGCATCCCAAAAGAGTTCCCAAAGAGGGGGTATAGTGCGTGTTTGATTTGTGGAAAAAAGTTTTTTGGCTAAAAATCAGACATTTTTGGCTTGGCCGGGTATTAGATTATTTGACGTTTTTAGGTTTTGCGAAAAATCACTTAATTCTCCTACTTCTACATCTAGAGGGTTAAAACTATGTTGGAAAGCATCCCAAAAGAGTTCCCAAAGAGGGGGTATAGTGCGTGTTTGATTTGTGGGAAAAAAAATTTTGGCTGAAAATCAGCCAATTTTTGGCTTCGCCGGGTATTAGATTTTTTGACGTTTTCAGCTTTTGCGAAAAATCACTTAATTCTCCTACTTCTACATCTAGAGGGTTAAAACTATGTTGGAAAGCATCCCAAAAGAGTTCCCAAAGAGGGGGTATAGTGCGTGTTTGATTTGTGGAAAAAAAATTTTGGCTGAAAATCAGCCATTTTTGGCTTGGCCGGGTATTAGATTTTTTTACATGTTCAGGTTTTGCGAAAAATCACTTAATTCTCCTACTTCTACATCTAGAGGGTTAAAACCATGTTGGAAAGCATCCCAAAAGAGTTCCCAAAGAGGGGGTATGGTGCATGTTTGATTTGTGGGAAAAAATTTTTTGACTGAAACTCAGCCATTTTTGGCTTGGCCGGGTATTAGATATTTTGACGTTTTCAGGTTTTGCGAAAAATCACTTAATTCTCCTACTTCTACATCTAGAGGGTTAAAACTATGTTGGAAAGCATCCCAAAAGGGTTCCCAAAGAGGGGGTATAGTGCGTGTTTGATTTGTGGAAAAAAAATTTTGGCTGATAATCAGCCATTTTTTAATTGGCCGGGTATTAGATTTTTTGACGTTTTCAGGTTTTGCGAAAAATCACTTAATTCTCCTACTTCTACATCTAGAGGGTTAAAACTATGTTGAAAAGCATCCCAAAAGAGTTCCCAAAGAGGGGGTATAGTGCGTGTTTGATTTGTGGAAAAACAAATTTTGGCTGAAAATCAGCCATTTTTGGCTTGGCCGGGTATTAGATTTTTTGACGTTTTCAGGTTTTGCGAAAAATCACTTAATTCTCCTACTTCTACATCTAGAGGGTTAAAACTATGTTGGAAAGCATCCCAAAAGAGTTCCCAAAAAAGGGGTATAGTGCGAGTTTGATTTGTGGAAAAAAAAATTTTGGCTAAAAATCAGCCATTTTTGGCTTGGCCGGGTATTAGATTTTTTGACGTTTTCAGGTTTTGCGAAAAATCACTTAATTCTCCTACTTCTACATCTAGAGGGTTAAAACTATGTTGGAAAGCATCCCAAAAGAGTTCCCAAAGAGGGGGTATAGTGCGTGTTTTATTTGTGGGAAAAAAATTTTTGGCTGAAAATCAGCCATTTTTGGCTTGGCCGGGTATTAGATTTTTTGACGTTTTCAGGTTTTGCGAAAAATCACTTAATTCTCCTTCTACATCTAGAGGGTTATAACTATGTTGGAAAGCATCCCAAAAGAGTTCCCAAAGAGGGGGTATAGTGCATGTTTGATTTGAGGAAAAAACAATTTGGCTGAAAATCAGCCATTTTTGGCTTGGCCGGGTATTAGATTTTTTGACGTTTTCAGGTTTTGCGAAAAATCACTTAATTCTCCTACTTCTACATCTAGAGGGTTAAAACTATGTTGGAAAGCATCCCAAAAGAGTTCCCAAAGAGGGGGTATAGTGCATGTTTGATTTGTGGGAAAAAAAATTTTGGCTGAAAATCAGCCATTTTTGGCTTGGCCGGGTATTAGATTTTTTGACGTTTTCAGCTTTTGCGAAAAATCACTTAATTCTCCTACTTCTACATCTAGAGGGTTAAAACTATGTTGGAAAGCATCCCAAAAGAGTTCCCAAAGAGGGGGTATAGTGCGTGTTTGATTTGTGGAAAAAAATTATTTAGCTGAAAATCAGCCATTTTTGGCTTGGCCGGGTATTAGATTTTTTTACATGTTCAGGTTTTGCGAAAAATCACTTAATTCTCCTACTTCTACATCTAGAGGGTTAAAACCATGCTGGAAAGCATCCCAAAAGAGTTCCCAAAGAGGGGGTATGGTGCATGTTTGATTTGTGGGAAAAAATTTTTTGGCTGAAACTCAGCCATTTTTGGCTTGGCCGGGTATTAGATATTTTGACGTTTTCAGGTTTTGCGAAAAATCACTTAATTCTCCTACTTCTACATCTAGAGGGTTAAAACTATGTTGGAAAGCATCCCAAAAGAGTTCCCAAAGAGGGGGTATAGTGCGTGTTTTATTTGTGGGAAAAAAATTTTTGGCTGAAAATCAGCCATTTTTGGCTTGGCCGGGTATTAGATTTTTTGACGTTTTCAGGTTTTGCGAAAAATCACTTAATTCTCCTTCTACATCTAGAGGGTTATAACTATGTTGGAAAGCATCCCAAAAGAGTTCCCAAAGAGGGGGTATAGTGCATGTTTGATTTGAGGAAAAAACAATTTGGCTGAAAATCAGCCATTTTTGGCTTGGCCGGGTATTAGATTTTTTGACGTTTTCAGGTTTTGCGAAAAATCACTTAATTCTCCTACTTCTACATCTAGAGGGTTAAAACTATGTTGGAAAGCATCCCAAAAGAGTTCCCAAAGAGGGGGTATAGTGCATGTTTGATTTGTGGGAAAAAAAATTTTGGCTGAAAATCAGCCATTTTTGGCTTGGCCGGGTATTAGATTTTTTGACGTTTTCAGCTTTTGCGAAAAATCACTTAATTCTCCTACTTCTACATCTAGAGGGTTAAAACTATGTTGGAAAGCATCCCAAAAGAGTTCCCAAAGAGGGGGTATAGTGCGTGTTTGATTTGTGGAAAAAAATTATTTAGCTGAAAATCAGCCATTTTTGGCTTGGCCGGGTATTAGATTTTTTTACATGTTCAGGTTTTGCGAAAAATCACTTAATTCTCCTACTTCTACATCTAGAGGGTTAAAACCATGCTGGAAAGCATCCCAAAAGAGTTCCCAAAGAGGGGGTATGGTGCATGTTTGATTTGTGGGAAAAAATTTTTTGGCTGAAACTCAGCCATTTTTGGCTTGGCCGGGTATTAGATATTTTGACGTTTTCAGGTTTTGCGAAAAATCACTTAATTCTCCTACTTCTACATCTAGAGGGTTAAAACTATGTTGGAAAGCATCCCAAAAGAGTTCCCAAAGAGGGGGTATAGTGCGTGTTTGATTTGTGGGAAAAAAAATTTTGGCTGAAAATCAGCCAATTTTTGGCTTCGCCGGGTATTAGATTTTTTGATGTTTTCAGCTTTTGCGAAAAATCACTTAATTCTCCTACTTCTACATCTAGAGGGTTAAAACTATGTTGGAAAGCATCCCAAAAGAGTTCCCAAAGAGGGGGTATAGTGCGTGTTTGATTTGTGGAAAAAAAATTTTGGCTGAAAATCAGCCATTTTTGGCTTGGCCGGGTATTAGATTTTTTTACATGTTCAGGTTTTGCGAAAAATCACTTAATTCTCCTACTTCTACATCTAGAGGGTTAAAACCATGTTGGAAAGCATCCCAAAAGAGTTCCCAAAGAGGGGGTATGGTGCATGTTTGATTTGTGGGAAAAAAATTTTTGGCTGAAACTCAGCCATTTTTGGCTTGGCCGGGTATTAGATATTTTGACGTTTTCAGGTTTTGCGAAAAATCACTTAATTCTCCTACTTCTACATCTAGAGGGTTAAAACTATGTTGGAAAGCATCCCAAAAGGGTACCCAAAGAGGGGGTATAGTGCGTGTTTGATTTGTGGAAAAAAAATTTTGGCTGATAATCAGCCATTTTTTAATTGGCCGGGTATTAGATTTTTTGACGTTTTCAGGTTTTGCGAAAAATCACTTAATTCTCCTACTTCTACATCTAGAGGGTTAAAACTATGTTGAAAAGCATCCCAAAAGAGTTCCCAAAGAGGGGGTATAGTGCGTGTTTGATTTGTGGAAAAACAAATTTTGGCTGAAAATCAGCCATTTTTGGCTTGGCCGGGTATTAGATTTTTTGACGTTTTCAGGTTTTGCGAAAAATCACTTAATTCTCCTACTTCTACATCTAGAGGGTTAAAACTATGTTGGAAAGCATCCCAAAAGAGTTCCCAAAAAAGGGGTATAGTGCGAGTTTGATTTGTGGAAAAAAAAATTTTGGCTAAAAATCAGCCATTTTTGGCTTGGCCGGGTATTAGATTTTTTGACGTTTTCAGGTTTTGCGAAAAATCACTTAATTCTCCTACTTCTACATCTAGAGGGTTAAAACTATGTTGGAAAGCATCCCAAAAGAGTTCCCAAAGAGGGGGTATAGTGCGTGTTTTATTTGTGGGAAAAAATTTTTTGGCTGAAAATCAGCCATTTTTGGCTTGGCCGGGTATTAGATTTTTTGACGTTTTCAGGTTTTGCGAAAAATCACTTAATTCTCCTTCTACATCTAGAGGGTTATAACTATGTTGGAAAGCATCCCAAAAGAGTTCCCAAAGAGGGGGTATAGTGCATGTTTGATTTGAGGAAAAAACAATTTGGCTGAAAATCAGCCATTTTTGGCTTGGCCGGGTATTAGATTTTTTGACGTTTTCAGGTTTTGCGAAAAATCACTTAATTCTCCTACTTCTACATCTAGAGGGTTAAAACTATGTTGGAAAGCATCCCAAAAGAGTTCCCAAAGAGGGGGTATAGTGCATGTTTGATTTGTGGGAAAAAAAATTTTGGCTGAAAATCAGCCATTTTTGGCTTGGCCGGGTATTAGATTTTTTGACGTTTTCAGCTTTTGCGAAAAATCACTTAATTCTCCTACTTCTACATCTAGAGGGTTAAAACTATGTTGGAAAGCATCCCAAAAGAGTTCCCAAAGAGGGGGTATAGTGCGTGTTTGATTTGTGGAAAAAAATTATTTAGCTGAAAATCAGCCATTTTTGGCTTGGCCGGGTATTAGATTTTTTTACATGTTCAGGTTTTGCGAAAAATCACTTAATTCTCCTACTTCTACATCTAGAGGGTTAAAACCATGCTGGAAAGCATCCCAAAAGAGTTCCCAAAGAGGGGGTATGGTGCATGTTTGATTTGTGGGAAAAAATTTTTTGGCTGAAACTCAGCCATTTTTGGCTTGGCCGGGTATTAGATATTTTGACGTTTTCAGGTTTTGCGAAAAATCACTTAATTCTCCTACTTCTACATCTAGAGGGTTAAAACTATGTTGGAAAGCATCCCAAAAGAGTTCCCAAAGAGGGGGTATAGTGCGTGTTTTATTTGTGGGAAAAAATTTTTTGGCTGAAAATCAGCCATTTTTGGCTTGGCCGGGTATTAGATTTTTTGACGTTTTCAGGTTTTGCGAAAAATCACTTAATTCTCCTTCTACATCTAGAGGGTTATAACTATGTTGGAAAGCATCCCAAAAGAGTTCCCAAAGAGGGGGTATAGTGCATGTTTGATTTGAGGAAAAAACAATTTGGCTGAAAATCAGCCATTTTTGGCTTGGCCGGGTATTAGATTTTTTGACGTTTTCAGGTTTTGCGAAAAATCACTTAATTCTCCTACTTCTACATCTAGAGGGTTAAAACTATGTTGGAAAGCATCCCAAAAGAGTTCCCAAAGAGGGGGTATAGTGCATGTTTGATTTGTGGGAAAAAAAATTTTGGCTGAAAATCAGCCATTTTTGGCTTGGCCGGGTATTAGATTTTTTGACGTTTTCAGGTTTTGCGAAAAATCACTTAATTCTCCTACTTCTACATCTAGAGGGTTAAAACTATGTTGGAAAGCATCCCAAAAGAGTTCCCAAAGAGGGGGTATAGTGCGTGTTTTATTTGTGGGAAAAAAAATTTTGGCTGAAAATCAGCCATTTTTGGCTTGGCCGGGTATTAGATTTTTTGACGTTTTCAGGTTTTGCGAAAAATCACTTAATTCTCCTACTTCTACATCTAGAGGGTTAAAACTATGTTGGAAAGCATCCCAAAAGAGTTCCCAAAGAGGGGGTATAGTGCGTGTTTGATTTGTGGAAAAAAGTTTTTTGGCTAAAAATCAGCCATTTTTGGCTTGGCCGGGTATTAGATTATTTGACGTTTTTAGGTTTTGCGAAAAATCACTTAATTCTCCTACTTCTACATCTAGAGGGTTAAAACTATGTTGGAAAGCATCCCAAAAGAGTTCCCAAAGAGGGGGTATAGTGCGTGTTTGATTTGTGGGAAAAAAAATTTTGGCTGAAAATCAGCCAATTTTTGGCTTCGCCGGGTATTAGATTTTTTGACGTTTTCAGCTTTTGCGAAAAATCACTTAATTCTCCTACTTCTACATCTAGAGGGTTAAAACTATGTTGGAAAGCATCCCAAAAGAGTTCCCAAAGAGGGGGTATAGTGCGTGTTTGATTTGTGGAAAAAAAATTTTGGCTGAAAATCAGCCATTTTTGGCTTGGCCGGGTATTAGATTTTTTTACATGTTCAGGTTTTGCGAAAAATCACTTAATTCTCCTACTTCTACATCTAGAGGGTTAAAACCATGTTGGAAAGCATCCCAAAAGAGTTCCCAAAGAGGGGGTATGGTGCATGTTTGATTTGTGGGAAAAAAATTTTTGACTGAAACTCAGCCATTTTTGGCTTGGCCGGGTATTAGATATTTTGACGTTTTCAGGTTTTGCGAAAAATCACTTAATTCTCCTACTTCTACATCTAGAGGGTTAAAACTATGTTGGAAAGCATCCCAAAAGGGTTCCCAAAGAGGGGGTATAGTGCGTGTTTGATTTGTGGAAAAAAAATTTTGGCTGATAATCAGCCATTTTTTAATTGGCCGGGTATTAGATTTTTTGACGTTTTCAGGTTTTGCGAAAAATCACTTAATTCTCCTACTTCTACATCTAGAGGGTTAAAACTATGTTGAAAAGCATCCCAAAAGAGTTCCCAAAGAGGGGGTATAGTGCGTGTTTGATTTGTGGAAAAACAAATTTTGGCTGAAAATCAGCCATTTTTGGCTTGGCCGGGTATTAGATTTTTTGACGTTTTCAGGTTTTGCGAAAAATCACTTAATTCTCCTACTTCTACATCTAGAGGGTTAAAACTATGTTGGAAAGCATCCCAAAAGAGTTCCCAAAAAAGGGGTATAGTGCGAGTTTGATTTGTGGAAAAAAAAATTTTGGCTAAAAATCAGCCATTTTTGGCTTGGCCGGGTATTAGATTTTTTGACGTTTTCAGGTTTTGCGAAAAATCACTTAATTCTCCTACTTCTACATCTAGAGGGTTAAAACTATGTTGGAAAGCATCCCAAAAGAGTTCCCAAAGAGGGGGTATAGTGCGTGTTTTATTTGTGGGAAAAAATTTTTTGGCTGAAAATCAGCCATTTTTGGCTTGGCCGGGTATTAGATTTTTTGACGTTTTCAGGTTTTGCGAAAAATCACTTAATTCTCCTTCTACATCTAGAGGGTTATAACTATGTTGGAAAGCATCCCAAAAGAGTTCCCAAAGAGGGGGTATAGTGCATGTTTGATTTGAGGAAAAAACAATTTGGCTGAAAATCAGCCATTTTTGGCTTGGCCGGGTATTAGATTTTTTGACGTTTTCAGGTTTTGCGAAAAATCACTTAATTCTCCTACTTCTACATCTAGAGGGTTAAAACTATGTTGGAAAGCATCCCAAAAGAGTTCCCAAAGAGGGGGTATAGTGCATGTTTGATTTGTGGGAAAAAAAATTTTGGCTGAAAATCAGCCATTTTTGGCTTGGCCGGGTATTAGATTTTTTGACGTTTTCAGCTTTTGCGAAAAATCACTTAATTCTCCTACTTCTACATCTAGAGGGTTAAAACTATGTTGGAAAGCATCCCAAAAGAGTTCCCAAAGAGGGGGTATAGTGCGTGTTTGATTTGTGGAAAAAAATTATTTAGCTGAAAATCAGCCATTTTTGGCTTGGCCGGGTATTAGATTTTTTTACATGTTCAGGTTTTGCGAAAAATCACTTAATTCTCCTACTTCTACATCTAGAGGGTTAAAACCATGCTGGAAAGCATCCCAAAAGAGTTCCCAAAGAGGGGGTATGGTGCATGTTTGATTTGTGGGAAAAAATTTTTTGGCTGAAACTCAGCCATTTTTGGCTTGGCCGGGTATTAGATATTTTGACGTTTTCAGGTTTTGCGAAAAATCACTTAATTCTCCTACTTCTACATCTAGAGGGTTAAAACTATGTTGGAAAGCATCCCAAAAGAGTTCCCAAAGAGGGGGTATAGTGCGTGTTTTATTTGTGGGAAAAAATTTTTTGGCTGAAAATCAGCCATTTTTGGCTTGGCCGGGTATTAGATTTTTTGACGTTTTCAGGTTTTGCGAAAAATCACTTAATTCTCCTTCTACATCTAGAGGGTTATAACTATGTTGGAAAGCATCCCAAAAGAGTTCCCAAAGAGGGGGTATAGTGCATGTTTGATTTGAGGAAAAAACAATTTGGCTGAAAATCAGCCATTTTTGGCTTGGCCGGGTATTAGATTTTTTGACGTTTTCAGGTTTTGCGAAAAATCACTTAATTCTCCTACTTCTACATCTAGAGGGTTAAAACTATGTTGGAAAGCATCCCAAAAGAGTTCCCAAAGAGGGGGTATAGTGCATGTTTGATTTGTGGGAAAAAAAATTTTGGCTGAAAATCAGCCATTTTTGGCTTGGCCGGGTATTAGATTTTTTGACGTTTTCAGCTTTTGCGAAAAATCACTTAATTCTCCTACTTCTACATCTAGAGGGTTAAAACTATGTTGGAAAGCATCCCAAAAGAGTTCCCAAAGAGGGGGTATAGTGCGTGTTTGATTTGTGGAAAAAAATTATTTAGCTGAAAATCAGCCATTTTTGGCTTGGCCGGGTATTAGATTTTTTTACATGTTCAGGTTTTGCGAAAAATCACTTAATTCTCCTACTTCTACATCTAGAGGGTTAAAACCATGCTGGAAAGCATCCCAAAAGAGTTCCCAAAGAGGGGGTATGGTGCATGTTTGATTTGTGGGAAAAAATTTTTTGGCTGAAACTCAGCCATTTTTGGCTTGGCCGGGTATTAGATATTTTGACGTTTTCAGGTTTTGCGAAAAATCACTTAATTCTCCTACTTCTACATCTAGAGGGTTAAAACTATGTTGGAAAGCATCCCAAAAGAGTTCCCAAAGAGGGGGTATAGTGCGTGTTTGATTTGTGGGAAAAAAAATTTTGGCTGAAAATCAGCCAATTTTTGGC
Source organism: Ranitomeya variabilis (assembly GCF_051348905.1). NCBI lineage: Eukaryota > Metazoa > Chordata > Amphibia > Anura > Dendrobatidae > Ranitomeya > Ranitomeya variabilis. Next base: position 404,301,451 of record NC_135237.1, read on the forward strand.
TTCGCCGGGTATTAGATTTTTTGACGTTTTCAGCTTTTGCGAAAAATCACTTAATTCTCCTACTTCTACATCTAGAGGGTTAAAACTATGTTGGAAAGCATCCCAAAAGAGTTCCCAAAGAGGGGGTATAGTGCGTGTTTGATTTGTGGAAAAAAAATTTTGGCTGAAAATCAGCCATTTTTGGCTTGGCCGGGTATTAGATTTTTTTACATGTTCAGGTTTTGCGAAAAATCACTTAATTCTCCTACTTCTACATCTAGAGGGTTAAAACCATGTTGGAAAGCATCCCAAAAGAGTTCCCAAAGAGGGGGTATGGTGCATGTTTGATTTGTGGGAAAAAAAATTTTGGCTGAAACTCAGCCATTTTTGGCTTGGCCGGGTATTAGATATTTTGACGTTTTCAGGTTTTGCGAAAAATCACTTAATTCTCCTACTTCTACATCTAGAGGGTTAAAACTATGTTGGAAAGCATCCCAAAAGGGTTCCCAAAGAGGGGGTATAGTGCGTGTTTGATTTGTGGAAAAAAAATTTTGGCTGATAATCAGCCATTTTTTAATTGGCCGGGTATTAGATTTTTTGACGTTTTCAGGTTTTGCGAAAAATCACTTAATTCTCCTACTTCTACATCTAGAGGGTTAAAACTATGTTGGAAAGCATCCCAAAAGAGTTCCCAAAGAGGGGGTATAGTGCGTGTTTGATTTGTGGAAAAACAAATTTTGGCTGAAAATCAGCCATTTTTGGCTTGGCCGGGTATTAGATTTTTTGACGTTTTCAGGTTTTGCGAAAAATCACTTAATTCTCCTACTTCTACATCTAGAGGGTTAAAACTATGTTGAAAAGCATCCCAAAAGAGTTCCCAAAAAAGGGGTATAGTGCGAGTTTGATTTGTGGAAAAAAAAATTTTGGCTAAAAATCAGCCATTTTTGGCTTGGCCGGGTATTAGATTTTTTGACGTTTTCAGGTTTTGCGAAAAATCACTTAATTCTCCTACTTCTACATCTAGAGGGTTAAAACTATGTTGGAAAGCATCCCAAAAGAGTTCCCAAAGAGGGGGTATAGTGCGTGTTTTATTTGTGGGAAAAAAATTTTTGGCTGAAAATCAGCCATTTTTGGCTTGGCCGGGTATTAGATTTTTTGACGTTTTCAGGTTTTGCGAAAAATCACTTAATTCTCCTACTTCTACATCTAGAGGGTTAAAACTATGTTGGAAAGCATCCCAAAAGAGTTCCCAAAGAGGGGGTATAGTGCGTGTTTGATTTGTGGAAAAAAGTTTTTTGGCTAAAAATCAGCCATTTTTGGCTTGGCCGGGTATTAGATTATTTGACGTTTTCAGGTTTTGCGAAAAATCACTTAATTCTCCTACTTCTACATCTAGAGGGTTAAAACTATGTTGGAAAGCATCCCAAAAGAGTTCCCAAAGAGGGGGTATAGTGCGTGTTTGATTTGTGGGAAAAAAAATTTTGGCTGAAAATCAGCCAATTTTTGGCTTCGCCGGGTATTAGATTTTTTGACGTTTTCAGCTTTTGCGAAAAATCACTTAATTCTCCTACTTCTACATCTAGAGGGTTAAAACTATGTTGGAAAGCATCCCAAAAGAGTTCCCAAAGAGGGGGTATAGTGCGTGTTTGATTTGTGGAAAAAAAATTTTGGCTGAAAATCAGCCATTTTTGGCTTGGCCGGGTATTAGATTTTTTTACATGTTCAGGTTTTGCGAAAAATCACTTAATTCTCCTACTTCTACATCTAGAGGGTTAAAACCATGCTGGAAAGCATCCCAAAAGAGTTCCCAAAGAGGGGGTATGGTGCATGTTTGATTTGTGGGAAAAAATTTTTTGGCTGAAACTCAGCCATTTTTGGCTTGGCCGGGTATTAGATATTTTGACGTTTTCAGATTTTGCGAAAAATCACTTAATTCTCCTACTTCTACATCTAGAGGGTTAAAACTATGTTGGAAAGCATCCCAAAAGGGTTCCCAAAGAGGGGGTATAGTGCGTGTTTGATTTGTGGAAAAAAAATTTTGGCTGATAATCAGCCATTTTTTAATTGGCCGGGTATTAGATTTTTTGACGTTTTCAGGTTTTGCGAAAAATCACTTAATTCTCCTACTTCTACATCTAGAGGGTTAAAACTATGTTGGAAAGCATCCCAAAAGAGTTCCCAAATAGGGGGTATAGTGCGTGTTTGATTTGTGGAAAAACAAATTTTGGCTGAAAATCAGCCATTTTTGGCTTGGCCGGGTATTAGATTTTTTGACGTTTTCAGGTTTTGCGAAAAATCACTTAATTCTCCTACTTCTACATCTAGAGGGTTAAAACTATGTTGGAAAGCATCCCAAAAGAGTTCCCAAAAAAGGGGTATAGTGCGAGTTTGATTTGTGGAAAAAAAAATTTTGGCTAAAAATCAGCCATTTTTGGCTTGGCCGGGATTTTTTGACGTTTTCAGGTTTTGCGAAAAATCACTTAATTCTCCTACTTCTACATCTAGAGGGTTAAAACTATGTTGGAAAGCATCCCAAAAGAGTTCCCAAAGAGGGGGTATAGTGCGTGTTTTATTTGTGGGAAAAAAATTTTTGGCTGAAAATCAGCCATTTTTGGCTTGGCCGGGTATTAGATTTTTTGACGTTTTCAGGTTTTGCGAAAAATCACTTAATTCTCCTACTTCTACATCTAGAGGGTTAAAACTATGTTGGAAAGCATCCCAAAAGAGTTCCCAAAGAGGGGGTATAGTGCGTGTTTGATTTGTGGAAAAAAGTTTTTTGGCTAAAAATCAGCCATTTTTGGCTTGGCCGGGTATTAGATTTTTTAACGTTTTCAGGTTTTGCGAAAAATCACTTAATTCTCCTTCTACATCTAGAGGGTTATAACTATGTTGGAAAGCATCCCAAAAGAGTTCCCAAAGAGGGGGTATAGTGCATGTTTGATTTGAGGAAAAAACAATTTGGCTGAAAATCAGCCATTTTTGGCTTGGCCGGGTATTAGATTTTTTGACGTTTTCAGGTTTTGCGAAAAATCACTTAATTCTCCTACTTCTACATCTAGAGGGTTAAAACTATGTTGGAAAGCATCCCAAAAGAGTTCCCAAAGAGGGGGTATAGTGCGTGTTTGATTTGTGGGAAAAAAAATTTTGGCTGAAAATCAGCCATTTTTGGCTTGGCCGGGTATTAGATTTTTTGACGTTTTCAGCTTTTGCGAAAAATCACTTAATTCTCCTACTTCTACATCTAGAGGGTTAAAACTATGTTGGAAAGCATCCCAAAAGAGTTCCCAAGGAGGGGGTATAGTGCGTGTTTGATTTGTGGAAAAAAATTATTTGGCTGAAAATCAGCCATTTTTGGCTTGGCCGGGTATGAGATTTTTTTACATGTTCAGGTTTTGCGAAAAATCACTTAATTCTCCTACTTCTACATCTAGAGGGTTAAAACCATGCTGGAAAGCATCCCAAAAGAGTTCCCAAAAAGGGGGTATGGTGCATGTTTGATTTGTGGGAAAAAATTTTTTGGCTGAAACTCAGCCATTTTTGGCTTGGCCGGGTATTAGATATTTTGACGTTTTCAGGTTTTGCGAAAAATCACTTAATTCTCCTACTTCTACATCTAGAGGGTTAAAACTATGTTGGAAAGCATCCCAAAAGGGTTCCCAAAGAGGGGGTATAGTGCGTGTTTGATTTGTGGAAAAAAAAATTTGGCTGATAATCAGCCAATTGGCCGGGTATTAGATTTTTTGACGTTTTCAGGTTTTGCGAAAAATCACTTAATTCTCCTACTTCTACATCTAGAGGGTTAAAACTATGTTGGAAAGCATCCCAAAAGAGTTCCCAAAGAGGGGGTATAGTGCGTGTTTGATTTGTGGAAAAACAAATTTTGGCTGAAAATCAGCCATTTTTGGCTTGGCTGGGTATTAGATTTTTTGACGTTTTTATGTTTTGCGAAAAATCACTTAATTCTCCTACTTCTACATCTAGAGGGTTAAAACTATGTTGGAAAGCATCCCAAAAGAGTTCCCAAAGAGGGGGTATAGTGCGTGTTTGATTTGTGGAAAAAAAATTTTTGGCTGAAAATCAGCCATTTTTGGCTTGGCCGGGTATTAGATTTTTTGACGTTTTCAGGTTTTGCGAAAAATCATTTAATTCTCCTACTTCTACATTTAGGGGGTTAAAACTATGTTGGAAAGCATCCCAAAAGAGTTCCCAAAGAGGGGGTATAGTGCATGTTTGATTTGTGGAAAAAAAATTTTGGCTTAAAATCAGCCATTTTTGGCTTGGCCGGGTATTAGATTTTTTGACGTTTTTAGGTTTTGCGAAAAATCACTTAATTCTCCTACTTCTACATCTAGAGGGTTAAAACTATGTTGGAAGGCAACCCAAAAGAGTTCCCAAAGAGGGGGTATAGTGCGTGTTTGATTTGTGGAAAAAAAATTTTTGTCTGAAAATCAGCCATTTTTGGCTTGGCCTGGTATTAGATTTTTTGACGTTTTTATGTTTTGCGAAAAATCACTTAAGTCTCCTACTTCTACATCTAGAGGGTTAAAACTATGTTGGAAAGCATCCCAAAAGAGTTCCCAAAGAGGGGGTATAGTGCATGTTTGATTTGTAGGAAAAAAAATTTTGGCTGAAAATCAGCCATTTTTGTTTTGGCCGGGTATGAGATTTTTTGACGTTTTCAGGTTTTGCGAAAAATCACTTAATTCTCCTACTTCTACATCTAGAGGGTTAAAACTATGTTGGAAAGCATCCCAAAAGAGTTCCCAAAGAGGGGGTATAGTACGTGTTTGATTTGTGGGAAAAACATTTTTGTCTGAAAATCAGCCATTTTTGGCTTGGCCTGGTATTAGATTTTTTGACGTTTTTATGTTTTGCGAAAAATCACGTAATTCTCCTACTTCTACATCTAGGGGGTTAAAACTATGTTGGAAAGCATCCCAAAAGAGTTCCCGAAGAGGGGGTATAGTGCGTGTTTGATTTGTGGGAAAACAAATTTTGGCTGAAAATCAGCCATTTTTGGCTTGGCCGGGGATTAGATTTTTTGACGTTTTCAGGTTTTCGAAAAATCACTTAATTCTCCTACTTCTACATCTAGGGGGTTAAAACTATGTTGGAAAGCATCCCAAAAGAGTTCCCAAAGAGGGGATATAGTGCGTGTTTGATTTGTGGGAAAAAAAATTTTGGCTGAAAATCAGCCATTTTTGCCTTGGCCGGTTATTAGATTATTTGACGTTTTCAGGTTTTGCGAAAAATCACTTAATTCTCCTACTTCTACATCTAGAGGGTTAAAACTATGTTGGAAAGCATCCCAAAAGAGTTCCCAAATAGGGGGTATAGTGCGTGTTTGATTTGTGGAAAAACAAATTTTGGCTGAAAATCAGCCATTTTTGGCTTGGCCGGGTATTAGATTTTTTGACGTTTTCAGGTTTTGCGAAAAATCACTTAATTCTCCTACTTCTACATCTAGAGGGTTAAAACTATGTTGGAAAGCATCCCAAAAGAGTTCCCAAAAAAGGGGTATAGTGCGAGTTTGATTTGTGGAAAAAAAAATTTTGGCTAAAAATCAGCCATTTTTGGCTTGGCCGGGATTTTTTGACGTTTTCAGGTTTTGCGAAAAATCACTTAATTCTCCTACTTCTACATCTAGAGGGTTAAAACTATGTTGGAAAGCATCCCAAAAGAGTTCCCAAAGAGGGGGTATAGTGCGTGTTTTATTTGTGGGAAAAAAATTTTTGGCTGAAAATCAGCCATTTTTGGCTTGGCCGGGTATTAGATTTTTTGACGTTTTCAGGTTTTGCGAAAAATCACTTAATTCTCCTACTTCTACATCTAGAGGGTTAAAACTATGTTGGAAAGCATCCCAAAAGAGTTCCCAAAGAGGGGGTATAGTGCGTGTTTGATTTGTGGAAAAAAGTTTTTTGGCTAAAAATCAGCCATTTTTGGCTTGGCCGGGTATTAGATTTTTTAACGTTTTCAGGTTTTGCGAAAAATCACTTAATTCTCCTTCTACATCTAGAGGGTTATAACTATGTTGGAAAGCATCCCAAAAGAGTTCCCAAAGAGGGGGTATAGTGCATGTTTGATTTGAGGAAAAAACAATTTGGCTGAAAATCAGCCATTTTTGGCTTGGCCGGGTATTAGATTTTTTGACGTTTTCAGGTTTTGCGAAAAATCACTTAATTCTCCTACTTCTACATCTAGAGGGTTAAAACTATGTTGGAAAGCATCCCAAAAGAGTTCCCAAAGAGGGGGTATAGTGCGTGTTTGATTTGTGGGAAAAAAAATTTTGGCTGAAAATCAGCCATTTTTGGCTTGGCCGGGTATTAGATTTTTTGACGTTTTCAGCTTTTGCGAAAAATCACTTAATTCTCCTACTTCTACATCTAGAGGGTTAAAACTATGTTGGAAAGCATCCCAAAAGAGTTCCCAAAGAGGGGGTATAGTGCGTGTTTGATTTGTGGAAAAAAATTATTTGGCTGAAAATCAGCCATTTTTGGCTTGGCCGGGTATGAGATTTTTTTACATGTTCAGGTTTTGCGAAAAATCACTTAATTCTCCTACTTCTACATCTAGAGGGTTAAAACCATGCTGGAAAGCATCCCAAAAGAGTTCCCAAAGAGGGGGTATGGTGCATGTTTGATTTGTGGGAAAAAATTTTTTGGCTGAAACTCAGCCATTTTTGGCTTGGCCGGGTATTAGATATTTTGACGTTTTCAGGTTTTGCGAAAAATCACTTAATTCTCCTACTTCTACATCTAGAGGGTTAAAACTATGTTGGAAAGCATCCCAAAAGGGTTCCCAAAGAGGGGGTATAGTGCGTGTTTGATTTGTGGAAAAAAAATTTTGGCTGATAATCAGCCAATTGGCCGGGTATTAGATTTTTTGATGTTTTCAGGTTTTGCGAAAAATCACTTAATTCTCCTACTTCTACATCTAGAGGGTTAAAACTATGTTGGAAAGCATCCCAAAAGAGTTCCCAAAGAGGGGGTATAGTGCGTGTTTGATTTGTGGAAAAACAAATTTTGGCTGAAAATCAGCCATTTTTGGCTTGGCTGGGTATTAGATTTTTTGACGTTTTTATGTTTTGCGAAAAATCACTTAATTCTCCTACTTCTACATCTAGAGGGTTAAAACTATGTTGGAAAGCATCCCAAAAGAGTTCCCAAAGAGGGGGTATAGTGCGTGTTTGATTTGTGGAAAAAAAATTTTTGGCTGAAAATCAGCCATTTTTGGCTTGGCCGGGTATTAGATTTTTTGACGTTTTCAGGTTTTGCGAAAAATCATTTAATTCTCCTACTTCTACATTTAGGGGGTTAAAACTATGTTGGAAAGCATCCCAAAAGAGTTCCCAAAGAGGGGGTATAGTGCATGTTTGATTTGTGGAAAAAAAATTTTGGCTTAAAATCAGCCATTTTTGGCTTGGCCGGGTATTAGATTTTTTGACGTTTTTAGGTTTTGCGAAAAATCACTTAATTCTCCTACTTCTACATCTAGAGGGTTAAAACTATGTTGGAAGGCAACAAAAAAGAGTTCCCAAAGAGGGGGTATAGTGCGTGTTTGATTTGTGGAAAAAAAATTTTTGTCTGAAAATCAGCCATTTTTGGCTTGGCCTGGTATTAGATTTTTTGACGTTTTTATGTTTTGCGAAAAATCACTTAAGTCTCCTACTTCTACATCTAGAGGGTTAAAACTATGTTGGAAAGCATCCCAAAAGAGTTCCCAAAGAGGGGGTATAGTGCATGTTTGATTTGTAGGAAAAAAAATTTTGGCTGAAAATCAGCCATTTTTGTTTTGGCCGGGTATGAGATTTTTTGACGTTTTCAGGTTTTGCGAAAAATCACTTAATTCTCCTACTTCTACATCTAGAGGGTTAAAACTATGTTGGAAAGCATCCCAAAAGAGTTCCCAAAGAGGGGGTATAGTACGTGTTTGATTTGTGGGAAAAACATTTTTGTCTGAAAATCAGCCATTTTTGGCTTGGCCTGGTATTAGATTTTTTGACGTTTTTATGTTTTGCGAAAAATCACGTAATTCTCCTACTTCTACATCTAGGGGGTTAAAACTATGTTGGAAAGCATCCCAAAAGAGTTCCCAAAGAGGGGATATAGTGCGTGTTTGATTTGTGGGAAAAAAAATTTTGGCTGAAAATCAGCCATTTTTGCCTTGGCCGGTTATTAGATTATTTGACGTTTTCAGGTTTTGCGAAAAATCACTTAATTCTCCTACTTCTACATCTAGAGGGTTAAAACTATGTTGGAAAGCATCCCAAAAGAGTTCCCAAATAGGGGGTATAGTGCGTGTTTGATTTGTGGAAAAACAAATTTTGGCTGAAAATCAGCCATTTTTGGCTTGGCCGGGTATTAGATTTTTTGACGTTTTCAGGTTTTGCGAAAAATCACTTAATTCTCCTACTTCTACATCTAGAGGGTTAAAACTATGTTGGAAAGCATCCCAAAAGAGTTCCCAAAAAAGGGGTATAGTGCGAGTTTGATTTGTGGAAAAAAAAATTTTGGCTAAAAATCAGCCATTTTTGGCTTGGCCGGGATTTTTTGACGTTTTCAGGTTTTGCGAAAAATCACTTAATTCTCCTACTTCTACATCTAGAGGGTTAAAACTATGTTGGAAAGCATCCCAAAAGAGTTCCCAAAGAGGGGGTATAGTGCGTGTTTTATTTGTGGGAAAAAAATTTTTGGCTGAAAATCAGCCATTTTTGGCTTGGCCGGGTATTAGATTTTTTGACGTTTTCAGGTTTTGCGAAAAATCACTTAATTCTCCTACTTCTACATCTAGAGGGTTAAAACTATGTTGGAAAGCATCCCAAAAGAGTTCCCAAAGAGGGGGTATAGTGCGTGTTTGATTTGTGGAAAAAAGTTTTTTGGCTAAAAATCAGCCATTTTTGGCTTGGCCGGGTATTAGATTTTTTAACGTTTTCAGGTTTTGCGAAAAATCACTTAATTCTCCTTCTACATCTAGAGGGTTATAACTATGTTGGAAAGCATCCCAAAAGAGTTCCCAAAGAGGGGGTATAGTGCATGTTTGATTTGAGGAAAAAACAATTTGGCTGAAAATCAGCCATTTTTGGCTTGGCCGGGTATTAGATTTTTTGACGTTTTCAGGTTTTGCGAAAAATCACTTAATTCTCCTACTTCTACATCTAGAGGGTTAAAACTATGTTGGAAAGCATCCCAAAAGAGTTCCCAAAGAGGGGGTATAGTGCGTGTTTGATTTGTGGGAAAAAAAATTTTGGCTGAAAATCAGCCATTTTTGGCTTGGCCGGGTATTAGATTTTTTGACGTTTTCAGCTTTTGCGAAAAATCACTTAATTCTCCTACTTCTACATCTAGAGGGTTAAAACTATGTTGGAAAGCATCCCAAAAGAGTTCCCAAAGAGGGGGTATAGTGCGTGTTTGATTTGTGGAAAAAAATTATTTGGCTGAAAATCAGCCATTTTTGGCTTGGCCGGGTATGAGATTTTTTTACATGTTCAGGTTTTGCGAAAAATCACTTAATTCTCCTACTTCTACATCTAGAGGGTTAAAACCATGCTGGAAAGCATCCCAAAAGAGTTCCCAAAGAGGGGGTATGGTGCATGTTTGATTTGTGGGAAAAAATTTTTTGGCTGAAACTCAGCCATTTTTGGCTTGGCCGGGTATTAGATATTTTGACGTTTTCAGGTTTTGCGAAAAATCACTTAATTCTCCTACTTCTACATCTAGAGGGTTAAAACTATGTTGGAAAGCATCCCAAAAGGGTTCCCAAAGAGGGGGTATAGTGCGTGTTTGATTTGTGGAAAAAAAATTTTGGCTGATAATCAGCCAATTGGCCGGGTATTAGATTTTTTGATGTTTTCAGGTTTTGCGAAAAATCACTTAATTCTCCTACTTCTACATCTAGAGGGTTAAAACTATGTTGGAAAGCATCCCAAAAGAGTTCCCAAAGAGGGGGTATAGTGCGTGTTTGATTTGTGGAAAAACAAATTTTGGCTGAAAATCAGCCATTTTTGGCTTGGCTGGGTATTAGATTTTTTGACGTTTTTATGTTTTGCGAAAAATCACTTAATTCTCCTACTTCTACATCTAGAGGGTTAAAACTATGTTGGAAAGCATCCCAAAAGAGTTCCCAAAGAGGGGGTATAGTGCGTGTTTGATTTGTGGAAAAAAAATTTTTGGCTGAAAATCAGCCATTTTTGGCTTGGCCGGGTATTAGATTTTTTGACGTTTTCAGGTTTTGCGAAAAATCATTTAATTCTCCTACTTCTACATTTAGGGGGTTAAAACTATGTTGGAAAGCATCCCAAAAGAGTTCCCAAAGAGGGGGTATAGTGCATGTTTGATTTGTGGAAAAAAAATTTTGGCTTAAAATCAGCCATTTTTGGCTTGGCCGGGTATTAGATTTTTTGACGTTTTTAGGTTTTGCGAAAAATCACTTAATTCTCCTACTTCTACATCTAGAGGGTTAAAACTATGTTGGAAGGCAACAAAAAAGAGTTCCCAAAGAGGGGGTATAGTGCGTGTTTGATTTGTGGAAAAAAAATTTTTGTCTGAAAATCAGCCATTTTTGGCTTGGCCTGGTATTAGATTTTTTGACGTTTTTATGTTTTGCGAAAAATCACTTAAGTCTCCTACTTCTACATCTAGAGGGTTAAAACTATGTTGGAAAGCATCCCAAAAGAGTTCCCAAAGAGGGGGTATAGTGCATGTTTGATTTGTAGGAAAAAAAATTTTGGCTGAAAATCAGCCATTTTTGTTTTGGCCGGGTATGAGATTTTTTGACGTTTTCAGGTTTTGCGAAAAATCACTTAATTCTCCTACTTCTACATCTAGAGGGTTAAAACTATGTTGGAAAGCATCCCAAAAGAGTTCCCAAAGAGGGGGTATAGTACGTGTTTGATTTGTGGGAAAAACATTTTTGTCTGAAAATCAGCCATTTTTGGCTTGGCCTGGTATTAGATTTTTTGACGTTTTTATGTTTTGCGAAAAATCACGTAATTCTCCTACTTCTACATCTAGGGGGTTAAAACTATGTTGGAAAGCATCCCAAAAGAGTTCCCAAAGAGGGGGTATAGTGCGTGTTTGATTTGTGGGAAAACAAATTTTGGCTGAAAATCAGCCATTTTTGGCTTGGCCGGGGATTAGATTTTTTGACGTTTTCAGGTTTTCGAAAAATCACTTAATTCTCCTACTTCTACATCTAGGGGGTTAAAACTATGTTGGAAAGCATCCCAAAAGAGTTCCCAAAGAGGGGATATAGTGCGTGTTTGATTTGTGGGAAAAAAAATTTTGGCTGAAAATCAGCCATTTTTGCCTTGGCCGGTTATTAGATTATTTGACGTTTTCAGGTTTTGCGAAAAATCACTTAATTCTCCTACTTCTACATCTAGAGGGTTAAAACTATGTTGGAAAGCATCCCAAAAGAGTTCCCAAATAGGGGGTATAGTGCGTGTTTGATTTGTGGAAAAACAAATTTTGGCTGAAAATCAGCCATTTTTGGCTTGGCCGGGTATTAGATTTTTTGACGTTTTCAGGTTTTGCGAAAAATCACTTAATTCTCCTACTTCTACATCTAGAGGGTTAAAACTATGTTGGAAAGCATCCCAAAAGAGTTCCCAAAAAAGGGGTATAGTGCGAGTTTGATTTGTGGAAAAAAAAATTTTGGCTAAAAATCAGCCATTTTTGGCTTGGCCGGGATTTTTTGACGTTTTCAGGTTTTGCGAAAAATCACTTAATTCTCCTACTTCTACATCTAGAGGGTTAAAACTATGTTGGAAAGCATCCCAAAAGAGTTCCCAAAGAGGGGGTATAGTGCGTGTTTTATTTGTGGGAAAAAAAATTTTGGCTGAAAATCAGCCATTTTTGGCTTGGCCGGGTATTAGATTTTTTGACGTTTTCAGGTTTTGCGAAAAATCACTTAATTCTCCTACTTCTACATCTAGAGGGTTAAAACTATGTTGGAAAGCATCCCAAAAGAGTTCCCAAAGAGGGGGTATAGTGCGTGTTTGATTTGTGGAAAAAAGTTTTTTGGCTAAAAATCAGCCATTTTTGGCTTGGCCGGGTATTAGATTTTTTAACGTTTTCAGGTTTTGCGAAAAATCACTTAATTCTCCTTCTACATCTAGAGGGTTATAACTATGTTGGAAAGCATCCCAAAAGAGTTCCCAAAGAGGGGGTATAGTGCATGTTTGATTTGAGGAAAAAACAATTTGGCTGAAAATCAGCCATTTTTGGCTTGGCCGGGTATTAGATTTTTTGACGTTTTCAGGTTTTGCGAAAAATCACTTAATTCTCCTACTTCTACATCTAGAGGGTTAAAACTATGTTGGAAAGCATCCCAAAAGAGTTCCCAAAGAGGGGGTATAGTGCGTGTTTGATTTGTGGGAAAAAAAATTTTGGCTGAAAATCAGCCATTTTTGGCTTGGCCGGGTATTAGATTTTTTGACGTTTTCAGCTTTTGCGAAAAATCACTTAATTCTCCTACTTCTACATCTAGAGGGTTAAAACTATGTTGGAAAGCATCCCAAAAGAGTTCCCAAAGAGGGGGTATAGTGCGTGTTTGATTTGTGGAAAAAAATTATTTGGCTGAAAATCAGCCATTTTTGGCTTGGCCGGGTATGAGATTTTTTTACATGTTCAGGTTTTGCGAAAAATCACTTAATTCTCCTACTTCTACATCTAGAGGGTTAAAACCATGCTGGAAAGCATCCCAAAAGAGTTCCCAAAGAGGGGGTATGGTGCATGTTTGATTTGTGGGAAAAAATTTTTTGGCTGAAACTCAGCCATTTTTGGCTTGGCCGGGTATTAGATATTTTGACGTTTTCAGGTTTTGCGAAAAATCACTTAATTCTCCTACTTCTACATCTAGAGGGTTAAAACTATGTTGGAAAGCATCCCAAAAGGGTTCCCAAAGAGGGGGTATAGTGCGTGTTTGATTTGTGGAAAAAAAATTTTGGCTGATAATCAGCCAATTGGCCGGGTATTAGATTTTTTGATGTTTTCAGGTTTTGCGAAAAATCACTTAATTCTCCTACTTCTACATCTAGAGGGTTAAAACTATGTTGGAAAGCATCCCAAAAGAGTTCCCAAAGAGGGGGTATAGTGCGTGTTTGATTTGTGGAAAAACAAATTTTGGCTGAAAATCAGCCATTTTTGGCTTGGCTGGGTATTAGATTTTTTGACGTTTTTATGTTTTGCGAAAAATCACTTAATTCTCCTACTTCTACATCTAGAGGGTTAAAACTATGTTGGAAAGCATCCCAAAAGAGTTCCCAAAGAGGGGGTATAGTGCGTGTTTGATTTGTGGAAAAAAAATTTTTGGCTGAAAATCAGCCATTTTTGGCTTGGCCGGGTATTAGATTTTTTGACGTTTTCAGGTTTTGCGAAAAATCATTTAATTCTCCTACTTCTACATTTAGGGGGTTAAAACTATGTTGGAAAGCATCCCAAAAGAGTTCCCAAAGAGGGGGTATAGTGCATGTTTGATTTGTGGAAAAAAAATTTTGGCTTAAAATCAGCCATTTTTGGCTTGGCCGGGTATTAGATTTTTTGACGTTTTTAGGTTTTGCGAAAAATCACTTAATTCTCCTACTTCTACATCTAGAGGGTTAAAACTATGTTGGAAGGCAACCCAAAAGAGTTCCCAAAGAGGGGGTATAGTGCGTGTTTGATTTGTGGAAAAAAAATTTTTGTCTGAAAATCAGCCATTTTTGGCTTGGCCTGGTATTAGATTTTTTGACGTTTTTATGTTTTGCGAAAAATCACTTAAGTCTCCTACTTCTACATCTAGAGGGTTAAAACTATGTTGGAAAGCATCCCAAAAGAGTTCCCAAAGAGGGGGTATAGTGCATGTTTGATTTGTAGGAAAAAAAATTTTGGCTGAAAATCAGCCATTTTTGTTTTGGCCGGGTATGAGATTTTTTGACGTTTTCAGGTTTTGCGAAAAATCACTTAATTCTCCTACTTCTACATCTAGAGGGTTAAAACTATGTTGGAAAGCATCCCAAAAGAGTTCCCAAAGAGCGGGTATAGTACGTGTTTGATTTGTGGGAAAAACATTTTTGTCTGAAAATCAGCCATTTTTGGCTTGGCCTGGTATTAGATTTTTTGACGTTTTTATGTTTTGCGAAAAATCACGTAATTCTCCTACTTCTACATCTAGGGGGTTAAAACTATGTTGGAAAGCATCCCAAAAGAGTTCCCAAAGAGGGGGTATAGTGCGTGTTTGATTTGTGGGAAAACAAATTTTGGCTGAAAATCAGCCATTTTTGGCTTGGCCGGGGATTAGATTTTTTGACGTTTTCAGGTTTTCGAAAAATCACTTAATTCTCCTACTTCTACATCTAGGGGGTTAAAACTATGTTGGAAAGCATCCCAAAAGAGTTCCCAAAGAGGGGATATAGTGCGTGTTTGATTTGTGGGAAAAAAAATTTTGGCTGAAAATCAGCCATTTTTGCCTTGGCCGGTTATTAGATTATTTGACGTTTTCAGGTTTTGCGAAAAATCACTTAATTCTCCTACTTCTACATCTAGAGGGTTAAAACTATGTTGGAAAGCATCCCAAAAGAGTTCCCAAATAGGGGGTATAGTGCGTGTTTGATTTGTGGAAAAACAAATTTTGGCTGAAAATCAGCCATTTTTGGCTTGGCCGGGTATTAGATTTTTTGACGTTTTCAGGTTTTGCGAAAAATCACTTAATTCTCCTACTTCTACATCTAGAGGGTTAAAACTATGTTGGAAAGCATCCCAAAAGAGTTCCCAAAAAAGGGGTATAGTGCGAGTTTGATTTGTGGAAAAAAAAATTTTGGCTAAAAATCAGCCATTTTTGGCTTGGCCGGGATTTTTTGACGTTTTCAGGTTTTGCGAAAAATCACTTAATTCTCCTACTTCTACATCTAGAGGGTTAAAACTATGTTGGAAAGCATCCCAAAAGAGTTCCCAAAGAGGGGGTATAGTGCGTGTTTTATTTGTGGGAAAAAATTTTTTGGCTGAAAATCAGCCATTTTTGGCTTGGCCGGGTATTAGATTTTTTGACGTTTTCAGGTTTTGCGAAAAATCACTTAATTCTCCTACTTCTACATCTAGAGGGTTAAAACTATGTTGGAAAGCATCCCAAAAGAGTTCCCAAAGAGGGGGTATAGTGCGTGTTTGATTTGTGAAAAAAAGTTTTTTGGCTAAAAATCAGCCATTTTTGGCTTGGCCGGGTATTAGATTTTTTAACGTTTTCAGGTTTTGCGAAAAATCACTTAATTCTCCTTCTACATCTAGAGGGTTATAACTATGTTGGAAAGCATCCCAAAAGAGTTCCCAAAGAGGGGGTATAGTGCATGTTTGATTTGAGGAAAAAACAATTTGGCTGAAAATCAGCCATTTTTGGCTTGGCCGGGTATTAGATTTTTTGACGTTTTCAGGTTTTGCGAAAAATCACTTAATTCTCCTACTTCTACATCTAGAGGGTTAAAACTATGTTGGAAAGCATCCCAAAAGAGTTCCCAAAGAGGGGGTATAGTGCGTGTTTGATTTGTGGGAAAAAAAATTTTGGCTGAAAATCAGCCATTTTTGGCTTGGCCGGGTATTAGATTTTTTGACGTTTTCAGCTTTTGCGAAAAATCACTTAATTCTCCTACTTCTACATCTAGAGGGTTAAAACTATGTTGGAAAGCATCCCAAAAGAGTTCCCAAAGAGGGGGTATAGTGCGTGTTTGATTTGTGGAAAAAAATTATTTGGCTGAAAATCAGCCATTTTTGGCTTGGCCGGGTATGAGATTTTTTTACATGTTCAGGTTTTGCGAAAAATCACTTAATTCTCCTACTTCTACATCTAGAGGGTTAAAACCATGCTGGAAAGCATCCCAAAAGAGTTCCCAAAGAGGGGGTATGGTGCATGTTTGATTTGTGGGAAAATTTTTTTTGGCTGAAACTCAGCCATTTTTGGCTTGGCCGGGTATTAGATATTTTGACGTTTTCAGGTTTTGCGAAAAATCACTTAATTCTCCTACTTCTACATCTAGAGGGTTAAAACTATGTTGGAAAGCATCCCAAAAGGGTTCCCAAAGAGGGGGTATAGTGCGTGTTTGATTTGTGGAAAAAAAATTTTGGCTGATAATCAGCCAATTGGCCGGGTATTAGATTTTTTGACGTTTTCAGGTTTTGCGAAAAATCACTTAATTCTCCTACTTCTACATCTAGAGGGTTAAAACTATGTTGGAAAGCATCCCAAAAGAGTTCCCAAAGAGGGGGTATAGTGCGTGTTTGATTTGTGGAAAAACAAATTTTGGCTGAAAATCAGCCATTTTTGGCTTGGCTGGGTATTAGATTTTTTGACGTTTTTATGTTTTGCGAAAAATCACTTAATTCTCCTACTTCTACATCTAGAGGGTTAAAACTATGTTGGAAAGCATCCCAAAAGAGTTCCCAAAGAGGGGGTATAGTGCGTGTTTGATTTGTGGAAAAAAAATTTTTGGCTGAAAATCAGCCATTTTTGGCTTGGCCGGGTATTAGATTTTTTGACGTTTTCAGGTTTTGCGAAAAATCATTTAATTCTCCTACTTCTACATTTAGGGGGTTAAAACTATGTTGGAAAGCATCCCAAAAGAGTTCCCAAAGAGGGGGTATAGTGCATGTTTGATTTGTGGAAAAAAAATTTTGGCTTAAAATCAGCCATTTTTGGCTTGGCCGGGTATTAGATTTTTTGACGTTTTTAGGTTTTGCGAAAAATCACTTAATTCTCCTACTTCTACATCTAGAGGGTTAAAACTATGTTGGAAGGCAACCCAAAAGAGTTCCCAAAGAGGGGGTATAGTGCGTGTTTGATTTGTGGAAAAAAATTTTTTGTCTGAAAATCAGCCATTTTTGGCTTGGCCTGGTATTAGATTTTTTGACGTTTTTATGTTTTGCGAAAAATCACTTAAGTCTCCTACTTCTACATCTAGAGGGTTAAAACTATGTTGGAAGGCAACCCAAAAGAGTTCCCAAAGAGGGGGTATAGTGCGTGTTTGATTTGTGGAAAAAAAATTTTTGTCTGAAAATCAGCCATTTTTGGCTTGGCCGGGTATTAGATTTTTTGACGTTTTCAGGTTTTGCGAAAAATCACTTAATTCTCCTACTTCTACATCTAGAGGGTTAAAACTATGTTGGAAAGCATCCCAAAAGAGTTCCCAAAAAAGGGGTATAGTGCGAGTTTGATTTGTGGAAAAAAAAATTTTGGCTAAAAATCAGCCATTTTTGGCTTGGCCGGGATTTTTTGACGTTTTCAGGTTTTGCGAAAAATCACTTAATTCTCCTACTTCTACATCTAGAGGGTTAAAACTATGTTGGAAAGCATCCCAAAAGAGTTCCCAAAGAGGGGGTATAGTGCGTGTTTTATTTGTGGGAAAAAATTTTTTGGCTGAAAATCAGCCATTTTTGGCTTGGCCGGGTATTAGATTTTTTGACGTTTTCAGGTTTTGCGAAAAATCACTTAATTCTCCTACTTCTACATCTAGAGGGTTAAAACTATGTTGGAAAGCATCCCAAAAGAGTTCCCAAAGAGGGGGTATAGTGCGTGTTTGATTTGTGAAAAAAAGTTTTTTGGCTAAAAATCAGCCATTTTTGGCTTGGCCGGGTATTAGATTTTTTAACGTTTTCAGGTTTTGCGAAAAATCACTTAATTCTCCTTCTACATCTAGAGGGTTATAACTATGTTGGAAAGCATCCCAAAAGAGTTCCCAAAGAGGGGGTATAGTGCATGTTTGATTTGAGGAAAAAACAATTTGGCTGAAAATCAGCCATTTTTGGCTTGGCCGGGTATTAGATTTTTTGACGTTTTCAGGTTTTGCGAAAAATCACTTAATTCTCCTACTTCTACATCTAGAGGGTTAAAACTATGTTGGAAAGCATCCCAAAAGAGTTCCCAAAGAGGGGGTATAGTGCGTGTTTGATTTGTGGGAAAAAAAATTTTGGCTGAAAATCAGCCATTTTTGGCTTGGCCGGGTATTAGATTTTTTGACGTTTTCAGCTTTTGCGAAAAATCACTTAATTCTCCTACTTCTACATCTAGAGGGTTAAAACTATGTTGGAAAGCATCCCAAAAGAGTTCCCAAAGAGGGGGTATAGTGCGTGTTTGATTTGTGGAAAAAAATTATTTGGCTGAAAATCAGCCATTTTTGGCTTGGCCGGGTATGAGATTTTTTTACATGTTCAGGTTTTGCGAAAAATCACTTAATTCTCCTACTTCTACATCTAGAGGGTTAAAACCATGCTGGAAAGCATCCCAAAAGAGTTCCCAAAGAGGGGGTATGGTGCATGTTTGATTTGTGGGAAAAATTTTTTTGGCTGAAACTCAGCCATTTTTGGCTTGGCCGGGTATTAGATATTTTGACGTTTTCAGGTTTTGCGAAAAATCACTTAATTCTCCTACTTCTACATCTAGAGGGTTAAAACTATGTTGGAAAGCATCCCAAAAGGGTTCCCAAAGAGGGGGTATAGTGCGTGTTTGATTTGTGGAAAAAAAATTTTGGCTGATAATCAGCCAATTGGCCGGGTATTAGATTTTTTGACGTTTTCAGGTTTTGCGAAAAATCACTTAATTCTCCTACTTCTACATCTAGAGGGTTAAAACTATGTTGGAAAGCATCCCAAAAGAGTTCCCAAAGAGGGGGTATAGTGCGTGTTTGATTTGTGGAAAAACAAATTTTGGCTGAAAATCAGCCATTTTTGGCTTGGCTGGGTATTAGATTTTTTGACGTTTTTATGTTTTGCGAAAAATCACTTAATTCTCCTACTTCTACATCTAGAGGGTTAAAACTATGTTGGAAAGCATCCCAAAAGAGTTCCCAAAGAGGGGGTATAGTGCGTGTTTGATTTGTGGAAAAAAAATTTTTGGCTGAAAATCAGCCATTTTTGGCTTGGCCGGGTATTAGATTTTTTGACGTTTTCAGGTTTTGCGAAAAATCATTTAATTCTCCTACTTCTACATTTAGGGGGTTAAAACTATGTTGGAAAGCATCCCAAAAGAGTTCCCAAAGAGGGGGTATAGTGCATGTTTGATTTGTGGAAAAAAAATTTTGGCTTAAAATCAGCCATTTTTGGCTTGGCCGGGTATTAGATTTTTTGACGTTTTTAGGTTTTGCGAAAAATCACTTAATTCTCCTACTTCTACATCTAGAGGGTTAAAACTATGTTGGAAGGCAACCCAAAAGAGTTCCCAAAGAGGGGGTATAGTGCGTGTTTGATTTGTGGAAAAAAATTTTTTGTCTGAAAATCAGCCATTTTTGGCTTGGCCTGGTATTAGATTTTTTGACGTTTTTATGTTTTGCGAAAAATCACTTAAGTCTCCTACTTCTACATCTAGAGGGTTAAAACTATGTTGGAAAGCATCCCAAAAGAGTTCCCAAAGAGGGGGTATAGTGCATGTTTGATTTGTAGGAAAAAAAATTTTGGCTGAAAATCAGCCATTTTTGTTTTGGCCGGGTATGAGATTTTTTGACGTTTTCAGGTTTTGCGAAAAATCACTTAATTCTCCTACTTCTACATCTAGAGGGTTAAAACTATGTTGGAAAGCATCCCAAAAGAGTTCCCAAAGAGGGGGTATAGTACGTGTTTGATTTGTGGGAAAAACATTTTTGTCTGAAAATCAGCCATTTTTGGCTTGGCCTGGTATTAGATTTTTTGACGTTTTTATGTTTTGCGAAAAATCACGTAATTCTCCTACTTCTACATCTAGGGGGTTAAAACTATGTTGGAAAGCATCCCAAAAGAGTTCCCAAAGAGGGGGTATAGTGCGTGTTTGATTTGTGGGAAAACAAATTTTGGCTGAAAATCAGCCATTTTTGGCTTGGCCGGGGATTAGATTTTTTGACGTTTTCAGGTTTTCGAAAAATCACTTAATTCTCCTACTTCTACATCTAGGGGGTTAAAACTATGTTGGAAAGCATCCCAAAAGAGTTCCCAAAGAGGGGATATAGTGCGTGTTTGATTTGTGGGAAAAAAAATTTTGGCTGAAAATCAGCCATTTTTGCCTTGGCCGGTTATTAGATTATTTGACGTTTTCAGGTTTTGCGAAAAATCACTTAATTCTCCTACTTCTACATCTAGAGGGTTAAAACTATGTTGGAAAGCATCCCAAAAGAGTTCCCAAAGAGGGGGTATAATGCGTGTTTGATTTGTGGAAAAAAAATTTGGCTGAAAATCAGCCATTTTTGGCTTGGCCGGGTATTAGATTTTTTGACGTTTTCAGGTTTTGCGAAAAATCACTTAGCTCTCCTACTTCTACATCTAGAGGGTTAAAACTCTGTTGGAAAGCATCCCAAAAGAGTTCCCAAAGAGGGGGTATAGGGCGTGTTTGATTTGTGGAAAAAAAAATTTTGGCTGAAAATCTGCCAATTTTGGCTTGGCCGGGTATCAGATTTTTTGACGTTTTCAGGTTTTGCGAAAAATCACTTAATTCCCCTACTTCTACATCTAGAGGGTTAAAACTATGTTGGAAAGCATCCCAAAAGAGTTCCCAAAGAGGGGGTATAGTGCGTGTTTGATTTGTGGGAAAAGAAATTTTGGCTGAAAATCAGCCATTTTTGGCTTGGCCGGGTATTAGATTTTTTGACGTTTTCAGGTTTTGAGAAAAATCACTTAATTATCTTACTTCTACATCTAGAGGGTTAAAACTATGTTGGAAAGCATCCCAAAAGAGTTCCCAAAGAGGGGGTATAGTGCGTGTTTGATTTGTGGAAAAAAAAATTTTGGCTGAAAATCAGCCATTTTTTGCTTGGCCGGGTATTAGATTTTTTGACGTTTTCAGGTGTTCGAAAAATCACTTAATTCTCCTACTTCTACATCTAGGGGGTTAAAACTATGTTGGAAAGCATCCCAAAAGAGTTCCCAAAGAGGGGGTATAGTGCGTGTTTGATTTGTGGAAGAAAAAATTTTGGCTGAAAATCAGCCATTTTTGCCTTGGCCGGTTATTAGATTATTTGACGTTTTCAGGTTTTGAGAAGAATCACTTAATTCCCCTACTTCTACATCTAGAGGGTTAAAACTATGTTGGAAAGCATCCCAAAAGAGTTCCCAAAGAGGGGATATAGTGCGTGTTTGATTTGTGGAAAAAAAAATTTTGGCTGAAAATTAGCCATTTTTGCCTTGGCCGGTTATTAGATTATTTGACGTTTTCAGGTTTTGCGAAAAATCACTTAATTCTCCTACTTCTACATCTAGAGGGTTAAAACTATGTTGGAAAGCATCCCAAAAGAGTTCCCAAAGAGGGGGTATAGTGCGTGTTTGATTTGTGGAAAAAAAAATTTGGCTGAAAATCAGCCATTTTTGGCTTGGCCGGGTATTAGATTTTTTGACGTTTTCAGGTTTTGCGAAAAATCACTTAGTTCTCCTACTTCTACATCTAGAGGGTTAAAACTCTGTTGGAAAGCATCCCAAAAGAGTTCCCAAAGAGGGGGTATAGTGCGTGTTTGATTTGTGGAAAAAAAAATTTTGGCTGAAAATCAGCCATTTTTGGCTTGGCCGGGTATTAGATTTTTTGACGTTTTCAGGTTTTGCGAAAAATCACTTAATTCTCCTACTTCTACATCTAGAGGGTTAAAACTATGTTGGAAAGCATCCCAAAAGATTTCCCAAAGAGGGGGTATAGGGCGTGTTTGATTTGTGGAAAAAAAAATTTTGGCTGAAAATCTGCCAATTTTGGCTTGGCCGGGTATCAGATTTTTTGACGTTTTCAGGTTTTGCGAAAAATCACTTAATTCCCCTACTTCTACATCTAGAGGGTTAAAACTATGTTGGAAAGCATCCCAAAAGAGTTCCCAAAGAGGGGGTATAGTGCGTGTTTGATTTGTGGGAAAAAAAATTTTGGCTGAAAATCAGCCATTTTTGGCTTGGCCGGGTATTAGATTTTTTGACGTTTTCAGGTTTTCGAAAAATCACTTAATTCTCCTACTTCTACATCTAGGGGGTTAAAACTATGTTGGAAAGCATCCCAAAAGAGTTCCCAAAGAGGGGGTATAGTGCGTCTCTGATTTGTGGAAAAAAAAATTTTGGCTGAAAATCAGCCATTTTTGCCTTGGCCGGTTATTAGATTATTTGACGTTTTCAGGTTTTGCGAAAAATTACTTAATTCTCCTACTTCTACATCTAGAGGGTTAAAACTATGTTGGAAAGCATCCCAAAAGAGTTCCCAAAGAGGGGGTATAGTGCGTGTTTGATTTGTGGAAAAAGAAATTTGGCTGAAAATCAGCCATTTTTGGCTTGGCCGGGTATCAGATTTTTTGACGTTTTCAGGTTTTGAGAAGAATCACTTAATTCCCCTACTTCTACATCTAGAGGGTTAAAACTATGTTGGAAAGCATCCCAAAAGAGTTCCCAAAGGGGGGTATAGTGCGTGTTTGATTTGTGGGAAAAAAAATTTTGGCTGAAAATCAGACATTTTTGGCTTGGCCGGGTATTAGATTTTTTGACGTTTTCAGGTTTTGCGAAAAATCACTTAGTTCTCTGTCATGGTTCCCAATGGCAAGGGAACGTAAGAAACATAAATAACGAACGAGCTCTCGGGTGATGGAAACTCGAGTTGACCGTGAGCTAAATCTACCACACAACTAACAGTAGCCAGGGAGCATACCTACGGCTTCCTAAATGCCACGCGCCAGCCGGAGGACTAACTACGCCTGGTAGAGGAAGAAACAGACCTGGCTTACCTCTAGGGAAATACCCCAAAAGATGATAGCAGCCCCCCACATGTAATAACGGTGAATTAAGAGGAAAAGACATACACAGTATGAAAGTAGACTTAGCAAAGAGAGGTCCACTTACTAGATAGCAGAAGGATACGTATAAAAGAGGACTTCACGGTCAACTGAAAACCCTTTCAAAAACCATCCTGAAATTACTTTAAGACTCCTGTGTCAACTCATGACACAGGAGTGGCAATTTCAGCCCGCAAGAGCTTCCAGCTACAGAGAATTACAAAAACTGCAAACTGGACAAAAGGTACAAAACCAAAGGACAAAGTCCACTTAGCTGATCAGCAGACTAGTAGCAGGAACATGCAACTGAAGGCTCTGGTTACAATGATGACCGGCAAGGAAATGACTGGAGAGCAAGGCTAAATAGGAAACTCCCTAACACTGATGGAAGCAGGTGAACAGAAGCAGCAAAGTGCAAACAAGTCACCAGTACCACCAGCAACCACCAGGGGAGCCCATAAAGCGGATACACAACAGTACCCTCCCCTTAAGGAGGGGGCACCGAACCCTCACAAGAACCGCCAGGGCGATCTGGATGAGCCCTATGAAAGGCCCTCTCTGAAATTTGCCGCTAAGGCGCACTCATTCCACTGAGTAAGCACAGACCATTTACGAAATTTTTGGCAGTATATCTCAGCTTCATCTTGCCCTTGAGATAGGGCTATTAAAGCTTTTTCAGCTTGAATCTCCAAATTAGGTTCCTCATAAAGCAACCCTAAAGCCAGGAAAAACGCATCCACATTGAGCAACGCAGGATCCCCTGGTGCCAATGAAAATGCCCAATTTTGAGGGTCACCTCGCAGCAAAGAAATTACAATCTTAACCTTGCTGGACAGGATCTCCTGAGGAGTGAGGTCTGAGAGAAAGGAATAATTTACAATTATATTTGAAATTCAGAAACCGAGATCTATCTCCGGAAAACACCTCTGGTGTAGGGATTTTAGGTTCAGAAATAGGAGTATGCATAACAAAATCTTGTAAATTTTGAACCTTCGTAGCAAGATTATTTAAACCTGCAGCCAAACTCTGAGGGTCCATCTTTAAACAGGTGAGCTCAGAGCCATTCAAGGATTATAAGGAGAGAAAGGCAAAGGCAGTAATTAGAGCTGAAATACAACTGATACAACTATGGAGCAAGCATAGGGGAAACGAAAAAAAAAAAAAAAATTTACAGACTTCTTTTTTCTCTCCTTTCTTCTGCCAATAAGTTTAACACGGGCCGGTCATACTGTCATGGTTCCCAATGGCAAGGGAACGTAAGAAACATATAAATAACAAACGAGCTCTCGGGTGATGGAAACTCGAGTTGACCGTGAGCTAAATCTACCACACAACTAACAGTAGCCAGGGAGTATACCTACGGCTTCCTAAATGCCACGCGCCAGCCGGAGGACTAACTACGCCTGGTAGAGGAAGAAACAGACCTGGCTTACCTCTAGGGAAATACCCCAAAAGATGATAGCAGCCCCCCACATGTAATAACGGTGAATTAAGAGGAAAAGACATACACAGTATGAAAGTAGATTTAGCAAAGAGAGGTCCACTTACTAGATAGCAGAAGGATACAAAAGAGGACTTCACGGTCAACTGAAAACCCTTTCAAGAACCATCCTGAAATTACTTTAAGACTCCTGTGTCAACTCATGACACAGGAGTGGCAATTTCAGCCCGCAAGAGCTTCCAGCTACAGAGAATTACAAAAACTGCAAACTGGACAAAAGGTACAAAACAAAAGGACAAAGTCCACTTAGCTGATCAGCAGACTAGTAGCAGGAACATGCAACCGAAGGCTCAGGTTACAATGATGACCGGCAAGGAAATGACTGGAGAGCAAGGCTAAATAGGAAACTCCCAAACACTGATGGAAGCAGGTGAACAGAAGCAGCAAAGTGCAAACAAGTCACCAGTACCACCAGCAACCACCAGGGGAGCCCAAAAAGCGGATACACAACAGTTCTCCTACTTCTACATCTAGAGGGTTAAAACTATGTTGGAAAGCATCCCAAAAGAGTTCCCAAAGAGGGGGTATAGTGCGTGTTTGATTTGTGGAAAAAAAAATTTGGCTGAAAATCAGCCATTTTTGGCTTGGCCGGGTATCAGATTTTTTGACGTTTTCAGGTTTTGAGAAGAATCACTTAATTCCCCTACTTCTACATCTAGAGGGTTAAAACTATGTTGGAAAGCATCCCAAAAGAGTTCCCAAAGAGGGGGTATAGTGCGTGTTTGATTTGTGTTAAAAAAAATTTGGCTGAAAATCAGACATTTTTGGCTTGGCCGGGTATTAGATTTTTTGACGTTTTCAGGTTTTGCGAAAAATCACTTAGTTCTCGTACTTCTACATCTAGAGGGTTAAAACTATGTTGGAAAGCATCCCAAAAGAGTTCCCAAAGAGGGGGTATAGTGCGTGTTTGATATGTGGAAAAAAAAATTTTGGCTGAAAATCAGCCATTTTTGGCTTGGCCGGGTATTAGATTTTTTGACGTTTTCAGGTTTTCGAAAAATCACTTAATTCTCCTACTTCTACATCTAGGGGGTTAAAACTATGTTGGAAAGCATCCCAAAAGAGTTCCCAAAGAGGGGGTATAGTGCGTGTTTGATTTGTGGAAGAAAAAATTTTGGCTGAAAATCAGCCATTTTTGCCTTGGCCGGTTATTAGATTATTTGACGTTTTCAGGTTTTGCGAAAAATCACTTAATTCTCCTACTTCTACATCTAGAGGGTTAAAACTATGTTGGAAAGCATCCCAAAAGAGTTCCCAAAGAGGGGGTATAGTGCGTGTTTGATTTGTGGAAAAAAAAATTTGGCTGAAAATCAGCCATTTTTGGCTTGGCCGGGTATCAGATTTTTTGACGTTTTCAGGTTTTGAGAAGAATCACTTAATTCCCCTACTTCTACATCTAGAGGGTTAAAACTATGTTGGAAAGCATCCCAAAAGAGTTCCCAAAGAGGGGTATAGTGCGTGTTTGATTTCTGGGAAAAAAATTTTTGGCTGAAAATCAGACATTTTTTGCTTGGCCGGGTATTAGATTTTTTGACGTTTTCAGGTTTTGCGAAAAATCACTTAGTTCACCTACTTCTACATCTAGAGGGATAAAACTATGTTGGAAAGCATCCCAAAAGAGTTCCCAAAGAGGGGGTATAGTGCGTGTTTGATTTGTGGAAAAAAAATTTGGCTGAAAATCAGCCATTTTTTGCTTGGCCGGGTATCAGATTTTTTGACGTTTTCAGGTTTTGAGAAGAATCACTTAATTCCCCTACTTCTACATCTAGAGGGTTAAAACTATGTTGGAAAGCATCCCAAAAGAGTTCCCAAAGAGGGGGTATAGTGCGTGTTTGATTTGTGGGAAAAAATTTTTTGGCTGAAAATCAGACATTTTTGGCTTGGCCGGGTATTAGATTTTTTGACGTTTTAAGGTTTTGCGAAAAATCACTTAATTCTCTTACTTCTACATCTAGAGGGTTAAAACTATGTTGGAAAGCATCCCAAAAGAGTTCCCAAAGAGGGGATATAGTGCGTGTTTGATTTGTGGAAAAAAAAATTTGGCTGAAAATCAGCCATTTTTGGCTTGGCCGGGTATTAGATTTTTTGACGTTTTCAGGTTTTGCGAAAAATCACTTAGTTCTCCTACTTCTACATCTAGAGGGTTAAAACTCTGTTGGAAAGCATCCCAAAAGAGTTCCCAAAGAGGGGGTATAGTGCGTGTTTGATTTGTGGAAGAAAAAATTTGGCTGAAAATCAGCCATTTTTGGCTTGGCCGGGTATTAGATTTTTTGACGTTTTCAAGTTTTGCGAAAAATCACTTAATTCTCTTACTTCTACATCTAGAGGGTTAAAACTATGTTGGAAAGCATCCCAAAAGAGTTCCCAAAGAGGGGGTATAGTGCGTGTTTGATTTGTGGAAAAAAAAATTTGGCTGAAAATCAGCCATTTTTGGCTTGGCCGGGTATCAGATTTTTTGACGTTTTCAGGTTTTGAGAAGAATCACTTAATTCCCCTACTTCTACATCTAGAGGGTTAAAACTATGTTGGAAAGCATCCCAAAAGAGTTCCCAAAGAGGGGTATAGTGCGTGTTTGATTTGTGGGAAAAAAGATTTTGGCTGAAAATCAGACATTTTTGGCTTGGCCGGGTATTAGATTTTTTGACGTTTTCAGGTTTTGCAAAAAATCACTTAGTTCTCCTACTTCTACATCTAGAGGGTTAAAACTATGTTGGAAAGCATCCCAAAAGAGTTCCCAAAAAGGGGGTATAGTGCGTGTTTGATTTGTGGAAAGAAAAATTGGCTGAAAATCAGCCATTTTTGGCTTGGCCGGGTATCAGATTTTTTGACGTTTTCAGGTTTTGAGAAGAATCACTTAATTCCCCTACTTCTACATCTAGAGGGTTAAAACTATGTTGGAAAGCATCCCAAAAGAGTTCCCAAAGAGGGGGTATAGTGCGTGTTTGATTTGTGGGAAAAAAATTTTGGCTGAAAATCAGACATTTTTGGCTTGGCCGGGTATTAGATTTTTTGACGTTTTCAGGTTTTGCGAAAAATCACTTTGTTCTCCTACTTCTACATCTAGAGGGTTAAAACTATGTTGGAAAGCATCCCAAAAGAGTTCCCAAAGAGGGGGTATAGTGCGTGTTTGATTTGTGGAAAAAAAAATTTTGGCTGAAAATCAGCCATTTTTGGCTTGACCGGGTATTAGATTTTTTGACGTTTTCAGGTTTTGCGAAAAATAACTTAATTCTCCTACTTCTACATCTAGGGGGTTAAAACTATGTTGGAAAGCATCCCAAAAGAGTTCCCAAAGAGGGGGTATAGTGCATGTTTGATTTGTGGGAAAAAAAATTTTGGCTGAAAATCTGCCAATTTTGGCTTGGCCGGGTATCAGATTTTTTGACGTTTTCAGGTTTTGAGAAGAATCACTTAATTCCCCTACTTCTACATCTAGAGGGTTAAAACTATGTTGGAAAGCATCCCAAAAGAGTTCCCAAAGAGGGGGTATAGTGCGTGTTTGATTTGTGGGAAAAAAATTTTGGCTGAAAATTAGACATTTTTGGCTTGGCCGGGTATTAGATTTTTTGACGTTTTCAGGTTTTGAGAAGAATCACTTAATTCCCCTACTTCTACATCTAGAGGGTTAAAAGTATGTTGGAAAGCATCCCAAAAGAGTTCCCAAAGAGGGGGTATAGTGCGTGTTTGATTTGTGGGAAAAAAATTTTGGCTGAAAATCAGACATTTTTGGCTTGGCCGGGTATTAGATTTTTTGACGTTTTCAGGTTTTGCGAAAAATCACTTAGTTCTCCTACTTCTACATCTAGAGGGTTAAAACTATGTTGGAAAGCATCCCAAAAGAGTTCCCAAAGAGGGTGTATAGTGCGTGTTTGATTTGTGGAAAAAAAAATTTGGCTGAAAATCAGACATTTTTGGCTTGGCCGGGTATTAGATTTTTGACGTTTTCAGGTTTTGCGAAAAATCACTTAGTTCTCCTACTTCTACATCTAGAGGGTTAAAACTATGTTGGAAAGCATCCCAAAAGAGTTCCCAAAGAGGGTGTATAGTGCGTGTTTGATTTGTGGGAAAAAAATTTTGGCTGAAAATCAGACATTTTTGGCTTGGCCGGGTATTAGATTTTTTGACGTTTTCAGGTTTTGCGAAAAATCACTTAATTCTCCTACTTCTACATCTAGAGGGTTAAAACTATGTTGGAAAGCATCCCAAAAGAGTTCCCAAAGAGGGGGTATAGTGCGTGTTTGATTTGTGGAAAAAAAAATTTGGCTGAAAATCAGCCATTTTTGGCTTGGCCGGGTATTAGATTTTTTGACGTTTTCAGGTTTTGCGAAAAATCACTTAGTTCTCCTACTTCTACATCTAGAGGGTTAAAACTATGTTGGAAAGCATCCCAAAAGAGTTCCCAAAGAGGGGGTATAGTGCGTGTTTGATTTGTGGAAAAAAAAATTTGGCTGAAAATCAGACATTTTTGGCTTGGCCGGGTATTAGATTTTTTGACGTTTTCAGGTTTTGCGAAAAATCACTTAGTTCTCCTACTTCTACATCTAGAGGGTTAAAACTATGTTGGAAAGCATCCCAAAAGAGTTCCCAAAGAGGGTGTATAGTGCGTGTTTGATTTGTGGGAAAAAAATTTTGGCTGAAAATCAGACATTTTTGGCTTGGCCGGGCATTAGATTTTTTGACGTTTTCAGGTTTTGCGAAAAATCACTTAATTCTCCTACTTCTACATCTAGAGGGTTAAAACTATGTTGGAAAGCATCCCAAAAGAGTTCCCAAAGAGGGGGTAGTGCGTGTTTGATTTGTGGAAAAAAAAATTTGGCTGAAAATCAGCCATTTTTGGCTTGGCCGGGTATTAGATTTTTTGACGTTTTCAGGTTTTGCGAAAAATCACTTAGTTCTCCTACTTCTACATCTAGAGGGTTAAAACTCTGTTGGAAAGCATCCCAAAAGAGTTCCCAAAGAGGGGGTATAGTGCGTGTTTGATTTGTGGAAAAAAAAATTTTGGCTGAAAATCAGACATTTTTGGCTTGGCCGGGTATTAGATTTTTTGATGTTTTCAGGTTTTGCGAAAAATCACTTAGTTCTCCTACTTCTACATCTAGAGGGTTAAAACTATGTTGGAAAGCATCCCAAAAGAGTTCCCAAAGAGGGGGTATAGTGCGTGTTTGATTTGTGGAAAAAAAAATTTGGCTGAAAATCAGCCATTTTTGGCTTGGCCGGGTATCAGATTTTTTGACGTTTTCAGGTTTTGAGAAGAATCACTTAATTCCCCTACTTCTACATCTAGAGGGTTAAAACTATGTTGGAAAGCATCCCAAAAGAGTTCCCAAAGAGGGGGTATAGTGCGTGTTTGATTTGTGGGAAAAAAAATTTGGCTGAAAATCAGACATTTTTGGCTTGGCCGGGTATCAGATTTTTTGACGTTTTCAGGTTTTGAGAAGAATCACTTAATTCCCCTACTTCTACATCTAGAGGGTTAAAACTATGTTGGAAAGCATCCCAAAAGAGTTCCCAAAGAGGGGGTATAGTGCGTGTTTTATTTGTGGGGAAAAAAATTTGGCTGAAAATCAGACATTTTTGGCTTGGCCGGGTATCAGATTTTTTGACGTTTTCAGGTTTTGAGAAGAATCACTTAATTCCCCTACTTCTACATCTAGAGGGTTAAAACTATGTTGGAAAGCATCCCAAAAGAGTTCCCAAAGAGGGGGTATAGTGCGTGTTTGATTTGTGGGAAAAAAAATTTGGCTGAAAATCAGACATTTTTGGCTTGGCCGGGTATTAGATTTTTTGACGTTTTCAGGTTTTGCGAAAAATCACTTAGTTCTCCTACTTCTACATCTAGAGGGTTAAAACTATGTTGGAAAGCATCCCAAAAGAGTTCCCAAAGAGGGGGTATAGTGCATGTTTGATTTGTAGGAAAAAAAATTTTGGCTGAAAATCAGCCATTTTTGTTTTGGCCGGGTATGAGATTTTTTGACGTTTTCAGGTTTTGCGAAAAATCACTTAATTCTCCTACTTCTACATCTAGAGGGTTAAAACTATGTTGGAAAGCATCCCAAAAGAGTTCCCAAAGAGGGGGTATAGTGCATGTTTGATTTGTGGGAAAAACATTTTTGTCTGAAAATCAGCCATTTTTGGCTTGGCCTGGTATTAGATTTTTTGACGTTTTTATGTTTTGCGAAAAATCACTTAATTCTCCTACTTCTACATCTAGAGGGTTAAAACTATGTTGGAAAGCATCCCAAAAGAGTTCCCAAAGAGGGGGTATAATGTGTGTTTGATTTGTGGGAAAAAAAATTTGGCTGAAAATCATCCATTTTTGGCTTGGCCGGGTATTAGATTTTTTGACGTTTTCAGGTTTTGCGAAAAATCACTTAATTCTCCTACTTCTACATCTAGAGGGTTAAAACTATGTTGGAAAGCATCCCAAAAGAGTTCCCAAATAGGGGGTATAGTGCGTGTTTGATTTGTGGAAAAAAATTTTTTGGCTAAAAATCAGCCATTTTTGGCTTGGCCGGGTATTAGATTTTTTGACGTTTTCAGGTTTTGCGAAAAATCACTTAATTCTCCTACTTCTACATCTAGAGGGTTAAAACTATGTTGGAAAGCATCCCAAAAGAGTTCCCAAAGAGGGGGTATAGTGCGTGTTTGATTTGTGGAAAAAAAAATTTGGCTGAAAATCAGCCATTTTTGGCTTGGCCGGGTATTAGATTTTTTGACGTTTTCAGGTTTTGCGAAAAATCACTTAGTTCTCCTACTTCTACATCTAGAGGGTTAAAACTATGTTGGAAAGCATCCCAAAAGAGTTCCCAAAGAGGGGGTATAGTGCGTGTTTGATTTGTGGAAAAAAAAATTTGGCTGAAAATCAGACATTTTTGGCTTGGCCGGGTATTAGATTTTTTGACGTTTTCAGGTTTTGCGAAAAATCACTTAGTTCTCCTACTTCTACATCTAGAGGGTTAAAACTATGTTGGAAAGCATCCCAAAAGAGTTCCCAAAGAGGGTGTATAGTGCGTGTTTGATTTGTGGGAAAAAAATTTTGGCTGAAAATCAGACATTTTTGGCTTGGCCGGGCATTAGATTTTTTGACGTTTTCAGGTTTTGCGAAAAATCACTTAATTCTCCTACTTCTACATCTAGAGGGTTAAAACTATGTTGGAAAGCATCCCAAAAGAGTTCCCAAAGAGGGGGTAGTGCGTGTTTGATTTGTGGAAAAAAAAATTTGGCTGAAAATCAGCCATTTTTGGCTTGGCCGGGTATTACATTTTTTGACGTTTTCAGGTTTTGCGAAAAATCACTTAGTTCTCCTACTTCTACATCTAGAGGGTTAAAACTCTGTTGGAAAGCATCCCAAAAGAGTTCCCAAAGAGGGGGTATAGTGCGTGATTGATTTGTGGAAAAAAAAATTTTGGCTGAAAATCAGACATTTTTGGCTTGGCCGGGTATTAGATTTTTTGATGTTTTCAGGTTTTGCGAAAAATCACTTAGTTCTCCTACTTCTACATCTAGAGGGTTAAAACTATGTTGGAAAGCATCCCAAAAGAGTTCCCAAAGAGGGGGTATAGTGCGTGTTTGATTTGTGGAAAAAAAAATTTGGCTGAAAATCAGCCATTTTTGGCTTGGCCGGGTATCAGATTTTTTGACGTTTTCAGGTTTTGAGAAGAATCACTTAATTCCCCTACTTCTACATCTAGAGGGTTAAAACTATGTTGGAAAGCATCCCAAAAGAGTTCCCAAAGAGGGGGTATAGTGCGTGTTTGATTTGTGGGAAAAAAAATTTGGCTGAAAATCAGACATTTTTGGCTTGGCCGGGTATCAGATTTTTTGACGTTTTCAGGTTTTGAGAAGAATCACTTAATTCCCCTACTTCTACATCTAGAGGGTTAAAACTATGTTGGAAAGCATCCCAAAAGAGTTCCCAAAGAGGGGGTATAGTGCGTGTTTGATTTGTGGGAAAAAAAATTTGGCTGAAAATCAGACATTTTTGGCTTGGCCGGGTATTAGATTTTTTGACGTTTTCAGGTTTTGCGAAAAATCACTTAGTTCTCCTACTTCTACATCTAGAGGGTTAAAACTATGTTGGAAAGCATCCCAAAAGAGTTCCCAAAGAGGGGGTATAGTGCATGTTTGATTTGTAGGAAAAAAAATTTTGGCTGAAAATCAGCCATTTTTGTTTTGGCCGGGTATGAGATTTTTTGACGTTTTCAGGTTTTGCGAAAAATCACTTAATTCTCCTACTTCTACATCTAGAGGGTTAAAACTATGTTGGAAAGCATCCCAAAAGAGTTCCCAAAGAGGGGGTATAGTGCATGTTTGATTTGTGGGAAAAACATTTTTGTCTGAAAATCAGCCATTTTTGGCTTGGCCTGGTATTAGATTTTTTGACGTTTTTATGTTTTGCGAAAAATCACTTAATTCTCCTACTTCTACATCTAGAGGGTTAAAACTATGTTGGAAAGCATCCCAAAAGAGTTCCCAAAGAGGGGGTATAGTGCGTGTTTGATTTGTGGGAAAAAAAATTTGGCTGAAAATCAGACATTTTTGGCTTGGCCGGGTATCAGATTTTTTGACGTTTTCAGGTTTTGAGAAGAATCACTTAATTCCCCTACTTCTACATCTAGAGGGTTAAAACTATGTTGGAAAGCATCCCAAAAGAGTTCCCAAAGAGGGGGTATAGTGCGTGTTTGATTTGTGGGAAAAAAAATTTGGCTGAAAATCAGACATTTTTGGCTTGGCCGGGTATCAGATTTTTTGACGTTTTCAGGTTTTGAGAAGAATCACTTAATTCCCCTACTTCTACATCTAGAGGGTTAAAACTATGTTGGAAAGCATCCCAAAAGAGTTCCCAAAGAGGGGGTATAGTGCGTGTTTGATTTGTGGGAAAAAAAATTTGGCTGAAAATCAGACATTTTTGGCTTGGCCGGGTATTAGATTTTTTGACGTTTTCAGGTTTTGCGAAAAATCACTTAGTTCTCCTACTTCTACATCTAGAGGGTTAAAACTATGTTGGAAAGCATCCCAAAAGAGTTCCCAAAGAGGGGGTATAGTGCATGTTTGATTTGTAGGAAAAAAATTTTTGGCTGAAAATCAGCCATTTTTGTTTTGGCCGGGTATGAGATTTTTTGACGTTTTCAGGTTTTGCGAAAAATCACTTAATTCTCCTACTTCTACATCTAGAGGGTTAAAACTATGTTGGAAAGCATCCCAAAAGAGTTCCCAAAGAGGGGGTATAGTGCATGTTTGATTTGTGGGAAAAACATTTTTGTCTGAAAATCAGCCATTTTTGGCTTGGCCTGGTATTAGATTTTTTGACGTTTTTATGTTTTGCGAAAAATCACTTAATTCTCCTACTTCTACATCTAGAGGGTTAAAACTATGTTGGAAAGCATCCCAAAAGAGTTCCCAAAGAGGGGGTATAATGTGTGTTTGATTTGTGGGAAAAAAAATTTGGCTGAAAATCATCCATTTTTGGCTTGGCCGGGTATTAGATTTTTTGACGTTTTCAGGTTTTGCGAAAAATCACTTAATTCTCCTACTTCTACATCTAGAGGGTTAAAACTATGTTGGAAAGCATCCCAAAAGAGTTCCCAAATAGGGGGTATAGTGCGTGTTTGATTTGTGGAAAAAAAATTTTTGGCTAAAAATCAGCCATTTTTGGCTTGGCCGGGTATTAGATTTTTTGACGTTTTCAGGTTTTCGAAAAATCACTTAATTCTCCTACTTCTACATCTAGGGAGTTAAAACTATGTTGGAAAGCATCCCAAAAGAGTTCCCAAAGAGGGGATATAGTGCGTGTTTGATTTGTGGAAAAAAAATTTTTGGATGAAAATCAGCCATTTTTGCCTTGGCCGGTTATTAGATTATTTGACGTTTTCAGGTTTTGCGAAAAATCACTTAATTCTCCTACTTCTACATCTAGAGGGTTAAAACTATGTTGGAATGCATCCCAAAAGAGTTCCCAAAGAGGGGGTATAATGCGTGTTTGATTTGTGGAAAAAAAAATTTGGCTGAAAATCAGCCATTTTTGGCTTGGCCGGGTATTAGATTTTTTGACGTTTTCAGGTTTTGCGAAA
The DNA here is from genome assembly GCF_051348905.1 of Ranitomeya variabilis. Lineage (NCBI taxonomy): Eukaryota > Metazoa > Chordata > Amphibia > Anura > Dendrobatidae > Ranitomeya > Ranitomeya variabilis. The sequence continues at coordinate 404,335,709 of NC_135237.1, forward strand.
AATCACTTAGTTCTCCTACTTCTACATCTAGAGGGTTAAAACTCTGTTGGAAAGCATCCCAAAAGAGTTCCCAAAGAGGGGGTATAGGGCGTGTTTGATTTGTGGAAAAAAAAATTTTGGCTGAAAATCTGCCAATTTTGGCTTGGCCGGGTATCAGATCTTTTGACGTTTTCAGGTTTTGCGAAAAATCACTTAATTATCTTACTTCTACATCTAGAGGGTTAAAACTATGTTGGAAAGCATCCCAAAAGAGTTCCCAAAGAGGGGGTATAGTGCGTGTTTGATTTGTGGAAAAAAAAATTTTGGCTGAAAATCAGCCATTTTTGGCTTGGCCGGGTATTAGATTTTTTGACGTTTTCAGGTGTTCGAAAAATCACTTAATTCTCCTACTTCTACATCTAGAGGGTTAAAACTATGTTGGAAAGCATCCCAAAAGAGTTCCCAAAGAGGGCGTATAGTGCGTGTTTGATTTGTGGAAAAAAAATTTGGCTGAAAATCAGCCATTTTTGGCTTGGCCGGGTATCAGATTTTTTGACGTTTTCAGGTTTTGAGAAGAATCACTTAATTCCCCTACTTCTACATCTAGAGGGTTAAAACTATGTTGGAAAGCATCCCAAAAGAGTTCCCAAAGAGGGGTATAGTGCGTGTTTGATTTGTGGGAAAAAAAATTTTGGCTGAAAATCAGACATTTTTTGCTTGGCCGGGTATTAGATTTTTTGACGTTTTCAGGTTTTGCGAAAAATCACTTAGTTCTCCTACTTCTACATCTAGAGGGTTAAAACTATGTTGGAAAGCATCCCAAAAGAGTTCCCAAAGAGGGGGTATAGTGCGTGTTTGATTTGTGGAAAAAAAAATTTGGCTGAAAATCAGCCATTTTTGGCTTGGCCGGGTATCAGATTTTTTGACTTTTTCAGGTTTTCAGAAGAATCACTTAATTCCCCTACTTCTACATCTAGAGGGTTAAAACTATGTTGGAAAGCATCCCAAAAGAGTTCCCAAAGAGGGGGTATAGTGCGTGTTTGATTTGTGGGAAAAAAAATTTTGGCTGAAAATCTGCCAATTTTGGCTTGGCCGGGTATCAGATTTTTTGACGTTTTCAGGTTTTGCGAAAAATCACTTAATTATCTTACTTCTACATCTAGAGGGTTAAAACTATGTTGGAAAGCATCCCAAAAGAGTTCCCAAAGAGGGGGTATAGTGCGTGTTTGATTTGTGGAAAAAAAAATTTGGCTGAAAATCAGCCATTTTTGGCTTGGCCGGGTATTAGATTTTTTGACGTTTTCAGGTTTTGCGAAAAATCACTTAGTTCTCCTACTTCTACATCTAGAGGGTTAAAACTCTGTTGGAAAGCATCCCAAAAGAGTTCCCAAAGAGGGGGTATAGGGCGTGTTTGATTTGTGGAAAAAAAAATTTTGGCTGAAAATCTGCCAATTTTGGCTTGGCCGGGTATCAGATTTTTTGACGTTTTCAGGTTTTGCGAAAAATCACTTAATTATCTTACTTCTACATCTAGAGGGTTAAAACTATGTTGGAAAGCATCCCAAAAGAGTTCCCAAAGAGGGGGTATAGTGCGTGTTTGATTTGTGGAAAAAAAAATTTTGGCTGAAAATCAGCCATTTTTGGCTTGGCCGGGTATTAGATTTTTTGACGTTTTCAGGTGTTCGAAAAATCACTTAATTCTCCTACTTCTACATCTAGGGGGTTAAAACTATGTTGGAAAGCATCCCAAAAGAGTTCCCAAAGAGGGGGTATAGTGCGTGTTTGATTTGTGGAAGAAAAAATTTTGGCTGAAAATCAGACTTTTTTGGCTTGGCCGGGTATTAGATTTTTTGACGTTTTCAGGTTTTGCGAAAAATCACTTAGTTCTCCTACTTCTACATCTAGAGGGTTAAAACTATGTTGGAAAGCATCCCAAAAGAGTTCCCAAAGAGGGTGTATAGTGCGTGTTTGATTTGTGGGAAAAAAATTTTGGCTGAAAATCAGACATTTTTGGCTTGGCCGGGCATTAGATTTTTTGACGTTTTCAGGTTTTGCGAAAAATCACTTAATTCTCCTACTTCTACATCTAGAGGGTTAAAACTATGTTGGAAAGCATCCCAAAAGAGTTCCCAAAGAGGGGGTAGTGCGTGTTTGATTTGTGGAAAAAAAAATTTGGCTGAAAATCAGCCATTTTTGGCTTGGCCGGGTATTAGATTTTTTGACGTTTTCAGGTTTTGCGAAAAATCACTTAGTTCTCCTACTTCTACATCTAGAGGGTTAAAACTCTGTTGGAAAGCATCCCAATAGAGTTCCCAAAGAGGGGGTATAGTGCGTGTTTGATTTGTGGAAAAAAAAATTTTGGCTGAAAATCAGACATTTTTGGCTTGGCCGGGTATTAGATTTTTTTATGTTTTCAGGTTTTGCGAAAAATCACTTAGTTCTCCTACTTCTACATCTAGAGGGTTAAAACTATGTTGGAAAGCATCCCAAAAGAGTTCCCAAAGAGGGGGTATAGTGCGTGTTTGATTTGTGGAAAAAAAAATTTGGCTGAAAATCAGCCATTTTTGGCTTGGCCGGGTATCAGATTTTTTGACGTTTTCAGGTTTTGAGAAGAATCACTTAATTCCCCTACTTCTACATCTAGAGGGTTAAAACTATGTTGGAAAGCATCCCAAAAGAGTTCCCAAAGAGGGGGTATAGTGCGTGTTTGATTTGTGGGAAAAAAAATTTGGCTGAAAATCAGACATTTTTGGCTTGGCCGGGTATTAGATTTTTTGACGTTTTCAGGTTTTGCGAAAAATCACTTAGTTCTCCTACTACTACATCTAGAGGGTTAAAACTATGTTGGAAAGCATCCCAAAAGAGTTCCCAAAGAGGGGGTATAGTGCATGTTTGATTTGTAGGAAAAAAAATTTTGGCTGAAAATCAGCCATTTTTGTTTTGGCCGGGTATGAGATTTTTTGACGTTTTCAGGTTTTGCGAAAAATCACTTAATTCTCCTACTTCTACATCTAGAGGGTTAAAACTATGTTGGAAAGCATCCCAAAAGAGTTCCCAAAGAGGGGGTATAGTGCATGTTTGATTTGTGGGAAAAACATTTTTGTCTGAAAATCAGCCATTTTTGGCTTGGCCGGGTATTAGATTTTTTGACGTTTTCAGGTTTTGCGAAAAATCACTTAGTTCTCCTACTTCTACATCTAGAGGGTTAAAACTATGTTGGAAAGCATCCCAAAAGAGTTCCCAAAGAGGGTGTATAGTGCGTGTTTGATTTGTGGGAAAAAAATTTTGGCTGAAAATCAGACATTTTTGGCTTGGCCGGGCATTAGATTTTTTGACGTTTTCAGGTTTTGCGAAAAATCACTTAATTCTCCTACTTCTACATCTAGAGGGTTAAAACTATGTTGGAAAGCATCCCAAAAGAGTTCCCAAAGAGGGGGTAGTGCGTGTTTGATTTGTGGAAAAAAAAATTTGGCTGAAAATCAGCCATTTTTGGCTTGGCCGGGTATTAGATTTTTTGACGTTTTCAGGTTTTGCGAAAAATCACTTAGTTCTCCTACTTCTACATCTAGAGGGTTAAAACTCTGTTGGAAAGCATCCCAAAAGAGTTCCCAAAGAGGGGGTATAGTGCGTGTTTGATTTGTGGAAAAAAAAATTTTGGCTGAAAATCAGACATTTTTGGCTTGGCCGGGTATTAGATTTTTTGATGTTTTCAGGTTTTGCGAAAAATCACTTAGTTCTCCTACTTCTACATCTAGAGGGTTAAAACTATGTTGGAAAGCATCCCAAAAGAGTTCCCAAAGAGGGGGTATAGTGCGTGTTTGATTTGTGGAAAAAAAAATTTGGCTGAAAATCAGCCATTTTTGGCTTGGCCGGGTATCAGATTTTTTGACGTTTTCAGGTTTTGAGAAGAATCACTTAATTCCCCTACTTCTACATCTAGAGGGTTAAAACTATGTTGGAAAGCATCCCAAAAGAGTTCCCAAAGAGGGGGTATAGTGCGTGTTTGATTTGTGGGAAAAAAAATTTGGCTGAAAATCAGACATTTTTGGCTTGGCCGGGTATTAGATTTTTTGACGTTTTCAGGTTTTGCGAAAAATCACTTAGTTCTCCTACTACTACATCTAGAGGGTTAAAACTATGTTGGAAAGCATCCCAAAAGAGTTCCCAAAGAGGGGGTATAGTGCATGTTTGATTTGTAGGAAAAAAAATTTTGGCTGAAAATCAGCCATTTTTATTTTGGCCGGGTATGAGATTTTTTGACGTTTTCAGGTTTTGCGAAAAATCACTTAATTCTCCTACTTCTACATCTAGAGGGTTAAAACTATGTTGGAAAGCATCCCAAAAGAGTTCCCAAAGAGGGGGTATAGTGCATGTTTGATTTGTGGGAAAAACATTTTTGTCTGAAAATCAGCCATTTTTGGCTTGGCCTGGTATTAGATTTTTTGACGTTTTTATGTTTTGCGAAAAATCACTTAATTCTCCTACTTCTACATCTAGAGGGTTAAAACTATGTTGGAAAGCATCCCAAAAGAGTTCCCAAAGAGGGGGTATAATGTGTGTTTGATTTGTGGGAAAAAAAATTTGGCTGAAAATCATCCATTTTTGGCTTGGCCGGGTATTAGATTTTTTGACGTTTTCAGGTTTTGCGAAAAATCACTTAATTCTCCTACTTCTACATCTAGAGGGTTACAACTATGTTGGAAAGCATCCCAAAAGAGTTCCCAAATAGGGGGTATAGTGCGTGTTTGATTTGTGGAAAAAAAAATTTTGGCTAAAAATCAGCCATTTTTGGCTTGGCCGGGTATTAGATTTTTTGACGTTTTCAGGTTTTCGAAAAATCACTTAATTCTCCTACTTCTACATCTAGGGAGTTAAAACTATGTTGGAAAGCATCCCAAAAGAGTTCCCAAAGAGGGGATATAGTGCGTGTTTGATTTGTGGAAAAAAAAATTTTGGCTGAAAATCAGCCATTTTTGCCTTGGCCGGTTATTAGATTATTTGACGTTTTCAGGTTTTGCGAAAAATCACTTAATTCTCCTACTTCTACATCTAGAGGGTTAAAACTATGTTGGAATGCATCCCAAAAGAGTTCCCAAAGAGGGGGTATAATGCGTGTTTGATTTGTGGAAAAAAAAATTTGGCTGAAAATCATCCATTTTTGGCTTGGCCGGGTATTAGATTTTTTGACGTTTTCAGGTTTTGCGAAAAATCACTTAGTTCTCCTACTTCTACATCTAGAGGGTTAAAACTCTGTTGGAAAGCATCCCAAAAGAGTTCCCAAAGAGGGGGTATAGGGCGTGTTTGATTTGTGGAAAAAAAAATTTTGGCTGAAAATCTGCCAATTTTGGCTTGGCCGGGTATCAGATTTTTTGACGTTTTCAGGTTTTGCGAAAAATCACTTAATTATCTTACTTCTACATCTAGAGGGTTAAAACTATGTTGGAAAGCATCCCAAAAGAGTTCCCAAAGAGGGGGTATAGTGCGTGTGTGATTTGTGGAAAAAAAAATTTTGGCTGAAAATCAGCCATTTTTGGCTTGGCCGGGTATCAGATTTTTTGACGTTTTCAGGTTTTGAGAAGAATCACTTAATTCCCCTACTTCTACATCTAGAGGGTTAAAACTATGTTGGAAAGCATCCCAAAAGAGTTCCCAAAGAGGGGTATAGTGCGTGTTTGATTTGTGGGAAAAAAATTTTTGGCTGAAAATCAGACATTTTTTGCTTGGCCGGGTATTAGATTTTTTGACGTTTTCAGGTTTTGCGAAAAATCACTTAGTTCTCCTACTTCTACATCTAGAGGGTTAAAACTATGTTGGAAAGCATCCCAAAAGAGTTCCCAAAGAGGGGGTATAGTGCGTGTTTGATTTGTGGAAAAAAAAATTTGGCTGAAAATCAGCCATTTTTGGCTTGGCCGGGTATCAGATTTTTTGACGTTTTCAGGTTTTCAGAAGAATCACTTAATTCCCCTACTTCTACATCTAGAGGGTTAAAACTATGTTGGAAAGCATCCCAAAAGAGTTCCCAAAGAGGGGGTATAGTGCGTGTTTGATTTGTGGGAAAAAAAATTTTGGCTGAAAATCAGCCATTTTTGGCTTGGCCGGTTATTAGATTATTTGACGTTTTCAGGTTTTGCGAAAAATCACTTAATTCTCCTACTTCTACATCTAGAGGGTTAAAACTATGTTGGAAAGCATCCCAAAAGAGTTCCCAAAGAGGGGGTATAGTGCGTGTTTGATTTGTGGAAAAAAAAATTTGGCTGAAAATCAGCCATTTTTGGCTTGGCCGGGTATTAGATTTTTTGACGTTTTCAGGTTTTGCGAAAAATCACTTAGTTCTCCTACTTCTACATCTAGAGGGTTAAAACTCTGTTGGAAAGCATCCCAAAAGAGTTCCCAAAGAGGGGGTATAGTGCGTGTTTGATTTGTGGAAAAAAAAATTTTGTCTGAAAATCAGCCATTTTTGGCTTGGCCGGGTATTAGATTTTTTGACGTTTTCAGGTTTTGCGAAAAATCACTTAATTCCCCTACTTCTACATCTAGAGGGTTAAAACTATGTTGGAAAGCATCCCAAAAGAGTTCCCAAAGAGGGGGTATAGTGCGTGTTTGATTTGTGGAAAAAAAACATTTTGGCTGAAAATCAGCCATTTTTGGCTTGGCCGGGTATTAGATTTTTTGACGTTTTCAGGTTTTCGAAAAATCACTTAATTCTCCTACTTCTACATCTAGGGGGTTAAAACTATGTTGGAAAGCATCCCAAAAGAGTTCCCAAAGAGGGGGTATAGTGCGTGTTTGATTTGTGGGAAAAAAAATTTTGGCTGAAAATCAGACATTTTTGGCTTGGCCGGGTATTAGATTTTTTGACGTTTTCAGGTTTTGCGAAAAATCACTTAGTTCTCCTACTTCTACATCTAGAGGGTTAAAACTCTGTTGGAAAGCATCCCAAAAGAGTTCCCAAAGAGGAGGTATAGTGCGTGTTTGATTTGTGTAAAAAAAAATTTTGGCTGAAAATCAGCCATTTTTGGCTTGGCCGGGTATTAGATTTTTTGACGTTTTCAGGTTTTGCGAAAAATCACTTAATTCCCCTACTTCTACATCTAGAGGGTTAAAACTATGTTGAAAAGCATCCCAAAAGAGTTCCCAAAGAGGGGGTATAGTGCGTGTTTGATTTGTGGGAAAAAAAATTTTGGCTGAAAATCAGCCATTTTTGGCTTGGCCGGGTATTAGATTTTTTGACGTTTTCAGGTTTTGCGAAAAATCACTTAATTCTCTTACTTCTACATCTAGAGGGTTAAAACTATGTTGGAAAGCATCCCAAAAGAGTTCCCAAAGAGGGGGTATAGTGCGTGTTTGATTTGTGGAAAAAAAATTTTTGGCTGAAAATCAGCCATTTTTGCCTTGGCCGGTTATTAGATTATTTGACGTTTTCAGGTTTTGCGAAGAATCACTTAATTCCCCTACTTCTACATCTAGAGGGTTAAAACTATGTTGGAAAGCATCCCAAAAGAGTTCCCAAAGAGGGGTATAGTGCGTGTTTGATTTGTGGGAAAAAAAATTTTGGCTGAAAATCTGCCAATTTTGGCTTGGCCGGGTATCAGATTTTTTGACGTTTTCAGGTTTTGCGAAAAATCACTTAATTATCTTACTTCTACATCTAGAGGGTTAAAACTATGTTGGAAAGCATCCCAAAAGAGTTCCCAAAGAGGGGGTATAGTGCGTGTTTGATTTGTGGAAAAAAAAATTTTGGCTGAAAATCAGCCATTTTTGGCTTGGCCGGGTATTAGATTTTTTGACGTTTTCAGGTGTTCGAAAAATCACTTAATTCTCCTACTTCTACATCTAGGGGGTTAAAACTATGTTGGAAAGCATCCCAAAAGAGTTCCCAAAGAGGGGGTATAGTGCGTGTTTGATTTGTGGAAGAAAAAATTTTGGCTGAAAATCAGCCATTTTTGACTTGGCCGGTTATTAGATTATTTGACGAATTTCAGGTTTTGCGAAAAATCACTTAATTCTCCTACTTCTACATCTAGAGGGTTAAAACTATGTTGGAAAGCATCCCAAAAGAGTTCCCAAAGAGGGCGTATAGTGCGTGTTTGATTTGTGGAAAAAAAATTTGGCTGAAAATCAGCCATTTTTGGCTTGGCCGGGTATCAGATTTTTTGACGTTTTCAGGTTTTCAGAAGAATCACTTAATTCCCCTACTTCTACATCTAGAGGGTTAAAACTATGTTGGAAAGCATCCCAAAAGAGTTCCCAAAGAGGGGGTATAGTGCGTGTTTGATTTGTGGAAAAAAAACATTTTGGCTGAAAATCAGCCATTTTTGGCTTGGCCGGGTATTAGATTTTTTGACGTTTTCAGGTTTTCGAAAAATCACTTAATTCTCCTACTTCTACATCTAGGGGGTTAAAACTATGTTGGAAAGCATCCCAAAAGAGTTCCCAAAGAGGGGGTATAGTGCGTGTTTGATTTGTGGGAAAAAAAATTTTGGCTGAAAATCAGACATTTTTGGCTTGGCCGGGTATTAGATTTTTTGACGTTTTCAGGTTTTGCGAAAAATCACTTAGTTCTCCTACTTCTACATCTAGAGGGTTAAAACTCTGTTGGAAAGCATCCCAAAAGAGTTCCCAAAGAGGAGGTATAGTGCGTGTTTGATTTGTGTAAAAAAAAATTTTGGCTGAAAATCAGCCATTTTTGGCTTGGCCGGGTATTAGATTTTTTGACGTTTTCAGGTTTTGCGAAAAATCACTTAATTCCCCTACTTCTACATCTAGAGGGTTAAAACTATGTTGAAAAGCATCCCAAAAGAGTTCCCAAAGAGGGGGTATAGTGCGTGTTTGATTTGTGGGAAAAAAAATTTTGGCTGAAAATCAGCCATTTTTGGCTTGGCCGGGTATTAGATTTTTTGACGTTTTCAGGTTTTGCGAAAAATCACTTAATTCTCTTACTTCTACATCTAGAGGGTTAAAACTATGTTGGAAAGCATCCCAAAAGAGTTCCCAAAGAGGGGGTATAGTGCGTGTTTGATTTGTGGAAAAAAAATTTTTGGCTGAAAATCAGCCATTTTTGCCTTGGCCGGTTATTAGATTATTTGACGTTTTCAGGTTTTGCGAAGAATCACTTAATTCCCCTACTTCTACATCTAGAGGGTTAAAACTATGTTGGAAAGCATCCCAAAAGAGTTCCCAAAGAGGGGTATAGTGCGTGTTTGATTTGTGGGAAAAAAAATTTTGGCTGAAAATCTGCCAATTTTGGCTTGGCCGGGTATCAGATTTTTTGACGTTTTCAGGTTTTGCGAAAAATCACTTAATTATCTTACTTCTACATCTAGAGGGTTAAAACTATGTTGGAAAGCATCCCAAAAGAGTTCCCAAAGAGGGGGTATAGTGCGTGTTTGATTTGTGGAAAAAAAAATTTTGGCTGAAAATCAGCCATTTTTGGCTTGGCCGGGTATTAGATTTTTTGACGTTTTCAGGTGTTCGAAAAATCACTTAATTCTCCTACTTCTACATCTAGGGGGTTAAAACTATGTTGGAAAGCATCCCAAAAGAGTTCCCAAAGAGGGGGTATAGTGCGTGTTTGATTTGTGGAAGAAAAAATTTTGGCTGAAAATCAGCCATTTTTGACTTGGCCAGTTATTAGATTATTTGACGAATTTCAGGTTTTGCGAAAAATCACTTAATTCTCCTACTTCTACATCTAGAGGGTTAAAACTATGTTGGAAAGCATCCCAAAAGAGTTCCCAAAGAGGGCGTATAGTGCGTGTTTGATTTGTGGAAAAAAAATTTGGCTGAAAATCAGCCATTTTTGGCTTGGCCGGGTATCAGATTTTTTGACGTTTTCAGGTTTTCAGAAGAATCACTTAATTCCCCTACTTCTACATCTAGAGGGTTAAAACTATGTTGGAAAGCATCCCAAAAGAGTTCCCAAAGAGGGGGTATAGTGCGTGTTTGATTTGTGGGAAAAAAAATTTTGGCTGAAAATCAGCCATTTTTGGCTTGGCCGGGTATTAGATTTTTTGACGTTTTAAGGTTTTGCGAAAAATCACTTAATTCTCTTACTTCTACATCTAGAGGGTTAAAACTATGTTGGAAAGCATCCCAAAAGAGTTCCCAAAGAGGGGATATAGTGCGTGTTTGATTTGTGGAAAAAAAAATTTTGGCTGAAAAATCAGCCATTTTTGGCTTGGCCGGGTATTAGATTTTTTGACGTTTTCAGGTTTTCGAAAAATCACTTAATTCTCCTACTTCTACATCTAGGGGGTTAAAACTATGTTGGAAAGCATCCCAAAAGAGTTCCCAAAGAGGGGATATAGTGCGTGTTTGATTTGTGGAAAAAAAAATTTTGGCTGAAAAGCAGCCATTTTTGCCTTGGCTGGTTATTAGATTATTTGACGTTTTCAGGTTTTGCGAAAAATTACTTAATTCTCCTACTTCTACATCTAGAGGGTTAAAACTATGTTTGAAAGCATCCCAAAAGAGTTCCCAAAGAGGGGGTATAGTGCGTGTTTGATTTGTGGAAAAAAAAATTTGGCTGAAAATCAGCCATTTTTGGCTTGGCCGGGTATTAGATTTTTTGACGTTTTCAGGTTTTGCGAAAAATCACTTAGTTCTCCTACTTCTACATCTAGAGGGTTAAAACTCTGTTGGAAAGCATCCCAAAAGAGTTCCCAAAGAGGGGGTATAGTGCGTGTTTGATTTGTGGAAAAAAAATTTTTGGCTGAAAATCAGCCATTTTTGGCTTGGCCGGGTATTAGATTTTTTGACGTTTTCAGGTTTTGCGAAAAATCACTTAATTCCCCTACTTCTACATCTAGAGGGTTAAAACTATGTTGGAAAGCATCCCAAAAGAGTTCCCAAAGAGGGGGTATAGTGCGTGTTTGATTTGTGGGAAAAAAAATTTTGGCTGAAAATCAGCCATTTTTGGCTTGGCCGGGTATTAGATTTTTTGACGTTTTCAGGTTTTGCGAAAAATCACTTAATTCTCTTACTTCTACATCTAGAGGGTTAAAACTATGTTGGAAAGCATCCCAAAAGAGTTCCCAAAGAGGGGGTATAGTGCGTGTTTGATTTGTGGAAAAAAAACATTGTGGCTGAAAATCAGCCATTTTTGGCTTGGCCGGGTATTATATTTTTTGACGTTTTCAGGTTTTCGAAAAATCACTTAATTCTCCTACTTCTACATCTAGGGGGTTAAAACTATGTTGGAAAGCATCCCAAAAGAGTTCCCAAAGAGGGGGTATAGTGCGTGTTTGATTTGTGGAAAAAAAATTTTTGGCTGAAAATCAGCCATTTTTGCCTTGGCCGGTTATTAGATTATTTGACGTTTTCAGGTTTTGCGAAAAATTACTTAATTCTCCTACTTCTACATCTAGAGGGTTAAAACTATGTTGGAAAGCATCCCAAAAGAGTTCCCAAAGAGGGTGTATAGTGCGTGTTTGATTTGTGGGAAATAAATTTTGGCTGAAAATCAGACATTTTTGGCTTGGCCGGGTATTAGATTTTTTGACGTTTTCAGGTTTTGCGAAAAATCACTTAATTCTCCTACTTCTACATCTAGAGGGTTAAAACTATGTTGAAAAGCATCCCAAAAGAGTTCCCAAAGAGGGGGTATAGTGCGTGTTTGATTTGTGGGAAAAAAAATTTTGGCTGAAAATCAGACATTTTTGGATTGGCCGGGTATTAGATTTTTTGACGTTTTCAGGTTTTGCGAAAAATCACTTAGTTCTCCTACTTCTACATCTAGAGGGTTAAAACTCTGTTGGAAAGCATCCCAAAAGAGTTCCCAAAGAGGAGGTATAGTGCGTGTTTGATTTGTGTAAAAAAAAATTTTGGCTGAAAATCAGCCATTTTTGGCTTGGCCGGGTATTAGATTTTTTGACGTTTTCAGGTTTTGCGAAAAATCACTTAATTCTCTTACTTCTACATCTAGAGGGTTAAAACTATGTTGGAAAGCATCCCAAAAGAGTTCCCAAAGAGGGGGTATAGTGCGTGTTTGATTTGTGGAAAAAAAAATTTTGGCTGAAAATCAGCCATTTTTGGCTTGGCCGGGTATTAGATTTTTTGACGTTTTCAGGTTTTCGAAAAATCACTTAAAGAAGTTGTCCACTACTATAAAGTTTTTTGTTTTTTTTCATAAATCTTGCTATTATGGGCCACTGAAAACATCTACTGTGTTTATTTTAACAATATTACCTGTTATCATGCTGTAGCAGCACATCTTCAGTGCTGGATTCAGCTCTCATGGGGTTAATCGACTACTTCCTTATTGTGCCCTAATACTACAAGTTCCATGATGCTTTGCACTGTCCTCTAAGCCCGAACTTAGCACACCCACTCCAAAACACACCCAAACCCCTCCCTCCTCTCCCTCCTCTCTCTTCAGGCTGATGAGGAGAGGTCACATCTTGGTCACAAGCTGTAAAGCAGCACCAAGAACTGCACAACCATGGTGATCAAGCTTTTAGCTTTTTTTCTTTCTCATCTATTTCATAGTATATATAGTTTAGTATACATATGATATACTGTAAAGAGATCCTACTGCGTATAGGTCTTAGATATGTAAATTACACAGTACATGTGTGGTTATATGTGTCCATCTACATACGCTTGTGTGCATGTATATATTATGTGTGTTCTTATTTTACACTATTTGTGCTCATATACAGGAGAGGCCCCAGTTTCAGAAACAATATATGGGCCATTTGCAGAAATAACAGCTCATCCTAAGTCACAATTCCACCTGCTTTCGAGGTAGAAATGGCCCCCATTGCATTTTAGCTGCACAGATTGCACCAATACGCGATCACACCTTTTATATACACACCAATATATACTTCTATGTGTATGTATGGAATAAATTATTTATTCATATACATACACTTTAATATTTTGTTGCAGTGATATATACATACATATAGAACTTTGAAGGGTTTGTCCACTATTCTAACAACCCCCTCTCAGTCTGTATGTTTACTAGATTCCAGTGCCTGCACGTTCCAATAGTGTCGGCGCGGTGTCTCGCAGCGATTGTACCCTGTGGTCAATCAGTGGCCGCATCACTCTCACCACCTTCTAAGCAAACTCTTATATCTGTAGGAAGTGAGTGTTGCTGCATTTTTTTTAAGAATTACCAACTGTAAGCCACTTCTTCCTAAGGCGAAGACAGTGAAGCAGCCACTGATTGTCCACAGGGTTCACATAATGACACTGACACAAATTCTCCGTGAGAGAAAACGTGGTGACAACATTGGGAGTATTCAAATCACATCCTTGTATTCACTCTCTGAGTGTAATATGAGTAACCAAAAATCTGCATTCACACTGAGAAATTACAGATTTGTAGACTGTAGTCTACACTGTGCATTTTATAGATTCAAAACAGTTTTAGTATCATATATTAAAGGGATTGTTCAGTACTTGTCCATTACTTTATATTTATGGTCTTTACTTTGGTTATGTCATCACTGGGATTGCGATAACCATATCTTCCACCCTCACCGATGATGCGTTTTTATAGAAAAAAAACTGAAAAAACACCCACCACCATCAGGGTGATAAAGGGATCCAAACCCTAACCCTACCCCTAACCTCACCCCTAACTGTTTAATGAACATTTTCTGACAGTCATAGTGCCACGATATTTCAGTGCCACGTATTTCAGTGCCACGTATGTAAGTGCCACGTATGTAAGTGCCACGTATATAAGTGCCACGTATGTAAGTGCCACGTATGTAAGTGCCACGGATTTAAGTGCCACGGATTTAAGTGCCACGTGCCACGTATGTAAGTGCCACGTATGTAAGTGCCACGTATGTAAGTGCCACGTATGTAAGTGCCACGTATGTAAGTGCCACGGATTTAAGTGCCACGGATTTAAGTGCCACGTGCCACGTATGTAAGTGCCACGTATGTAAGTGCCACGTATGTAAGTGCCACGTATGTGCCACGTATTTCAGTGCCACGGATTTAAGTGCCACCTATTTCAGTGCCACGTATATAAGTGCCACGTATGTAAGTGCCACGTGCCACGTATATAAGTGCCACGTATGTAAGTGCCACGTGCCACGTATGTAAGTGCCACGTATATAAGTGCCACGTATATAAGTGCCACGTATGTAAGTGCCACGTGCCACGTATGTAAGTGCCACGTATGTAAGTGCCACGTATGTAAGTGCCACGTATGTAAGTGCCACGTATGTAAGTGCCACGTATGTAAGTGCCACGTATGTGCCACGTGACACGTATTTCAGTGCCACGGATTTAAGTGCCACCTATTTCAGTGCCACGTATATAAGTGCCACGTATGTAAGTGCCACGTGCCACGTATATAAGTGCCACGTATGTAAGTGCCACGTGCCACGTATTTAAGTGCCATGTATGCAAGTGCGATGTATGTAAGTGCCACGGATTTAAGTGCCACGGATTTAAATGCCACCTATGTAAGTGCCACATATTTCAGTGCCACGTGCCACATATTTCAGTGCCACGTACGTAAGTGCCACGTGCCACGTATTTCAGTGCCACGTATTAAAGTGCCATGTATTTCAGTCCCACTCCCGTGTAGCGGTGGGATATGGGGTAATAAGGGGTTAATGTCACCTTGCTATTGTAAGGTGACATTAAGCCGGGTTAATAACGGAGAAGCGTCAATAAGACGCCTATCCATTATTAATCCAATACTAAAAAAGGGTTAATGAAACACACACACATTAGGAAAAAGTATTTTAATATTCTTCATTTAACCATACTTACCATACTCCAGCACCTGCAAAAAAGTAAAATAATAAACCGTATACTACCTGTCCGCTGTAGTCCAATTAATAACGAGTGTCCCACGACGATCTCCCCTATAGAACAGTGACATTGGGTGGTGTCACTGCTCTATAGGACCCTCAGTGACACACTGACAGAAGACAATGGCTCCTGTAGTGCATCACTGAGGTTACTAAAGTTCACTGGTCTCACTTTATGGCAAAAAGCTGCGTGGGAACTTTCTCATACAGCATGCCATAAAGTGAGACTAGGGACTATTTTCTCACAGGGGTGTAGGAATACATTGTGGGGAATACATTGTGGAAGGATACCTTCCTCCCCTCATTGTCTTCCTGGAGCCCCTGGAGAGTGGTTGCATCAGCAGAGGCTCCTGCTCTCCACGGGAGATCGTCGTGGGACACTCGTTTTAATTGGATTTCTGCGGATCAGGGAGTATAGTGTTTGTTTATTATTTTAATATTTTTTACAGATGACAATGGCTTCGGGGATCAAAGTGACAAGTGATGGTGAGTATGTAATCTATGTTATATGTACTGTATGTCTGTTGTATGTACGTACTGTATGTGGCATGTTTCATGTCGCATGTCACATGTTGCATGTCGTCGCATGGTGCATGTCGCATGTTGACGCATGGTGCATGTCGACGCATGGTGCATGTCGATGCATGGTGCATGTCGTCGCATGGTGCGTGTTGCATGTCGTCGCATGGTGCATGTCTCATGTTGACACATGGTGCATGTTGACACATGGTGCATGTTGACGCATGGTGCATGTCGCCGCATGGTGCATGTTGTTGCATGTCGTCGCATGGTGCATGTTGTCGCATGGTGCATGTTGTCGCATGGTGCATGTCGTCGCATGGCGCATGTCGTCACATGGCGCATGTCATCACATGGTGCAGGTCGCCGCATGGCGCATGTCGTCGCATGGTGCATGTCGTCGCATGGCGCATGTCATTGCATGGTGCATGTCGTTGCATGGTGCATGTCACATGGTGCATGTCGTCGCATGGTGCATGTCGTCGCATGGTGTGTATGTATGTATGTATGTATGTATGTACTGTGTTTTTTTTTTACATTCAACACATTAGCCGGATGATGGGACTACTACTGTCCCATCATTGGCTAATGTGTCACTCACTGTCAGTGTAGCAGGCAGAGCCCGATGGGACTTGTAGTCCCATCGGACGATGCCTGCACACACACGCACAGCGCCGGCACACACACACACGCACAGCGCCGGCACACACACACACACACACACACACACACACACACACGCACACACACACGCACAGCGTTGGCACACACGCACAGCGCCGGCACACACACACACACACACACACACGCACAGCGTCGGCACACACACACACGCACAGCGCCGGCACACACACACACACACACGCACAGCGTCGGCACACACACACACACGCACAGCGCCGGCACACACACACACACACACACGCACAGCGTCGGCACACACACACACGCACAGCGCCGGCACACACACACACGCACAGCGCCGGCGGCAGAAGCACCGGCGCCGGCGGGCACAAGCGCCAGCGGGCACAAGCGCCGGCACCGGCGGGCACATGCACCGGCGGGCAGAAACGCCGGCGGGCACAAGCACCGGCAGACCCCCGGCGACCGAAGCACAGCCCAGCCACACATCATGATCCCAGCACTGAGCAGTGAGCACACACAGCCCCGCCCGCCCCCAGCACAGCCCTGCAGGCAGCCCCCAGCACCGCCCACAGCCCAGTCACTCTTGCTGAGTGACTGCTGACTGTGGGGGCTGGTCACGCCTGCTGCTGACGTCACGTCAATTTTCAGAGCCTGGAAATTGACGTGACGTCGGCGGAAATGAGCGGCGGCTGCAGTCTGGGGGTCATGTGACCCGGACTCAGCAGGAGGAATAGCGCCGCTCACAGGCGAAAACGTCAACAGAAGGTAATGGCACAATTCATTAGGGGCCCCGGGGGGGTACATTGGGGGGTTAATTGAAAGTAGTGGACAACCCCTTTAATTCTCCTACTTCTACATCTAGGGGGTTAAAACTATGTTGGAAAGCATCCCAAAAGAGTTCCCAAAGAGGGGGTATAGTGCGTGTTTGATTTGTGGAAAAAAAAATTTTGGCTGAAAATCAGCCATTTTTGCCTTGGCCGGTTATTAGATTATTTGACGTTTTCAGGTTTTGCGAAAAATTACTTAATTCTCCTACTTCTACATCTAGAGGGTTAAAACTATGTTGGAAAGCATCCCAAAAGAGTTCCCAAAGAGGGTGTATAGTGCGTGTTTGATTTGTGGAAAAAAAAATTTGGCTGAAAATCAGACATTTTTGGCTTGGCCGGGTATTAGATTTTTTGACGTTTTCAGGTTTTGCGAAAAATCACTTAGTTCTCCTACTTCTACATCTAGAGGGTTAAAACTATGTTGGAAAGCATCCCAAAAGAGTTCCCAAAGAGGGTGTATAGTGCGTGTTTGATTTGTGGGAAAAAAATTTTGGCTGAAAATCAGACATTTTTGGCTTGGCCGGGTATTAGATTTTTTGACGTTTTCAGGTTTTGCGAAAAATCACTTAGTTCTCCTACTTCTACATCTAGAGGGTTAAAACTCTGTTGGAAAGCATCCCAAAAGAGTTCCCAAAGAGGAGGTATAGTGCGTGTTTGATTTGTGTAAAAAAAAATTTTGGCTGAAAATCAGCCATTTTTGGCTTGGCCGGGTATTAGATTTTTTGACGTTTTCAGGTTTTGCGAAAAATCACTTAATTCCCCTACTTCTACATCTAGAGGGTTAAAACTATGTTGAAAAGCATCCCAAAAGAGTTCCCAAAGAGGGGGTATAGTGCGTGTTTGATTTGTGGGAAAAAAAATTTTGGCTGAAAATCAGCCATTTTTGGCTTGGCCGGGTATTAGATTTTTTGACGTTTTCAGGTTTTGCGAAAAATCACTTAATTCTCTTACTTCTACATCTAGAGGGTTAAAACTATGTTGGAAAGCATCCCAAAAGAGTTCCCAAAGAGGGGGTATAGTGCGTGTTTGATTTGTGGAAAAAAAATTTTTGGCTGAAAATCAGCCATTTTTGCCTTGGCCGGTTATTAGATTATTTGACGTTTTCAGGTTTTGCGAAGAATCACTTAATTCCCCTACTTCTACATCTAGAGGGTTAAAACTATGTTGGAAAGCATCCCAAAAGAGTTCCCAAAGAGGGGTATAGTGCGTGTTTGATTTGTGGGAAAAAAAATTTTGGCTGAAAATCAGACATTTTTGGCTTGGCCGGGTATTAGATTTTTTGATGTTTTCAGGTTTTGCGAAAAATCACTTAGTTCTCCTACTTCTACATCTAGAGGGTTAAAACTATGTTGGAAAGCATCCCAAAAGAGTTCCCAAAAAGGGGGTATAGTGCGTGTTTGATTTGTGGAAAAAAAATTTGGCTGAAAATCAGCCATTTTTGGCTTGGCCGGGTATCAGATTTTTTGACGTTTTCAGGTTTTGAGAAGAATCACCTAATTCCCCTACTTCTACATCTAGAGGGTTAAAACTATGTTGGAAAGCATCCCAAAAGAGTTCCCAAAGAGGGGGTATAGTGCATGTTTGATTTGTGGGAAAAACATTTTTGTCTGAAAATCAGCCATTTTTGGCTTGGCCTGGTATTAGATTTTTTGACGTTTTTATGTTTTGCGAAAAATCACTTAATTCTCCTACTTCTACATCTAGAGGGTTAAAACTATGTTGGAAAGCATCCCAAAAGAGTTCCCAAAGAGGGGGTATAGTGCGTATTTGATTTGTGGAAAAAAGTTTTTTGGCTAAAAATCAGCCATTTTTGGCTTGGCCCGGGTATTAGATTTTTTGACGTTTTCAGGTTTTGCGAAAAATCACTTAATTCTCCTACTTCTACATCTAGAGGGTTAAAACTATGTTGGAAAGCATCCCAAAAGAGTTCCAAAAGAGGGGGTATAGTGCGTGTTTGATTTGTGGGAAAAACATTTTTGGCTGAAAATCAGCCATTTTTGGCTTGGCCGGGTATTAGATTTTTTGATGTCTTCAGGTTTTGCGAAAAATCACGTAATTCTCCTACTTCTACATCTAGGGGGTTAAAACTATGTTGGAAAGCATCCCAAAAGAGTTCCCAAAGAGGGGATATAGTGCATGTTTGATTTGTGGAAAAAAAAATTTTGGCTGAAAATCAGCCATTTTTGCCTTGGCCGGTTATTAGATTATTTGACGTTTTCAGGTTTTGCGAAAAATCACTTAATTCTCCTACTTCTACATCTAGAGGGTTAAAACTCTGTTGGAAAGCATCCCAAAAGAGTTCCCAAAGAGGGGGTATAGGGCGTGTTTGATTTGTGGAAAAAAAAATTTTGGCTGAAAATCTGCCAATTTTGGCTTGGCCGGGTATCAGATTTTTTGACGTTTTCAGGTTTTGCGAAAAATCACTTAATTCCCCTACTTCTACATCTAGAGGGTTAAAACTATGTTGGAAAGCATCCCAAAAGAGTTCCCAAAGAGGGGGTATAGTGCGTGTTTGATTTGTGGGAAAAGAAATTTTGGCTGAAAATCAGCCATTTTTGGCTTGGCCGGGTATTAGATTTTTTGACGTTTTCAGGTGTTCGAAAAATCACTTAATTCTCCTACTTCTACATCTAGGGGGTTAAAACTATGTTGGAAAGCATCCCAAAAGAGTTCCCAAAGAGGGGGTATAGTGCGTGTTTGATTTGTGGAAGAAAAAATTTTGGCTGAAAATCAGCCATTTTTGACTTGGCCGGTTATTAGATTATTTGACGTTTTCAGGTTTTGCGAAAAATCACTTAATTCTCCTACTTCTACATCTAGAGGGTTAAAACTATGTTGGAAAGCATCCCAAAAGAGTTCCCAAAGAGGGGGTATAGTGCGTGTTTGATTTGTGGAAAAAAAAAATTTGGCTGAAAATCAGCCATTTTTGGCTTGGCCGGGTATTAGATTTTTTGACGTTTTCAGGTTTTGCGAAAAATCACTTAGTTCTCCTACTTCTACATCTAGAGGGTTAAAACTCTGTTGGAAAGCATCCCAAAAGAGTTCCCAAAGAGGGGGTATAGGGCGTGTTTGATTTGTGGAAAAAAAAATTTTGGCTGAAAATCTGCCAATTTTGGCTTGGCCGGGTATCAGATTTTTTGACGTTTTCAGGTTTTGCGAAAAATCACTTAATTCCCCTACTTCTACATCTAGAGGGTTAAAACTATGTTGGAAAGCATCCCAAAAGAGTTCCCAAAGAGGGGGTATAGTGCATGTTTGATTTGTGGGAAAAACATTTTTGTCTGAAAATCAGCCATTTTTGGCTTGGCCTGGTATTAGATTTTTTGACGTTTTTATGTTTTGCGAAAAATCACTTAATTCTCCTACTTCTACATCTAGAGGGTTAAAACTATGTTGGAAAGCATCCCAAAAGAGTTCCCAAAGAGGGGGTATAGTGCGTATTTGATTTGTGGAAAAAAGTTTTTTGGCTAAAAATCAGCCATTTTTGGCTTGGCCCGGGTATTAGATTTTTTGACGTTTTCAGGTTTTGCGAAAAATCACTTAATTCTCCTACTTCTACATCTAGAGGGTTAAAACTCTGTTGGAAAGCATCCCAAAAGAGTTCCCAAAGAGGAGGTATAGTGCGTGTTTGATTTGTGTAAAAAAAAATTTTGGCTGAAAATCAGCCATTTTTGGCTTGGCCGGGTATTAGATTTTTTGACGTTTTCAGGTTTTGCGAAAAATCACTTAATTCTCTTACTTCTACATCTAGAGGGTTAAAACTATGTTGGAAAGCATCCCAAAAGAGTTCCCAAAGAGGGGGTATAGTGCGTGTTTGATTTGTGGAAAAAAAAATTTTGGCTGAAAATCAGCCATTTTTGGCTTGGCCGGGTATTAGATTTTTTGACGTTTTCAGGTTTTCGAAAAATCACTTAAAGAAGTTGTCCACTACTATAAAGTTTTTTGTTTTTTTTCATAAATCTTGCTATTATGGGCCACTGAAAACATCTACTGTGTTTATTTTAACAATATTACCTGTTATCATGCTGTAGCAGCACATCTTCAGTGCTGGATTCAGCTCTCATGGGGTTAATCGACTACTTCCTTATTGTGCCCTAATACTACAAGTTCCATGATGCTTTGCACTGTCCTCTAAGCCCGAACTTAGCACACCCACTCCAAAACACACCCAAACCCCTCCCTCCTCTCCCTCCTCTCTCTTCAGGCTGATGAGGAGAGGTCACATCTTGGTCACAAGCTGTAAAGCAGCACCAAGAACTGCACAACCATGGTGATCAAGCTTTTAGCTTTTTTTCTTTCTCATCTATTTCATAGTATATATAGTTTAGTATACATATGATATACTGTAAAGAGATCCTACTGCGTATAGGTCTTAGATATGTAAATTACACAGTACATGTGTGGTTATATGTGTCCATCTACATACGCTTGTGTGCATGTATATATTATGTGTGTTCTTATTTTACACTATTTGTGCTCATATACAGGAGAGGCCCCAGTTTCAGAAACAATATATGGGCCATTTGCAGAAATAACAGCTCATCCTAAGTCACAATTCCACCTGCTTTCGAGGTAGAAATGGCCCCCATTGCATTTTAGCTGCACAGATTGCACCAATACGCGATCACACCTTTTATATACACACCAATATATACTTCTATGTGTATGTATGGAATAAATTATTTATTCATATACATACACTTTAATATTTTGTTGCAGTGATATATACATACATATAGAACTTTGAAGGGTTTGTCCACTATTCTAACAACCCCCTCTCAGTCTGTATGTTTACTAGATTCCAGTGCCTGCACGTTCCAATAGTGTCGGCGCGGTGTCTCGCAGCGATTGTACCCTGTGGTCAATCAGTGGCCGCATCACTCTCACCACCTTCTAAGCAAACTCTTATATCTGTAGGAAGTGAGTGTTGCTGCATTTTTTTTAAGAATTACCAACTGTAAGCCACTTCTTCCTAAGGCGAAGACAGTGAAGCAGCCACTGATTGTCCACAGGGTTCACATAATGACACTGACACAAATTCTCCGTGAGAGAAAACGTGGTGACAACATTGGGAGTATTCAAATCACATCCTTGTATTCACTCTCTGAGTGTAATATGAGTAACCAAAAATCTGCATTCACACTGAGAAATTACAGATTTGTAGACTGTAGTCTACACTGTGCATTTTATAGATTCAAAACAGTTTTAGTATCATATATTAAAGGGATTGTTCAGTACTTGTCCATTACTTTATATTTATGGTCTTTACTTTGGTTATGTCATCACTGGGATTGCGATAACCATATCTTCCACCCTCACCGATGATGCGTTTTTATAGAAAAAAAACTGAAAAAACACCCACCACCATCAGGGTGATAAAGGGATCCAAACCCTAACCCTACCCCTAACCTCACCCCTAACTGTTTAATGAACATTTTCTGACAGTCATAGTGCCACGATATTTCAGTGCCACGTATTTCAGTGCCACGTATGTAAGTGCCACGTATGTAAGTGCCACGTATATAAGTGCCACGTATGTAAGTGCCACGTATGTAAGTGCCACGGATTTAAGTGCCACGGATTTAAGTGCCACGTGCCACGTATGTAAGTGCCACGTATGTAAGTGCCACGTATGTAAGTGCCACGTATGTAAGTGCCACGTATGTAAGTGCCACGGATTTAAGTGCCACGGATTTAAGTGCCACGTGCCACGTATGTAAGTGCCACGTATGTAAGTGCCACGTATGTAAGTGCCACGTATGTGCCACGTATTTCAGTGCCACGGATTTAAGTGCCACCTATTTCAGTGCCACGTATATAAGTGCCACGTATGTAAGTGCCACGTGCCACGTATATAAGTGCCACGTATGTAAGTGCCACGTGCCACGTATGTAAGTGCCACGTATATAAGTGCCACGTATATAAGTGCCACGTATGTAAGTGCCACGTGCCACGTATGTAAGTGCCACGTATGTAAGTGCCACGTATGTAAGTGCCACGTATGTAAGTGCCACGTATGTAAGTGCCACGTATGTAAGTGCCACGTATGTGCCACGTGACACGTATTTCAGTGCCACGGATTTAAGTGCCACCTATTTCAGTGCCACGTATATAAGTGCCACGTATGTAAGTGCCACGTGCCACGTATATAAGTGCCACGTATGTAAGTGCCACGTGCCACGTATTTAAGTGCCATGTATGCAAGTGCGATGTATGTAAGTGCCACGGATTTAAGTGCCACGGATTTAAATGCCACCTATGTAAGTGCCACATATTTCAGTGCCACGTGCCACATATTTCAGTGCCACGTACGTAAGTGCCACGTGCCACGTATTTCAGTGCCACGTATTAAAGTGCCATGTATTTCAGTCCCACTCCCGTGTAGCGGTGGGATATGGGGTAATAAGGGGTTAATGTCACCTTGCTATTGTAAGGTGACATTAAGCCGGGTTAATAACGGAGAAGCGTCAATAAGACGCCTATCCATTATTAATCCAATACTAAAAAAGGGTTAATGAAACACACACACATTAGGAAAAAGTATTTTAATATTCTTCATTTAACCATACTTACCATACTCCAGCACCTGCAAAAAAGTAAAATAATAAACCGTATACTACCTGTCCGCTGTAGTCCAATTAATAACGAGTGTCCCACGACGATCTCCCCTATAGAACAGTGACATTGGGTGGTGTCACTGCTCTATAGGACCCTCAGTGACACACTGACAGAAGACAATGGCTCCTGTAGTGCATCACTGAGGTTACTAAAGTTCACTGGTCTCACTTTATGGCAAAAAGCTGCGTGGGAACTTTCTCATACAGCATGCCATAAAGTGAGACTAGGGACTATTTTCTCACAGGGGTGTAGGAATACATTGTGGGGAATACATTGTGGAAGGATACCTTCCTCCCCTCATTGTCTTCCTGGAGCCCCTGGAGAGTGGTTGCATCAGCAGAGGCTCCTGCTCTCCACGGGAGATCGTCGTGGGACACTCGTTTTAATTGGATTTCTGCGGATCAGGGAGTATAGTGTTTGTTTATTATTTTAATATTTTTTACAGATGACAATGGCTTCGGGGATCAAAGTGACAAGTGATGGTGAGTATGTAATCTATGTTATATGTACTGTATGTCTGTTGTATGTACGTACTGTATGTGGCATGTTTCATGTCGCATGTCACATGTTGCATGTCGTCGCATGGTGCATGTCGCATGTTGACGCATGGTGCATGTCGACGCATGGTGCATGTCGATGCATGGTGCATGTCGTCGCATGGTGCGTGTTGCATGTCGTCGCATGGTGCATGTCTCATGTTGACACATGGTGCATGTTGACACATGGTGCATGTTGACGCATGGTGCATGTCGCCGCATGGTGCATGTTGTTGCATGTCGTCGCATGGTGCATGTTGTCGCATGGTGCATGTTGTCGCATGGTGCATGTCGTCGCATGGCGCATGTCGTCACATGGCGCATGTCATCACATGGTGCAGGTCGCCGCATGGCGCATGTCGTCGCATGGTGCATGTCGTCGCATGGCGCATGTCATTGCATGGTGCATGTCGTTGCATGGTGCATGTCACATGGTGCATGTCGTCGCATGGTGCATGTCGTCGCATGGTGTGTATGTATGTATGTATGTATGTATGTACTGTGTTTTTTTTTTACATTCAACACATTAGCCGGATGATGGGACTACTACTGTCCCATCATTGGCTAATGTGTCACTCACTGTCAGTGTAGCAGGCAGAGCCCGATGGGACTTGTAGTCCCATCGGACGATGCCTGCACACACACGCACAGCGCCGGCACACACACACACGCACAGCGCCGGCACACACACACACACACACACACACACACACACGCACACACACACGCACAGCGTTGGCACACACGCACAGCGCCGGCACACACACACACACACACACACACGCACAGCGTCGGCACACACACACACGCACAGCGCCGGCACACACACACACACACACGCACAGCGTCGGCACACACACACACACGCACAGCGCCGGCACACACACACACACACACACGCACAGCGTCGGCACACACACACACGCACAGCGCCGGCACACACACACACGCACAGCGCCGGCGGCAGAAGCACCGGCGCCGGCGGGCACAAGCGCCAGCGGGCACAAGCGCCGGCACCGGCGGGCACATGCACCGGCGGGCAGAAACGCCGGCGGGCACAAGCACCGGCAGACCCCCGGCGACCGAAGCACAGCCCAGCCACACATCATGATCCCAGCACTGAGCAGTGAGCACACACAGCCCCGCCCGCCCCCAGCACAGCCCTGCAGGCAGCCCCCAGCACCGCCCACAGCCCAGTCACTCTTGCTGAGTGACTGCTGACTGTGGGGGCTGGTCACGCCTGCTGCTGACGTCACGTCAATTTTCAGAGCCTGGAAATTGACGTGACGTCGGCGGAAATGAGCGGCGGCTGCAGTCTGGGGGTCATGTGACCCGGACTCAGCAGGAGGAATAGCGCCGCTCACAGGCGAAAACGTCAACAGAAGGTAATGGCACAATTCATTAGGGGCCCCGGGGGGGTACATTGGGGGGTTAATTGAAAGTAGTGGACAACCCCTTTAATTCTCCTACTTCTACATCTAGGGGGTTAAAACTATGTTGGAAAGCATCCCAAAAGAGTTCCCAAAGAGGGGGTATAGTGCGTGTTTGATTTGTGGAAAAAAAAATTTTGGCTGAAAATCAGCCATTTTTGCCTTGGCCGGTTATTAGATTATTTGACGTTTTCAGGTTTTGCGAAAAATTACTTAATTCTCCTACTTCTACATCTAGAGGGTTAAAACTATGTTGGAAAGCATCCCAAAAGAGTTCCCAAAGAGGGTGTATAGTGCGTGTTTGATTTGTGGAAAAAAAAATTTGGCTGAAAATCAGACATTTTTGGCTTGGCCGGGTATTAGATTTTTTGACGTTTTCAGGTTTTGCGAAAAATCACTTAGTTCTCCTACTTCTACATCTAGAGGGTTAAAACTATGTTGGAAAGCATCCCAAAAGAGTTCCCAAAGAGGGTGTATAGTGCGTGTTTGATTTGTGGGAAAAAAATTTTGGCTGAAAATCAGACATTTTTGGCTTGGCCGGGTATTAGATTTTTTGACGTTTTCAGGTTTTGCGAAAAATCACTTAGTTCTCCTACTTCTACATCTAGAGGGTTAAAACTCTGTTGGAAAGCATCCCAAAAGAGTTCCCAAAGAGGAGGTATAGTGCGTGTTTGATTTGTGTAAAAAAAAATTTTGGCTGAAAATCAGCCATTTTTGGCTTGGCCGGGTATTAGATTTTTTGACGTTTTCAGGTTTTGCGAAAAATCACTTAATTCCCCTACTTCTACATCTAGAGGGTTAAAACTATGTTGAAAAGCATCCCAAAAGAGTTCCCAAAGAGGGGGTATAGTGCGTGTTTGATTTGTGGGAAAAAAAATTTTGGCTGAAAATCAGCCATTTTTGGCTTGGCCGGGTATTAGATTATTTGACGTTTTCAGGTTTTGCGAAGAATCACTTAATTCCCCTACTTCTACATCTAGAGGGTTAAAACTATGTTGGAAAGCATCCCAAAAGAGTTCCCAAAGAGGGGTATAGTGCGTGTTTGATTTGTGGGAAAAAAAAATTTGGCTGAAAATCAGACATTTTTGGCTTGGCCGGGTATTAGATTTTTTGATGTTTTCAGGTTTTGCGAAAAATCACTTAGTTCTCCTACTTCTACATCTAGAGGGTTAAAACTATGTTGGAAAGCATCCCAAAAGAGTTCCCAAAAAGGGGGTATAGTGCGTGTTTGATTTGTGGAAAAAAAATTTGGCTGAAAATCAGCCATTTTTGGCTTGGCCGGGTATCAGATTTTTTGACGTTTTCAGGTTTTGAGAAGAATCACCTAATTCCCCTACTTCTACATCTAGAGGGTTAAAACTATGTTGGAAAGCATCCCAAAAGAGTTCCCAAAGAGGGGGTATAGTGCATGTTTGATTTGTGGGAAAAACATTTTTGTCTGAAAATCAGCCATTTTTGGCTTGGCCTGGTATTAGATTTTTTGACGTTTTTATGTTTTGCGAAAAATCACTTAATTCTCCTACTTCTACATCTAGAGGGTTAAAACTATGTTGGAAAGCATCCCAAAAGAGTTCCCAAAGAGGGGGTATAGTGCGTATTTGATTTGTGGAAAAAAGTTTTTTGGCTAAAAATCAGCCATTTTTGGCTTGGCCCGGGTATTAGATTTTTTGACGTTTTCAGGTTTTGCGAAAAATCACTTAATTCTCCTACTTCTACATCTAGAGGGTTAAAACTATGTTGGAAAGCATCCCAAAAGAGTTCCAAAAGAGGGGGTATAGTGCGTGTTTGATTTGTGGGAAAAACATTTTTGGCTGAAAATCAGCCATTTTTGGCTTGGCCGGGTATTAGATTTTTTGATGTCTTCAGGTTTTGCGAAAAATCACGTAATTCTCCTACTTCTACATCTAGGGGGTTAAAACTATGTTGGAAAGCATCCCAAAAGAGTTCCCAAAGAGGGGATATAGTGCATGTTTGATTTGTGGAAAAAAAAATTTTGGCTGAAAATCAGCCATTTTTGCCTTGGCCGGTTATTAGATTATTTGACGTTTTCAGGTTTTGCGAAAAATCACTTAATTCTCCTACTTCTACATCTAGAGGGTTAAAACTATGTTGGAATGCATCCCAAAAGAGTTCCCAAGGAGGGGGTATAATGCGTGTTTGATTTGTGGAAAAAAAAAATTTGGCTGAAAATCAGCCATTTTTGGCTTGGCCGGGTATTAGATTTTTTGACGTTTTCAGGTTTTGCGAAAAATCACTTAGTTCTCCTACTTCTACATCTAGAGGGTTAAAACTCTGTTGGAAAGCATCCCAAAAGAGTTCCCAAAGAGGGGGTATAGGGCGTGTTTGATTTGTGGAAAAAAAAATTTTGGCTGAAAATCTGCCAATTTTGGCTTGGCCGGGTATCAGATTTTTTGACGTTTTCAGGTTTTGCGAAAAATCACTTAATTCCCCTACTTCTACATCTAGAGGGTTAAAACTATGTTGGAAAGCATCCCAAAAGAGTTCCCAAAGAGGGGGTATAGTGCGTGTTTGATTTGTGGGAAAAGAAATTTTGGCTGAAAATCAGCCATTTTTGGCTTGGCCGGGTATTAGATTTTTTGACGTTTTCAGGTGTTCGAAAAATCACTTAATTCTCCTACTTCTACATCTAGGGGGTTAAAACTATGTTGGAAAGCATCCCAAAAGAGTTCCCAAAGAGGGGGTATAGTGCGTGTTTGATTTGTGGAAGAAAAAATTTTGGCTGAAAATCAGCCATTTTTGACTTGGCCGGTTATTAGATTATTTGACGTTTTCAGGTTTTGCGAAAAATCACTTAATTCTCCTACTTCTACATCTAGAGGGTTAAAACTATGTTGGAAAGCATCCCAAAAGAGTTCCCAAAGAGGGGGTATAGTGCGTGTTTGATTTGTGGAAAAAAAAAATTTGGCTGAAAATCAGCCATTTTTGGCTTGGCCGGGTATTAGATTTTTTGACGTTTTCAGGTTTTGCGAAAAATCACTTAGTTCTCCTACTTCTACATCTAGAGGGTTAAAACTCTGTTGGAAAGCATCCCAAAAGAGTTCCCAAAGAGGGGGTATAGGGCGTGTTTGATTTGTGGAAAAAAAAATTTTGGCTGAAAATCTGCCAATTTTGGCTTGGCCGGGTATCAGATTTTTTGACGTTTTCAGGTTTTGCGAAAAATCACTTAATTCCCCTACTTCTACATCTAGAGGGTTAAAACTATGTTGGAAAGCATCCCAAAAGAGTTCCCAAAGAGGGGGTATAGTGCATGTTTGATTTGTGGGAAAAACATTTTTGTCTGAAAATCAGCCATTTTTGGCTTGGCCTGGTATTAGATTTTTTGACGTTTTTATGTTTTGCGAAAAATCACTTAATTCTCCTACTTCTACATCTAGAGGGTTAAAACTATGTTGGAAAGCATCCCAAAAGAGTTCCCAAAGAGGGGGTATAGTGCGTATTTGATTTGTGGAAAAAAGTTTTTTGGCTAAAAATCAGCCATTTTTGGCTTGGCCCGGGTATTAGATTTTTTGACGTCTTCAGGTTTTGCGAAAAATCACTTAATTCTCCTACTTCTACATCTAGAGGGTTAAAACTATGTTGGAAAGCATCCCAAAAGAGTTCCAAAAGAGGGGGTATAGTGCGTGTTTGATTTGTGGGAAAAACATTTTTGGCTGAAAATCAGCCATTTTTGGCTTGGCCGGGTATTAGATTTTTTGATGTCTTCAGGTTTTGCGAAAAATCACGTAATTCTCCTACTTCTACATCTAGGGGGTTAAAACTATGTTGGAAAGCATCCCAAAAGAGTTCCCAAAGAGGGGATATAGTGCATGTTTGATTTGTGGAAAAAAAAATTTTGGCTGAAAATCAGCCATTTTTGCCTTGGCCGGTTATTAGATTATTTGACGTTTTCAGGTTTTGCGAAAAATCACTTAATTCTCCTACTTCTACATCTAGAGGGTTAAAACTATGTTGGAATGCATCCCAAAAGAGTTCCCAAGGAGGGGGTATAATGCGTGTTTGATTTGTGGAAAAAAAAAATTTGGCTGAAAATCAGCCATTTTTGGCTTGGCCGGGTATTAGATTTTTTGACGTTTTCAGGTTTTGCGAAAAATCACTTAGTTCTCCTACTTCTACATCTAGAGGGTTAAAACTCTGTTGGAAAGCATCCCAAAAGAGTTCCCAAAGAGGGGGTATAGGGCGTGTTTGATTTGTGGAAAAAAAAATTTTGGCTGAAAATCTGCCAATTTTGGCTTGGCCGGGTATCAGATTTTTTGACGTTTTCAGGTTTTGCGAAAAATCACTTAATTCCCCTACTTCTACATCTAGAGGGTTAAAACTATGTTGGAAAGCATCCCAAAAGAGTTCCCAAAGAGGGGGTATAGTGCGTGTTTGATTTGTGGGAAAAGAAATTTTGGCTGAAAATCAGCCATTTTTGGCTTGGCCGGGTATTAGATTTTTTGACGTTTTCAGGTGTTCGAAAAATCACTTAATTCTCCTACTTCTACATCTAGGGGCTAAAACTATGTTGGAAAGCATCCCAAAAGAGTTCCCAAAGAGGGGGTATAGTGCGTGTTTGATTTGTGGAAGAAAAAATTTTGGCTGAAAATCAGCCATTTTTGACTTGGCCGGTTATTAGATTATTTGACGTTTTCAGGTTTTGCGAAAAATCACTTAATTCTCCTACTTCTACATCTAGAGGGTTAAAACTATGTTGGAAAGCATCCCAAAAGAGTTCCCAAAGAGGGGGTATAGTGCGTGTTTGATTTGTGGAAAAAAAAAATTTGGCTGAAAATCAGCCATTTTTGGCTTGGCCGGGTATTAGATTTTTTGACGTTTTCAGGTTTTGCGAAAAATCACTTAGTTCTCCTACTTCTACATCTAGAGGGTTAAAACTCTGTTGGAAAGCATCCCAAAAGAGTTCCCAAAGAGGGGGTATAGGGCGTGTTTGATTTGTGGAAAAAAAAATTTTGGCTGAAAATCTGCCAATTTTGGCTTGGCCGGGTATCAGATTTTTTGACGTTTTCAGGTTTTGCGAAAAATCACTTAATTCCCCTACTTCTACATCTAGAGGGTTAAAACTATGTTGGAAAGCATCCCAAAAGAGTTCCCAAAGAGGGGGTATAGTGCGTGTTTGATTTGTGGGAAAAGAAATTTTGGCTGAAAATCAGCCATTTTTGGCTTGGCCGGGTATTAGATTTTTTGACGTTTTCAGGTGTTCGAAAAATCACTTAATTCTCCTACTTCTACATCTAGGGGGTTAAAACTATGTTGGAAAGCATCCCAAAAGAGTTCCCAAAGAGGGGGTATAGTGCGTATTTGATTTGTGGAAAAAAGTTTTTTGGCTAAAAATCAGCCATTTTTGGCTTGGCCCGGGTATTAGATTTTTTGACGTTTTCAGGTTTTGCGAAAAATCACTTAATTCTCCTACTTCTACATCTAGAGGGTTAAAACTATGTTGGAAAGCATCCCAAAAGAGTTCCAAAAGAGGGGGTATAGTGCGTGTTTGATTTGTGGGAAAAACATTTTTGGCTGAAAATCAGCCATTTTTGGCTTGGCCGGGTATTAGATTTTTTGATGTCTTCAGGTTTTGCGAAAAATCACGTAATTCTCCTACTTCTACATCTAGGGGGTTAAAACTATGTTGGAAAGCATCCCAAAAGAGTTCCCAAAGAGGGGATATAGTGCATGTTTGATTTGTGGAAAAAAAAATTTTGGCTGAAAATCAGCCATTTTTGCCTTGGCCGGTTATTAGATTATTTGACGTTTTCAGGTTTTGCGAAAAATCACTTAATTCTCCTACTTCTACATCTAGAGGGTTAAAACTATGTTGGAATGCATCCCAAAAGAGTTCCCAAGGAGGGGGTATAATGCGTGTTTGATTTGTGGAAAAAAAAAATTTGGCTGAAAATCAGCCATTTTTGGCTTGGCCGGGTATTAGATTTTTTGACGTTTTCAGGTTTTGCGAAAAATCACTTAGTTCTCCTACTTCTACATCTAGAGGGTTAAAACTCTGTTGGAAAGCATCCCAAAAGAGTTCCCAAAGAGGGGGTATAGGGCGTGTTTGATTTGTGGAAAAAAAAATTTTGGCTGAAAATCTGCCAATTTTGGCTTGGCCGGGTATCAGATTTTTTGACGTTTTCAGGTTTTGCGAAAAATCACTTAATTCCCCTACTTCTACATCTAGAGGGTTAAAACTATGTTGGAAAGCATCCCAAAAGAGTTCCCAAAGAGGGGGTATAGTGCGTGTTTGATTTGTGGGAAAAGAAATTTTGGCTGAAAATCAGCCATTTTTGGCTTGGCCGGGTATTAGATTTTTTGACGTTTTCAGGTGTTCGAAAAATCACTTAATTCTCCTACTTCTACATCTAGGGGGTTAAAACTATGTTGGAAAGCATCCCAAAAGAGTTCCCAAAGAGGGGGTATAGTGCGTGTTTGATTTGTGGAAGAAAAAATTTTGGCTGAAAATCAGCCATTTTTGACTTGGCCGGTTATTAGATTATTTGACGTTTTCAGGTTTTGCGAAAAATCACTTAATTCTCCTACTTCTACATCTAGAGGTTTAAAACTATGTTGGAAAGCATCCCAAAAGAGTTCCCAAAGAGGGGGTATAGTGCGTGTTTGATTTGTGGAAAAAAAAATTTTGGCTGAAAATCAGCCATTTTTGGCTTGGCCGGGTATTAGATTTTTTGACGTTTTCAGGTGTTCGAAAAATCACTTAATTCTCCTACTTCTACATCTAGGGGGTTAAAACTATGTTGGAAAGCATCCCAAAAGAGTTCCCAAAGAGGGGGTATAGTGCGTGTTTGATTTGTGGAAAAAAAATTTGGCTGAAAATCAGCCTTTTTTGGCTTGGCCGGGTATCAGATTTTTTGACGTTTTCAGGTTTTGAGAAGAATCACTTAATTCCCCTACTTCTACATCTAGAGGGTTAAAACTATGTTGGAAAGCATCCCAAAAGAGTTCCCAAAGAGGGGTATAGTGCGTGTTTGATTTGTGGGAAAAAAAATTTTGGCTGAAAATCAGGCATTTTTTGCTTGGCCGGGTATTAGATTTTTTGACGTTTTCAGGTTTTGCGAAAAATCACTTAGTTCTCCTACTTCTACATCTAGAGGGTTAAAACTATGTTGGAAAGCATCCCAAAAGAGTTCCCAAAGAGGGGGTATAGTGCGTGTTTGATTTGTGGAAAAAAAAATTTGGCTGAAAATCAGCCATTTTTGGCTTGGCCGGGTATCAGATTTTTTGACGTTTTCAGGTTTTCAGAAAAATCACTTAATTCCCCTACTTCTACATCTAGAGGGTTAAAACTATGTTGGAAAGCATCCCAAAAGAGTTCCCAAAGAGGGGGTATAGTGCGTGTTTGATTTGTGGGAAAAAAATTTTGGCTGAAAATCAGCCATTTTTGGCTTGGCCGGGTATTAGATTTTTTGACGTTTTAAGGTTTTGCGAAAAATCACTTAATTCTCTTACTTCTACATCTAGAGGGTTAAAACTATGTTGGAAAGCATCCCAAAAGAGTTCCCAAAGAGGGGATATAGTGCGTGTTTGATTTGTGGAAAAAAAAATTTTGGCTGAAAATCAGCCATTTTTGGCTTGGCCGGGTATTAGATTTTTTGACGTTTTCAGGTTTTCGAAAAATCACTTAATTCTCCTACTTCTACATCTAGGGGGTTAAAACTATGTTGGAAAGCATCCCAAAAGAGTTCCCAAAGAGGGGATATAGTGCGTGTTTGATTTGTGGAAAAAAAAATTTTGGCTGAAAATCAGCCATTTTTGCCTTGGCCGGTTATTAGATTATTTGACGTTTTCAGGTTTTGCGAAAAATCACTTAGTTCTCCTACTTCTACATCTAGAGGGTTAAAACTATGTTGGAAAGCATCCCAAAAGAGTTCCCAAAGAGGGGGTATAGTGCGTGTTTGATTTGTGGAAAAAAAAATTTTGGCTGAAAATCAGCCATTTTTGGCTTGGCCGGGTATTAGATTTTTTGACGTTTTCAGGTTTTCGAAAAATCACTTAATTCTCCTACTTCTACATCTAGGGGGTTAAAACTATGTTGGAAAGCATCCCAAAAGAGTTCCCAAAGAGGGGGTATAGGGCGTGTTTGATTTGTGGAAAAAAAAATTTTGGCTGAAAATCTGCCAATTTTGGCTTGGCCGGGTATCAGATTTTTTGACGTTTTCAGGTTTTGCGAAAAATCACTTAATTCCCCTACTTCTACATCTAGAGGGTTAAAACTATGTTGGAAAGCATCCCAAAAGAGTTCCCAAAGAGGGGGTATAGTGCGTGTTTGATTTGTGGGAAAAGAAATTTTGGCTGAAAATCAGCCATTTTTGGCTTGGCCGGGTATTAGATTTTTTGACATTTTCAGGTGTTCGAAAAATCACTTAATTCTCCTACTTCTACATCTAGGGGGTTAAAACTATGTTGGAAAGCATCCCAAAAGAGTTCCCAAAGAGGGGGTATAGTGCGTGTTTGATTTGTGGAAAAAAGTTTTTTGGCTAAAAATCAGCCATTTTTGGCTTGGCCCGGGTATTAGATTTTTTGACGTTTTCAGGTTTTGCGAAAAATCACTTAATTCTCCTACTTCTACATCTAGAGGGTTAAAACTATGTTGGAAAGCATCCCAAAAGAGTTCCAAAAGAGGGGGTATAGTGCGTGTTTGATTTGTGGGAAAAACATTTTTGGCTGAAAATCAGCCATTTTTGGCTTGGCCGGGTATTAGATTTTTTGATGTCTTCAGGTTTTGCGAAAAATCACGTAATTCTCCTACTTCTACATCTAGGGGGTTAAAACTATGTTGGAAAGCATCCCAAAAGAGTTCCCAAAGAGGGGATATAGTGCATGTTTGATTTGTGGAAAAAAAAATTTTGGCTGAAAATCAGCCATTTTTGCCTTGGCCGGTTATTAGATTATTTGACGTTTTCAGGTTTTGCGAAAAATCACTTAATTCTCCTACTTCTACATCTAGAGGGTTAAAACTATGTTGGAATGCATCCCAAAAGAGTTCCCAAGGAGGGGGTATAATGCGTGTTTGATTTGTGGAAAAAAAAAATTTGGCTGAAAATCAGCCATTTTTGGCTTGGCCGGGTATTAGATTTTTTGACGTTTTCAGGTTTTGCGAAAAATCACTTAGTTCTCCTACTTCTACATCTAGAGGGTTAAAACTCTGTTGGAAAGCATCCCAAAAGAGTTCCCAAAGAGGGGGTATAGGGCGTGTTTGATTTGTGGAAAAAAAAATTTTGGCTGAAAATCTGCCAATTTTGGCTTGGCCGGGTATCAGATTTTTTGACGTTTTCAGGTTTTGCGAAAAATCACTTAATTCCCCTACTTCTACATCTAGAGGGTTAAAACTATGTTGGAAAGCATCCCAAAAGAGTTCCCAAAGAGGGGGTATAGTGCGTGTTTGATTTGTGGGAAAAGAAATTTTGGCTGAAAATCAGCCATTTTTGGCTTGGCCGGGTATTAGATTTTTTGACGTTTTCAGGTGTTCGAAAAATCACTTAATTCTCCTACTTCTACATCTAGGGGGTTAAAACTATGTTGGAAAGCATCCCAAAAGAGTTCCCAAAGAGGGGGTATAGTGCGTGTTTGATTTGTGGAAGAAAAAATTTTGGCTGAAAATCAGCCATTTTTGACTTGGCCGGTTATTAGATTATTTGACGTTTTCAGGTTTTGCGAAAAATCACTTAATTCTCCTACTTCTACATCTAGAGGTTTAAAACTATGTTGGAAAGCATCCCAAAAGAGTTCCCAAAGAGGGGGTATAGTGCGTGTTTGATTTGTGGAAAAAAAAATTTTGGCTGAAAATCAGCCATTTTTGGCTTGGCCGGGTATTAGATTTTTTGACGTTTTCAGGTGTTCGAAAAATCACTTAATTCTCCTACTTCTACATCTAGGGGGTTAAAACTATGTTGGAAAGCATCCCAAAAGAGTTCCCAAAGAGGGGGTATAGTGCGTGTTTGATTTGTGGAAAAAAAATTTGGCTGAAAATCAGCCTTTTTTGGCTTGGCCGGGTATCAGATTTTTTGACGTTTTCAGGTTTTGAGAAGAATCACTTAATTCCCCTACTTCTACATCTAGAGGGTTAAAACTATGTTGGAAAGCATCCCAAAAGAGTTCCCAAAGAGGGGTATAGTGCGTGTTTGATTTGTGGGAAAAAAAATTTTGGCTGAAAATCAGGCATTTTTTGCTTGGCCGGGTATTAGATTTTTTGACGTTTTCAGGTTTTGCGAAAAATCACTTAGTTCTCCTACTTCTACATCTAGAGGGTTAAAACTATGTTGGAAAGCATCCCAAAAGAGTTCCCAAAGAGGGGGTATAGTGCGTGTTTGATTTGTGGAAAAAAAAATTTGGCTGAAAATCAGCCATTTTTGGCTTGGCCGGGTATCAGATTTTTTGACGTTTTCAGGTTTTCAGAAAAATCACTTAATTCCCCTACTTCTACATCTAGAGGGTTAAAACTATGTTGGAAAGCATCCCAAAAGAGTTCCCAAAGAGGGGGTATAGTGCGTGTTTGATTTGTGGGAAAAAAATTTTGGCTGAAAATCAGCCATTTTTGGCTTGGCCGGGTATTAGATTTTTTGACGTTTTAAGGTTTTGCGAAAAATCACTTAATTCTCTTACTTCTACATCTAGAGGGTTAAAACTATGTTGGAAAGCATCCCAAAAGAGTTCCCAAAGAGGGGATATAGTGCGTGTTTGATTTGTGGAAAAAAAAATTTTGGCTGAAAATCAGCCATTTTTGGCTTGGCCGGGTATTAGATTTTTTGACGTTTTCAGGTTTTCGAAAAATCACTTAATTCTCCTACTTCTACATCTAGGGGGTTAAAACTATGTTGGAAAGCATCCCAAAAGAGTTCCCAAAGAGGGGATATAGTGCGTGTTTGATTTGTGGAAAAAAAAATTTTGGCTGAAAATCAGCCATTTTTGCCTTGGCCGGTTATTAGATTATTTGACGTTTTCAGGTTTTGCGAAAAATCACTTAGTTCTCCTACTTCTACATCTAGAGGGTTAAAACTATGTTGGAAAGCATCCCAAAAGAGTTCCCAAAGAGGGGGTATAGTGCGTGTTTGATTTGTGGAAAAAAAAATTTTGGCTGAAAATCAGCCATTTTTGGCTTGGCCGGGTATTAGATTTTTTGACGTTTTCAGGTTTTCGAAAAATCACTTAATTCTCCTACTTCTACATCTAGGGGGTTAAAACTATGTTGGAAAGCATCCCAAAAGAGTTCCCAAAGAGGGGGTATAGTGCGTGTTTGATTTGTGGAAAAAAAACATTTTGGCTGAAAATCAGCCATTTTTGCCTTGGCCGGTTATTAGATTATTTGACGTTTTCAGGTTTTGCGAAAAATTACTTAATTCTCCTACTTCTACATCTAGAGGGTTAAAACTATGTTGGAAAGCATCCCAAAAGAGTTCCCAAAGAGGGGGTATACTGCGTGTTTGATTTGTGGAAAAAAAAATTTGGCTGAAAATCAGCCATTTTTGGCTTGGCCGGGTATCAGATTTTTTGACGTTTTCAGGTTTTGAGAAGAATCACTTAATTCCCCTACTTCTACATCTAGAGGGTTAAAACTCTGTTGGAAAGCATCCCAAAAGAGTTCCCAAAGAGGGGGTATAGGGCGTGTTTGATTTGTGGGAAAAAAAATTTTGGCTGAAAATCTGCCAAGTTTGGCTTGGCCGGGTATCAGATTTTTTGACGTTTTCAGGTTTTGCGAAAAATCACTTAATTCCCCTACTTCTACATCTAGAGGGTTAAAACTATGTTGGAAAGCATCCCAAAAGAGTTCCCAAAGAGGGGGTATAGTGCGTGTTTGATTTGTGGGAAAAGAAATTTTGGCTGAAAATCAGCCATTTTTGGCTTGGCCGGGTATTAGATTTTTTGACGTTTTCAAGTTTTGCGAAAAATCACTTAATTATCTTACTTCTACATCTAGAGGGTTAAAACTATGTTGGAAAGCATCCCAAAAGAGTTCCCAAAGAGGGGGTATAGTGCGTGTTTGATTTGTGGAAAAAAAAATTTTGGCTGAAAATCAGCCATTTTTGGCTTGGCCGGGTATTAGATTTTTTGACGTTTTCAGGTGTTCGAAAAATCACTTAATTCTCCTACTTCTACATCTAGGGGGTTAAAACTATGTTGGAAAGCATCCCAAAAGAGTTCCCAAAGAGGGGGTATAGTGCGTGTTTGATTTGTGGAAGAAAAAATTTTGGCTGAAAATCAGCCATTTTTGACTTGGCCGGTTATTAGATTATTTGACGTTTTCAGGTTTTGCGAAAAATCACTTAATTCTCCTACTTCTACATCTAGAGGGTTAAAACTATGTTGGAAAGCATCCCAAAAGAGTTCCCAAAGAGGGGTATAGTGCATGTTTGATTTGTGGGAAAAAAAAATTTGGCTGAAAATCAGACATTTTTTGCTTGGCCCGGTATTAGATTTTTTGACGTTTTCAGGTTTTGCGAAAAATCACTTAGTTCTCCTACTTCTACATCTAGAGGGTTAAAACTATGTTGGAAAGCATCCCAAAAGAGTTCCCAAAGAGGGGGTATAGTGCGTGTTTGATTTGTGGAAAAAAAAATTTGGCTGAAAATCAGCCATTTTTGGCTTGGCCGGGTATCAGATTTTTTGACGTTTTCAGGTTTTCAGAAGAATCACTTAATTCCCCTACTTCTACATCTAGAGGGTTAAAACTATGTTGGAAAGCATCCCAAAAGAGTTCCCAAAGAGGGGGTATAGTGCGTGTTTGATTTGTGGGAAAAAAATTTTTGGCTGAAAATCAGCCATTTTTGGCTTGGCCGGGTATTAGATTTTTTGACGTTTTAAGGTTTTGCGAAAAATCACTTAATTCTCTTACTTCTACATCTAGAGGGTTAAAACTATGTTGGAAAGCATCCCAAAAGAGTTCCCAAAGAGGGGATATAGTGCGTGTTTGATTTGTGTAAAAAAAATTTTTGGCTGAAAATCAGCCATTTTTGGCTTGGCCGGGTATTAGATTTTTTGACGTTTTCAGGTTTTCGAAAAATCACTTAAGTCTCCTACTTCTACATCTAGGGGGTTAAAACTATGTTGGAAAGCATCCCAAAAGAGTTCCCAAAGAGGGGATATAGTGCGTGTTTGATTTGTGGAAAAAAAAATTTTGGCTGAAAATCAGCCATTTTTGCCTTGGCCGGTTGTTAGATTATTTGACGTTTTCAGGTTTTGCGAAAAATCACTTAATTCTCCTACTTCTACATCTAGAGGGTTAAAACTATGTTGGAAAGCATCCCAAAAGAGATCCCAAAGAGGGGGTATAGTGCGTGTTTGATTTGTGGAAAAAAAAATTTGGCTGAAAATCAGCCATTTTTGGCTTGGCCGGGTATTAGATTTTTTGACGTTTTCAGGTTTTGCAAAAAATCACTTAGTTCTCCTACTTCTACATCTAGAGGGTTAAAACTCTGTTGGAAAGCATCCCAAAAGAGTTCCCAAAGAGGGGGTATAGTGCGTGTTTGATTTGTGGAAAAAAATTTTGGCTGAAAATCTGCCAATTTTGGCTTGGCCGGGTATCAGATTTTTTGACGTTTTCAGGTTTTGCGAAAAATCACTTAATTCCCCTACTTCTACATCTAGAGGGTTAAAACTATGTTGGAAAGCATCCCAAAAGAGTTCCCAAAGAGGGGGTATAGTGCGTGTTTGATTTGTGGGAAAAAAAAATTTGGCTGAAAATCAGCCATTTTTGGCTTGGCCGGGTATTAGATTTTTTGACGTTTTCAGGTTTTGCGAAAAATCACTTAATTCTCTTACTTCTACATCTAGAGGGTTAAAACTATGTTGGAAAGCATCCCAAAAGAGTTCCCAAAGAGGGGGTATAGTGCGTGTTTGATTTGTGGAAAAAAAAATTTTGGCTGAAAATCAGCCATTTTTGGCTTGGCCGGGTATTAGATTTTTTGACGTTTTCAGGTTTTCGAAAAATCACTTAAGTCTCCTACTTCTACATCTAGGGGGTTAAAACTATGTTGGAAAGCATCCCAAAAGAGTTCCCAAAGAGGGGATATAGTGCGTGTTTGATTTGTGGAAAAAAAAATTTTGGCTGAAAATCAGCCATTTTTGCCTTGGCCGGTTATTAGATTATTTGACGTTTTCAGGTTTTGCGAAAAATCACTTAATTCTCCTACTTCTACATCTAGAGGGTTAAAACTATGTTGGAAAGCATCCCAAAAGAGTTCCCAAAGAGGGGGTATAGTGCGTGTTTGATTTGTGGGAAAAGAAATTTTGGCTGAAAATCAGCCATTTTTGGCTTGGCCGGGTATTAGATTTTTTGACGTTTTCAAGTTTTGCGAAAAATCACTTAATTATCTTACTTCTACATCTAGAGGGTTAAAACTATGTTGGAAAGCATCCCAAAAGAGTTCCCAAAGAGGGGGTATAGTGCGTGTTTGATTTGTGGAAAAAAAAATTTTGGCTGAAAATCAGCCATTTTTGGCTTGGCCGGGTATTAGATTTTTTGAC
Organism: Ranitomeya variabilis; assembly: GCF_051348905.1. Lineage (NCBI taxonomy): Eukaryota > Metazoa > Chordata > Amphibia > Anura > Dendrobatidae > Ranitomeya > Ranitomeya variabilis. Next base: position 404,375,527 of record NC_135237.1, read on the forward strand.
GTTTTCAGGTGTTCGAAAAATCACTTAATTCTCCTACTTCTACATCTAGGGGGTTAAAACTATGTTGGAAAGCATCCCAAAAGAGTTCCCAAAGAGGGGGTATAGTGCGTGTTTGATTTGTGGAAGAAAAAATTTTGGCTGAAAATCAGCCATTTTTGACTTGGCCGGTTATTAGATTATTTGACGTTTTCAGGTTTTGCGAAAAATCACTTAATTCTCCTACTTCTACATCTAGAGGGTTAAAACTATGTTGGAAAGCATCCCAAAAGAGTTCCCAAAGAGGGGGTATAGTGCGTGTTTGATTTGTGGAAAAAAAATTTGGCTGAAAATCAGCCATTTTTGGCTTGGCCGGGTATCAGATTTTTTGACGTTTTCAGGTTTTGAGAAGAATCACTTAATTCCCCTACTTCTACATCTAGAGGGTTAAAACTATGTTGGAAAGCATCCCAAAAGAGTTCCCAAAGAGGGGTATAGTGCATGTTTGATTTGTGGGAAAAAAAAATTTGGCTGAAAATCAGACATTTTTTGCTTGGCCCGGTATTAGATTTTTTGACGTTTTCAGGTTTTGCGAAAAATCACTTAGTTCTCCTACTTCTACATCTAGAGGGTTAAAACTATGTTGGAAAGCATCCCAAAAGAGTTCCCAAAGAGGGGGTATAGTGCGTGTTTGATTTGTGGAAAAAAAAATTTGGCTGAAAATCAGCCATTTTTGGCTTGGCCGGGTATCAGATTTTTTGACGTTTTCAGGTTTTCAGAAGAATCACTTAATTCCCCTACTTCTACATCTAGAGGGTTAAAACTATGTTGGAAAGCATCCCAAAAGAGTTCCCAAAGAGGGGGTATAGTGCGTGTTTGATTTGTGGGAAAAAAGTTTTTGGCTGAAAATCAGCCATTTTTGGCTTGGCCGGGTATTAGATTTTTTGACGTTTTAAGGTTTTGCGAAAAATCACTTAATTCTCTTACTTCTACATCTAGAGGGTTAAAACTATGTTGGAAAGCATCCCAAAAGAGTTCCCAAAGAGGGGATATAGTGCGTGTTTGATTTGTGTAAAAAAAATTTTTGGCTGAAAATCAGCCATTTTTGGCTTGGCCGGGTATTAGATTTTTTGACGTTTTCAGGTTTTCGAAAAATCACTTAAGTCTCCTACTTCTACATCTAGGGGGTTAAAACTATGTTGGAAAGCATCCCAAAAGAGTTCCCAAAGAGGGGATATAGTGCGTGTTTGATTTGTGGAAAAAAAAATTTTGGCTGAAAATCAGCCATTTTTGCCTTGGCCGGTTGTTAGATTATTTGACGTTTTCAGGTTTTGCGAAAAATCACTTAATTCTCCTACTTCTACATCTAGAGGGTTAAAACTATGTTGGAAAGCATCCCAAAAGAGATCCCAAAGAGGGGGTATAGTGCGTGTTTGATTTGTGGAAAAAAAAATTTGGCTGAAAATCAGCCATTTTTGGCTTGGCCGGGTATTAGATTTTTTGACGTTTTCAGGTTTTGCAAAAAATCACTTAGTTCTCCTACTTCTACATCTAGAGGGTTAAAACTCTGTTGGAAAGCATCCCAAAAGAGTTCCCAAAGAGGGGGTATAGTGCGTGTTTGATTTGTGGAAAAAAATTTTGGCTGAAAATCTGCCAATTTTGGCTTGGCCGGGTATCAGATTTTTTGACGTTTTCAGGTTTTGCGAAAAATCACTTAATTCCCCTACTTCTACATCTAGAGGGTTAAAACTATGTTGGAAAGCATCCCAAAAGAGTTCCCAAAGAGGGGGTATAGTGCGTGTTTGATTTGTGGGAAAAAAAAATTTGGCTGAAAATCAGCCATTTTTGGCTTGGCCGGGTATTAGATTTTTTGACGTTTTCAGGTTTTGCGAAAAATCACTTAATTCTCTTACTTCTACATCTAGAGGGTTAAAACTATGTTGGAAAGCATCCCAAAAGAGTTCCCAAAGAGGGGGTATAGTGCGTGTTTGATTTGTGGAAAAAAAAATTTTGGCTGAAAATCAGCCATTTTTGGCTTGGCCGGGTATTAGATTTTTTGACGTTTTCAGGTTTTCGAAAAATCACTTAAGTCTCCTACTTCTACATCTAGGGGGTTAAAACTATGTTGGAAAGCATCCCAAAAGAGTTCCCAAAGAGGGGATATAGTGCGTGTTTGATTTGTGGAAAAAAAAATTTTGGCTGAAAATCAGCCATTTTTGCCTTGGCCGGTTATTAGATTATTTGACGTTTTCAGGTTTTGCGAAAAATCACTTAATTCTCCTACTTCTACATCTAGAGGGTTAAAACTATGTTGGAAAGCATCCCAAAAGAGTTCCCAAAGAGGGGGTATAGTGCGTGTTTGATTTGTGGAAAAAAAAATTTGGCTGAAAATCAGCCATTTTTGGCTTGGCCGGGTATTAGATTTTTTGACGTTTTCAGGTTTTGCGAAAAATCACTTAGTTCTCCTACTTCTACATCTAGAGGGTTAAAACTCTGTTGGAAAGCATCCCAAAAGAGTTCCCAAAGAGGGGGTATAGTGCGTGTTTGATTTGTGGAAAAAAATTTTGGCTGAAAATCTGCCAATTTTGGCTTGGCCGGGTATCAGATTTTTTGACGTTTTCAGGTTTTGCGAAAAATCACTTAATTCCCCTACTTTTACATCTAGAGGGTTAAAACTATGTTGGAAAGCATCCCAAAAGAGTTCCCAAAGAGGGGGTATAGTGCGTGTTTGATTTGTGGGAAAAAAAATTTTGGCTGAAAATCAGCCATTTTTGGCTTGGCCGGGTATTAGATTTTTTGACGTTTTCAGGTTTTGCGAAAAATCACTTAATTCTCTTACTTCTACATCTAGAGGGTTAAAACTATGTTGGAAAGCATCCCAAAAGAGTTCCCAAAGAGGGGGTATAGTGCGTGTTTGATTTGTGGAAAAAAAAATTTTGGCTGAAAATCAGCCATTTTTGGCTTGGCCGGGTATTAGATTTTTTGACGTTTTCAGGTTTTCGAAAAATCACTTAATTCTCCTACTTCTACATCTAGGGGGTTAAAACTATGTTGGAAAGCATCCCAAAAGAGTTCCCAAAGAGGGGGTATAGTGCGTGTTTGATTTGTGGAAAAAAAAATTTTGGCTGAAAATCAGCCATTTTTGCCTTGGCCGGTTATTAGATTATTTGACGTTTTCAGGTTTTGCGAAAAATTACTTAATTCTCCTACTTCTACATCTAGAGGGTTAAAACTATGTTGGAAAGCATCCCAAAAGAGTTCCCAAAGAGGGGGTATAGTGCGTGTTTGATTTGTGGAAAAAAAATTTGGCTGAAAATCAGCCATTTTTGGCTTGGCCGGGTATCAGATTTTTTGACGTTTTCAGGTTTTGAGAAGAATCACTTAATTCCCCTACTTCTACATCTAGAGGGTTAAAACTATGTTGGAAAGCATCCCAAAAGAGTTCCCAAAGAGGGGTATAGTGCGTGTTTGATTTGTGGGAAAAAAATTTTTGGCTGAAAATCAGACATTTTTGGCTTGGCCGGGTATTAGATTTTTTGACGTTTTCAGGTTTTGCGAAAAATCACTTAGTTCTCTGTCATGGTTCCCAATGGCAAGGGAACGTAAGAAACATATAAATAACGAACGAGCTCTCGGGTGATGGAAACTCGAGTTGACCGTGAGCTAAATCTACCACACAACTAACAGTAGCCAGGGAGCATACCTACGGCTTCCTAAATGCCACGCGCCAGCCGGAGGACTAACTACGCCTGGTAGAGGAAGAAACAGACCTGGCTTACCTCTAGGGAAATACCCCAAAAGATAATAGCAGCCCCCCACATGTAATAACGGTGAATTAAGAGGAAAAGACATACACAGTATGAAAGTAGATTTAGCAAAGAGAGGTCCACTTACTAGATAGCAGAAGGATACAAAAGAGGACTTCACGGTCAACTGAAAACCCTTTCAAAAACCATCCTGAAATTACTTTAAGACTCCTGTGTCAACTCATGACACAGGAGTGGCAATTTCAGCCCGCAAGAGCTTCCAGCTACAGAGAATTACAAAAACTGCAAACTGGACAATAGGTACAAAACCAAAGGACAAAGTCCACTTAGCTGATCAGCAGACTAGTAGCAGGAACATGCAACCGAAGGCTCAGGTTACAATGATGACCGGCAAGGAAATGACTGGAGAGCAAGGCTAAATAGGAAACTCCCAAACACTGATGGAAGCAGGTGAACAGAAGCAGCAAAGTGCAAACAAGTCACCAGTACCACCAGCAACCACCAGGGGAGCCCATAAAGCGGATACACAACAGTACCCTCCCCTTAAGGAGGGGGCACCGAACCCTCACAAGAACCGCCAGGGTGATCTGGATGAGCCCTATGAAAGGCCCTCTCTGAAATTTGCCGCTAAGGCGCACTCATTCCACTGAGTAAGCACAGACCATTTACGAAATTTTTGGCAGTATATCTCAGCTTCATCTTGCCCTTGAGATAGGGCTATCAAAGCTTTTTCAGCTTGAATCTCCAAATTAGGTTCCTCATAAAGCAACCCTAAAGCCAGGAAAAACGCATCCACATTGAGCAACGCAGGATCCCCTGGTGCCAATGAAAATGCCCAATTTTGAGGGTCACCTCGCAGCAAAGAAATTACAATCTTAACCTGCTGGACAGGATCTCCTGAGGAGTGAGGTCTGAGAGAAAGGAATAATTTACAATTATATTTGAAATTCAGAAACCGAGATCTATCTCCGGAAAACACCTCTGGTGTAGGGATTTTAGGTTCAGAAATAGGAGTATGCATAACAAAATCTTGTAAATTTTGAACCTTCGTAGCAAGATTATTTAAACCTGCAGCCAAACTCTGAGGGTCCATCTTTAAACAGGTGAGCTCAGAGCCATTCAAGGATTATAAGGAGAGAAAGGCAAAGGCAGTAATTAGAGCTGAAATACAACTGATACAACTATGGAGCAAGCATAGGGGAAACGAAAAAAAAAAAAAATTTACAGACTTCTTTTTTCTCTCCTTTCTTCTGCCAATAAGTTTAACACGGGCCGGTCATACTGTCATGGTTCCCAATGGCAAGGGAACGTAAGAAACATATAAATAACGAACGAGCTCTCGGGTGATGGAAACTCGAGTTGACCGTGAGCTAAATCTACCACACAACTAACAGTAGCCAGGGAGCATACCTACGGCTTCCTAAATGCCACGCGCCAGCCGGAGGACTAACTACGCCTGGTAGAGGAAGAAACAAACCTGGCTTACCTCTAGGGAAATACGCCAAAAGATGATAGCAGCCCCCCACATGTAATAACGGTGAATTAAGAGGAAAAGACACACAGTATGAAAGTAGATTTAGCAAAGAGAGGTCCACTTACTAGATAGCAGAAGGATACAAAAGAGGACTTCACGGTCAACTGAAAACCCTTTCAAAAACCATCCTGAAATTACTTTAAGACTCCTTTGTCAACTCATGACACAGGAGTGGCAATTTCAGCCCGCAAGAGCTTCCAGCTACAGAGAATTACAAAAACTGCAAACTGGACAAAAGGTACAAAACCAAAGGACAAAGTCCACTTAGCTGATCAGCAGACTAGTAGCAGGAACATGCAACCGAAGGCTCAGGTTACAATGATGACCGGCAAGGAAATGACTGGAGAGCAAGGCTAAATAGGAAACTCCCAAACACTGATGGAAGCAGGTGAACAGAAGCAGCAAAGTGCAAACAAGTCACCAGTACCACCAGCAACCACCAGGGGAGCCCAAAAAGCGGATACACAACAGTTCTCCTACTTCTACATCTAGAGGGTTAAAACTATGTTGGAAAGCATCCCAAAAGAGTTCCCAAAAAGGGGGTATAGTGCGTGTTTGATTTGTGGAAAAAAAAATTTGGCTGAAAATCAGCCATTTTTGGCTTGGCCGGGTATCAGATTTTTTGACGTTTTCAGGTTTTGAGAAGAATCACTTAATTCCCCTACTTCTACATCTAGAGGGTTAAAACTATGTTGGAAAGCATCCCAAAAGAGTTCCCAAAGAGGGGGTATAGTGCGTGTTTGATTTGTGTTAAAAAAATTTTGGCTGAAAATCAGACATTTTTGGCTTGGCCGGGTATTAGATTTTTTGACATTTTCAGGTTTTGCGAAAAATCACTTAGTTCTCCTACTTCTACATCTAGAGGGTTAAAACTATGTTGGAAAGCATCCCAAAAGAGTTCCCAAAGAGGGGGTATAGTGCGTGTTTGATTTGTGGAAAAAAAAATTTTGGCTGAAAATCAGCCATTTTTGGCTTGGCCGGGTATTAGATTTTTTGACGTTTTCAGGTTTTCGAAAAATCACTTAATTCTCCTACTTCTACATCTAGGGGGTTAAAACTATGTTGGAAAGCATCCCAAAAGAGTTCCCAAAGAGGGGGTATAGTGCGTGTTTGATTTGTGGAAGAAAAATTTTTGGCTGAAAATCAGCCATTTTTGCCTTGGCCGGTTATTAGATTATTTGACGTTTTCAGGTTTTGCGAAAAATCACTTAATTCTCCTACTTCTACATCTGGAGGGTTAAAATTATGTTGGAAAGCATCCCAAAAGAGTTCCCAAAGAGGGGGTATAGTGCGTGTTTGATTTGTGGAAAAAAAAATTTGGCTGAAAATCAGCCATTTTTGGCTTCGCCGGGTATCAGATTTTTTGACGTTTTCAGGTTTTGAGAAGAATCACTTAATTCCCCTACTTCTACATCTAGAGGGTTAAAACTATGTTGGAAAGCATCCCAAAAGAGTTCCCAAAGAGGGGGTATAGTGCGTGTTTGATTTGTGGAAAAAAAAATTCTGGCTGAAAATCAGCCATTTTTGGCTTCGCCGGGTATTAGATTTTTTGACGTTTTCAGGTTTTCGAAAAATCACTTAATTCTCCTACTTCTACATCTAGGGGGTTAAAACTATGTTGGAAAGCATCCCAAAAGAGTTCCCAAAGAGGGGATATAGTGCGTGTTTGATTTGTGGAAAAAAAAATTTTGGCTGAAAATCAGCCATTTTTGCCTTGGCCGGTTATTAGATTATTTGACGTTTTCAGGTTTTGCGAAAAATCACTTAATTCTCCTACTTCTACATCTAGAGGGTTAAAACTATGTTGGAAAGCATCCCAAAAGAGTTCCCAAAGAGGGGGTATAGTGCGTGTTTGATTTGTGGAAAAAAAAATTTGGCTGAAAATCAGCCATTTTTGGCTTGGCTGGGTATTAGATTTTTTGACGTTTTCAGGTTTTGCGAAAAATCACTTCGTTCTCCTACTTCTACATCTAGAGGGTTAAAACTATGTTGGAAAGCATCCCAAAAGAGTTCCCAAAGAGGGGGTATAGTGCGTGTTTGATTTGTGGAAAAAAAAATTTGGCTGAAAATCAGCCATTTTTGGCTTGGCCGGGTATCAGATTTTTTGACGTTTTCAGGTTTTCAGAAGAATCACTTAATTCCCCTACTTCTACATCTAGAGGGTTAAAACTATGTTGGAAAGCATCCCAAAAGAGTTCCCAAAGAGGGGGTATAGTGCGTGTTTGATTTGTGGGAAAAAAAATTTTGGCTGAAAATCAGCCATTTTTGGCTTGGCCGGGTATTAGATTTTTTGACGTTTTAAGGTTTTGCGAAAAATCACTTAATTCTCTTACTTCTACATCTAGAGGGTTAAAACTATGTTGGAAAGCATCCCAAAAGAGTTCCCAAAGAGGGGATATAGTGCGTGTTTGATTTGTGGAAAAAAAAATTTTGGCTGAAAATCAGCCATTTTTGGCTTGGCCGGGTATTAGATTTTTTGACGTTTTCAGGTTTTGCGAAAAATCACTTAGTTCTCTGTCATGGTTCCCAATGGCAAGGGAACGTAAGAAACATATAAATAACGAACGAGCTCTCGGGTGATGGAAACTCGAGTTGACCGTGAGCTAAATCTACCACACAACTAACAGTAGCCAGGGAGCATACCTACGGCTTCCTAAATGCCACGCGCCAGCCGGAGGACTAACTACGCCTGGTAGAGGAAGAAACAGACCTGGCTTACCTCTAGGGAAATACCCCAAAAGATAATAGCAGCCCCCCACATGTAATAACGGTGAATTAAGAGGAAAAGACATACACAGTATGAAAGTAGATTTAGCAAAGAGAGGTCCACTTACTAGATAGCAGAAGGATACAAAGGAGGACTTCACGGTCAACTGAAAACCCTTTCAAAAACCATCCTGAAATTACTTTAAGACTCCTGTGTCAACTCATGACACAGGAGTGGCAATTTCAGCCCGCAAGAGCTTCCAGCTACAGAGAATTACAAAAACTGCAAACTGGACAATAGGTACAAAACCAAAGGACAAAGTCCACTTAGCTGATCAGCAGACTAGTAGCAGGAACATGCAACCGAAGGCTCAGGTTACAATGATGACCGGCAAGGAAATGACTGGAGAGCAAGGCTAAATAGGAAACTCCCAAACACTGATGGAAGCAGGTGAACAGAAGCAGCAAAGTGCAAACAAGTCACCAGTACCACCAGCAACCACCAGGGGAGCCCATAAAGCGGATACACAACAGTACCCTCCCCTTAAGGAGGGGGCACCGAACCCTCACAAGAACCGCCAGGGTGATCTGGATGAGCCCTATGAAAGGCCCTCTCTGAAATTTGCCGCTAAGGCGCACTCATTCCACTGAGTAAGCACAGACCATTTACGAAATTTTTGGCAGTATATCTCAGCTTCATCTTGCCCTTGAGATAGGGCTATCAAAGCTTTTTCAGCTTGAATCTCCAAATTAGGTTCCTCATAAAGCAACCCTAAAGCCAGGAAAAACGCATCCACATTGAGCAACGCAGGATCCCCTGGTGCCAATGAAAATGCCCAATTTTGAGGGTCACCTCGCAGCAAAGAAATTACAATCTTAACCTGCTGGACAGGATCTCCTGAGGAGTGAGGTCTGAGAGAAAGGAATAATTTACAATTATATTTGAAATTCAGAAACCGAGATCTATCTCCGGAAAACACCTCTGGTGTAGGGATTTTAGGTTCAGAAATAGGAGTATGCATAACAAAATCTTGTAAATTTTGAACCTTCGTAGCAAGATTATTTAAACCTGCAGCCAAACTCTGAGGGTCCATCTTTAAACAGGTGAGCTCAGAGCCATTCAAGGATTATAAGGAGAGAAAGGCAAAGGCAGTAATTAGAGCTGAAATACAACTGATACAACTATGGAGCAAGCATAGGGGAAACGAAAAAAAAAAAAATTTACAGACTTCTTTTTTCTCTCCTTTCTTCTGCCAATAAGTTTAACACGGGCCGGTCATACTGTCATGGTTCCCAATGGCAAGGGAACGTAAGAAACATATAAATAACGAACGAGCTCTCGGGTGATGGAAACTCGAGTTGACCGTGAGCTAAATCTACCACACAACTAACAGTAGCCAGGGAGCATACCTACGGCTTCCTAAATGCCACGCGCCAGCCGGAGGACTAACTACGCCTGGTAGAGGAAGAAACAAACCTGGCTTACCTCTAGGGAAATACGCCAAAAGATGATAGCAGCCCCCCACATGTAATAACGGTGAATTAAGAGGAAAAGACACACAGTATGAAAGTAGATTTAGCAAAGAGAGGTCCACTTACTAGATAGCAGAAGGATACAAAAGAGGACTTCACGGTCAACTGAAAACCCTTTCAAAAACCATCCTGAAATTACTTTAAGACTCCTTTGTCAACTCATGACACAGGAGTGGCAATTTCAGCCCGCAAGAGCTTCCAGCTACAGAGAATTACAAAAACTGCAAACTGGACAAAAGGTACAAAACCAAAGGACAAAGTCCACTTAGCTGATCAGCAGACTAGTAGCAGGAACATGCAACCGAAGGCTCAGGTTACAATGATGACCGGCAAGGAAATGACTGGAGAGCAAGGCTAAATAGGAAACTCCCAAACACTGATGGAAGCAGGTGAACAGAAGCAGCAAAGTGCAAACAAGTCACCAGTACCACCAGCAACCACCAGGGGAGCCCAAAAAGCGGATACACAACAGTTCTCCTACTTCTACATCTAGAGGGTTAAAACTATGTTGGAAAGCATCCCAAAAGAGTTCCCAAAAAGGGGGTATAGTGCGTGTTTGATTTGTGGAAAAAAAAATTTGGCTGAAAATCAGCCATTTTTGGCTTGGCCGGGTATCAGATTTTTTGACGTTTTCAGGTTTTGAGAAGAATCACTTAATTCCCCTACTTCTACATCTAGAGGGTTAAAACTATGTTGGAAAGCATCCCAAAAGAGTTCCCAAAGAGGGGGTATAGTGCGTGTTTGATTTGTGTTAAAAAAATTTTGGCTGAAAATCAGACATTTTTGGCTTGGCCGGGTATTAGATTTTTTGACGTTTTCAGGTTTTGCGAAAAATCACTTAGTTCTCCTACTTCTACATCTAGAGGGTTAAAACTATGTTGGAAAGCATCCCAAAAGAGTTCCCAAAGAGGGGGTATAGTGCGTGTTTGATTTGTGGAAAAAAAAATTTTGGCTGAAAATCAGCCATTTTTGGCTTGGCCGGGTATTAGATTTTTTGACGTTTTCAGGTTTTCGAAAAATCACTTAATTCTCCTACTTCTACATCTAGGGGGTTAAAACTATGTTGGAAAGCATCCCAAAAGAGTTCCCAAAGAGGGGGTATAGTGCGTGTTTGATTTGTGGAAGAAAAATTTTTGGCTGAAAATCAGCCATTTTTGCCTTGGCCGGTTATTAGATTATTTGACGTTTTCAGGTTTTGCGAAAAATCACTTAATTCTCCTACTACTACATCTGGAGGGTTAAAATTATGTTGGAAAGCATCCCAAAAGAGTTCCCAAAGAGGGGGTATAGTGCGTGTTTGATTTGTGGAAAAAAAAATTTGGCTGAAAATCAGCCATTTTTGGCTTCGCCGGGTATCAGATTTTTTGACGTTTTCAGGTTTTGAGAAGAATCACTTAATTCCCCTACTTCTACATCTAGAGGGTTAAAACTATGTTGGAAAGCATCCCAAAAGAGTTCCCAAAGAGGGGGTATAGTGCGTGTTTGATTTGTGGAAAAAAAAATTCTGGCTGAAAATCAGCCATTTTTGGCTTCGCCGGGTATTAGATTTTTTGACGTTTTCAGGTTTTCGAAAAATCACTTAATTCTCCTACTTCTACATCTAGGGGGTTAAAACTATGTTGGAAAGCATCCCAAAAGAGTTCCCAAAGAGGGGAGATAGTGCGTGTTTGATTTGTGGAAAAAAAAATTTTGGCTGAAAATCAGCCATTTTTGCCTTGGCCGGTTATTAGATTATTTGACGTTTTCAGGTTTTGCGAAAAATCACTTAATTCTCCTACTTCTACATCTAGAGGGTTAAAACTATGTTGGAAAGCATCCCAAAAGAGTTCCCAAAGAGGGGGTATAGTGCGTGTTTGATTTGTGGAAAAAAAAATTTGGCTGAAAATCAGCCATTTTTGGCTTGGCTGGGTATTAGATTTTTTGACGTTTTCAGGTTTTGCGAAAAATCACTTAGTTCTCCTACTTCTACATCTAGAGGGTTAAAACTCTGTTGGAAAGCATCCCAAAAGAGTTCCCAAAGAGGGGGTATAGTGCGTGTTTGATTTGTGGAAAAAAAAATTTTGGCTGAAAATTAGCCATTTTTGGCTTGGCCGGGTATTAGATTTTTTGACGTTTTCAGGTTTTGCGAAAAATCACTTAATTCTCCTACTTCTACATCTAGAGGGTTAAAACTATGTTGGAAAGCATCCCAAAAGATTTCCCAAAGAGGGGGTATAGGGCGTGTTTGATTTCTGGAAAAAAAAATTTTGGCTGAAAATCTGCCAATTTTGGCTTGGCCGGGTATCAGATTTTTTGACGTTTTCAGGTTTTGCGAAAAATCACTTAATTCCCCTACTTCTACATCTAGAGGGTTAAAACTATGTTGGAAAGCATCCCAAAAGAGTTCCCAAAAAGGGGGTATAGTGCGTGTTTGATTTGTGGAAAAAAAAATTTTGGCTGAAAATCAGCCATTTTTGGCTTGGCCGGGTATTAGATTTTTTGACGTTTTCAGGTTTTCGAAAAATCACTTAATTCTCCTACTTCTACATCTAGGGGGTTAAAACTATGTTGGAAAGCATCCCAAAAGAGTTCCCAAAGAGGGGGTATAGTGCGTGTTTGATTTGTGGAAGAAAAAATTTTGGCTGAAAATCAGCCATTTTTGCCTTGGCCGGTTATTAGATTATTTGACGTTTTCAGGTTTTGCGAAAAATCACTTAATTCTCCTACTTCTACATCTAGAGGGTTAAAACTATGTTGGAAAGCATCCCAAAAGAGTTCCCAAAGAGGGGGTATAGTGCGTGTTTGATTTGTGGAAAAAAAAATTTGGCTGAAAATCAGCCATTTTTGGCTTGGCCGGGTATCAGATTTTTTGACGTTTTCAGGTTTTGAGAAGAACCACTTAATTCCCCTACTTCTACATCTAGAGGGTTAAAACTATGTTGGAAAGCATCCCAAAAGAGTTCCCAAAGAGGGGGTATAGTGCGTGTTTGATTTGTGGGAAAAAAAATTTTGGCTGAAAATCAGCCATTTTTGGCTTGGCCGGGTATTAGATTTTTTGACGTTTTAAGGCTTTGCGAAAAATCACTTAATTATCTTACTTCTACATCTAGAGGGTTAAAACTATGTTGGAAAGCATCCCAAAAGAGTTCCCAAAGAGGGGATATAGTGCGTGTTTGATTTGTGGAAAAAAAAAATTCTGGCTGAAAATCAGCCATTTTTGGCTTGGCCGGGCATTAGATTTTTTGACGTTTTCAGGTTTTCGAAAAATCACTTAATTCTCCTACTTCTACATCTAGGGGGTTAAAACTATGTTGGAAAGCATCCCAAAAGAGTTCCCAAAGAGGGGATATAGTGCGTGTTTGATTTGTGGAAAAAAAAATTTTGGCTGAAAATCAGCCATTTTTGCCTTGGCCGGTTATTAGATTATTTGACGTTTTCAGGTTTTGCGAAAAATCACTTAATTCTCCTACTTCTACATCTAGAGGGTTAAAACTATGTTGGAAAGCATCCCAAAAGAGTTCCCAAAGAGGGGGTATAGTGCGTGTTTGATTTGTGGAAAAAAAATTTGGCTGAAAATCAGCCATTTTTGGCTTGGCCGGGTATCAGATTTTTTGACGTTTTCAGGTTTTGAGAAGAATCACTTAATTCCCCTACTTCTACATCTAGAGGGTTAAAACTATGTTGGAAAGCATCCCAAAAGAGTTCCCAAAGAGGGGGTATAGTGCGTGTTTGAATTGTGGGAAAAAAAATTTTGGCTGAAAATCAGCCATTTTTGGCTTGGCCGGGTATTAGATTTTTTGACGTTTTCAGGTTTTGCGAAAAATCACTTAATTCTCCTACTTCTACATCTAGAGGGTTAAAACTATGTTGGAAAGCATCCCAAAAGATTTCCCAAAGAGGGGGTATAGGGCGTGTTTGATTTGTGGAAAAAAAATTTTGGCTGAAAATCAGCCATTTTTGGCTTGGCCGGGTATTAGATTTTTTGACGTTTTCAGGTTTTGCGAAAAATCACTTAATTGTCCTACTTCTACATCTAGAGGGTTAAAACTATGTTGGAAAGCATCCCAAAAGATTTCCCAAAGAGGGGGTATAGGGCGTGTTTGATTTGTGGAAAAAAAATTTTTGGCTGAAAATCTGCCAATTTTGGCTTGGCCGGGTATCAGATTTTTTGACGTTTTCAGGTTTTGCGAAAAATCACTTAATTCCCCTACTTCTACATCTAGAGGGTTAAAACTATGTTGGAAAGCATCCCAAAAGAGTTCCCAAAAAGGGGGTATAGTGCGTGTTTGATTTGTGGAAAAAAAAATTTGGCTGAAAATCAGCCATTTTTGGCTTGGCCGGGTATCAGATTTTTTGACGTTTTCAGGTTTTGAGAAGAATCACTTAATTCCCCTACTTCTACATCTAGAGGGTTAAAACTATGTTGGAAAGCATCCCAAAAGAGTTCCCAAAGAGGGGGTATAGTGCGTGTTTGATTTGTGGAAAAAAAAATTTTGGCTGAAAATCAGCCATTTTTGGCTTGGCCGGGTATTAGATTTTTTGACGTTTTAAGGCTTTGCGAAAAATCACTTAATTCTCTTACTTCTACATCTAGAGGGTTAAAACTATGTTGGAAAGCATCCCAAAAGAGTTCCCAAAGAGGGGATATAGTGCGTGTTTGATTTGTGGAAAAAAAAAATTCTGGCTGAAAATCAGCCATTTTTGGCTTGGCCGGGTATTAGATTTTTTGACGTTTTCAGGTTTTCGAAAAATCACTTAATTCTCCTACTTCTACATCTAGGGGGTTAAAACTATGTTGGAAAGCATCCCAAAAGAGTTCCCAAAGAGGGGGTATAGTGCGTGTTTGAATTGTGGGAAAAAAATTTTTGGCTGAAAATCAGCCATTTTTGGCTTGGCCGGGTATTAGATTTTTTGACGTTTTCAGGTTTTGCGAAAAATCACGTAATTCTCCTACTTCTACATCTAGAGGGTTAAAACTATGTTGGAAAGCATCCCAAAAGATTTCCCAAAGAGGGGGTATAGGGCGTGTTTGATTTGTGGAAAAAAAAATTTGGCTGAAAATCAGCCATTTTTGGCTTGGCCGGGTATCAGATTTTTTGACGTTTTCAGGTTTTGAGAAAAATCAGTTAATTCCCCTACTTCTACATCTAGAGGGTTAAAACTATGTTGGAAAGCATCCCAAAAGATTTCCCAAAGAGGGGGTATAGTGCGTGTTTGATTTGTGAAAAAAAAAAATTTGGCAGAAAATCAGCCATTTTTGGCTTGGCCGGGTATCAGATTTTTTGACGTTTTCAGGTTTTCCGAAAAATCACTTAATTCCCCTACTTCTACATCTAGAGGGTTAAAACTATGTTGGAAAGCATCCCAAAAGAGTTCCCAAAAAGGGGGTATAGTGCGTGTTTGATTTGTGGAAAAAAAAATTTGGCTGAAAATCAGCCATTTTTGGCTTGGCCGGGTATCAGATTTTTTGACGTTTTCAGGTTTTGAGAAGAATCACTTAATTCCCCTACTTCTACATCTAGAGGGTTAAAACTATGTTGGAAAGCATCCCAAAAGAGTTCCCAAAGAGGGGGTATAGTGCGTGTTTGATTTGTGGAAAAAAAAATTTTGGCTGAAAATCAGCCATTTTTGGCTTGGCCGGGTATTAGATTTTTTGACGTTTTCAGGTTTTCGAAAAATCACTTAATTCTCCTACTTCTACATCTAGGGGGTTAAAACTATGTTGGAAAGCATCCCAAAAGAGTTCCCAAAGAGGGGGTATAGTGCGTGTTTGATTTGTGGAAGAAAAAATTTTGGCTGAAAATCAGCCATTTTTGCCTTGGCCGGTTATTAGATTATTTGACGTTTTCAGGTTTTGCGAAAAATCACTTAATTCTCCTACTTCTACATCTAGAGGGTTAAAACTATGTTGGAAAGCATCCCAAAAGAGTTCCCAAAGAGGGGGTATAGTGCGTGTTTGATTTGTGGAAAAAAAAATTTGGCTGAAAATCAGCCATTTTTGGCTTGGCCGGGTATCAGATTTTTTGACGTTTTCAGGTTTTGAGAAGAATTACTTAATTCCCCTACTTCTACATCTAGAGGGTTAAAACTATGTTGGAAAGCATCCCAAAAGAGTTCCCAAAGAGGGGGTATAGTGCGTGTTTGATTTGTGGGAAAAAAATTTTTGGCTGAAAATCAGCCATTTTTGGCTTGGCCGGGTATTAGATTTTTTGACGTTTTAAGGCTTTGCGAAAAATCACTTAATTCTCTTACTTCTACATCTAGAGGGTTAAAACTATGTTGGAAAGCATCCCAAAAGAGTTCCCAAAGAGGGGATATAGTGCGTGTTTGATTTGTGGAAAAAAAAAATTTCTGGCTGAAAATCAGCCATTTTTGGCTTGGCCGGGTATTAGATTTTTTGACGTTTTCAGGTTTTCGAAAAATCACTTAATTCTCCTACTTCTACATCTAGGGGGTTAAAACTATGTTGGAAAGCATCCCAAAAGAGTTCCCAAAGAGGGGATATAGTGCGTGTTTGATTTGTGGAAAAAAAAATTTTGCCTGAAAATCATCCATTTTTGCCTTGGCCGGTTATTAGATTATTTGACGTTTTCAGGTTTTGCGAAAAATCACTTAATTCTCCTACTTCTACATCTAGAGGGTTAAAACTATGTTGGAAAGCATCCCAAAAGAGTTCCCAAAGAGGGGGTATAGTGCGTGTTTGATTTGTGGAAAAAAAATTTGGCTGAAAATCAGCCATTTTTGGCTTGGCCGGGTATCAGATTTTTTGACGTTTTCAGGTTTTCGAAAAATCACTTAATTCTCCTACTTCTACATCTAGGGGGTTAAAACTATGTTGGAAAGCATCCCAAAAGAGTTCCCAAAGAGGGGGTATAGTGCGTGTTTGATTTGTGGAAGAAAAAATTTTGGCTGAAAATCAGCCATTTTTGCCTTGGCCGGTTATTAGATTATTTGACGTTTTCAGGTTTTGCGAAAAATCACTTAATTCTCCTACTTCTACATCTAGAGGGTTTAAACTATGTTGGAAAGCATCCCAAAAGAGTTCCCAAAGAGGGGGTATAGTGCGTGTTTGATTTGTGGAAAAAAAAATTTGGCTGAAAATCAGCCATTTTTGGCTTGGCCGGGTATCAGATTTTTTGACGTTTTCAGGTTTTGCGAAGAATCACTTAATTCCCCTACTTCTACATCTAGAGGGTTAAAACTATGTTGGAAAGCATCCCAAAAGAGTTCCCAAAGAGGGGGTATAGTGCGTGTTTGATTTGTGGGTAAAAAAATTTTGGCTGAAAATCAGCTATTTTTGGCTTGGCCGGGTATTAGATTTTTTGACGTTTTAAGGCTTTGCGAAAAATCACTTAATTCTCTTACTTCTACATCTAGAGGGTTAAAACTATGTTGGAAAGCATCCCAAAAGAGTTCCCAAAGAGGGGATATAGTGCGTGTTTGATTTGTGGAAAAAAAAAATTCTGGCTGAAAATCAGCCATTTTTGGCTTGGCCGGGTATTAGATTTTTTGACGTTTTCAGGTTTTCGAAAAATCACTTAATTCTCCTACTTCTACATCTAGGGGGTTAAAACTATGTTGGAAAGCATCCCAAAAGAGTTCCCAAAGAGGGGATATAGTGCGTGTTTGATTTGTGGAAAAAAAAATTTTGGCTGAAAATCAGCCATTTTTGCCTTGGCCGGTTATTAGATTATTTGACGTTTTCAGGTTTTGCGAAAAATCACTTAATTCTCCTACTTCTACATCTAGAGGGTTAAAACTATGTTGGAAAGCATCCCAAAAGAGTTCCCAAAGAGGGGGTATAGTGCGTGTTTGATTTGTGGAAAAAAAATTTGGCTGAAAATCAGCCATTTTTGGCTTGGCCGGGTATCAGATTTTTTGACGTTTTCAGGTTTTGAGAAGAATCACTTAATTCCCCTACTTCTACATCTAGAGGGTTAAAACTATGTTGGAAAGCATCCCAAAAGAGTTCCCAAAGAGGGGGTATAGTGCGTGTTTGAATTGTGGGAAAAAAAATTTTGGCTGAAAATCAGCCATTTTTGGCTTGGCCGGGTATTAGATTTTTTGACGTTTTCAGGTTTTGCGAAAAATCACTTAATTCTCCTACTTCTACATCTAGAGGGTTAAAACTATGTTGGAAAGCATCCCAAAAGATTTCCCAAAGAGGGGGTATAGGGCGTGTTTGATTTGTGGAAAAAAAATTTTGGCTGAAAATCAGCCATTTTTGGCTTGGCCGGGTATTAGATTTTTTGACGTTTTCAGGTTTTGCGAAAAATCACTTAATTCTCCTACTTCTACATCTAGAGGGTTAAAACTATGTTGGAAAGCATCCCAAAAGATTTCCCAAAGAGGGGGTATAGGGCGTGTTTGATTTGTGGAAAAAAAAATTTTGGCTGAAAATCTGCCAATTTTGGCTTGGCCGGGTATCAGATTTTTTGACGTTTTCAGGTTTTGCGAAAAATCACTTAATTCCCCTACTTCTACATCTAGAGGGTTAAAACTATGTTGGAAAGCATCCCAAAAGAGTTCCCAAAAAGGGGGTATAGTGCGTGTTTGATTTGTGGAAAAAAAAATTTGGCTGAAAATCAGCCATTTTTGGCTTGGCCGGGTATCAGATTTTTTGACGTTTTCAGGTTTTGAGAAGAATCACTTAATTCCCCTACTTCTACATCTAGAGGGTTAAAACTATGTTGGAAAGCATCCCAAAAGAGTTCCCAAAGAGGGGGTATAGTGCGTGTTTGATTTGTGGAAAAAAAAATTTTGGCTGAAAATCAGCCATTTTTGGCTTGGCCGGGTATTAGATTTTTTGACGTTTTCAGGTTTTCGAAAAATCACTTAATTCTCCTACTTCTACATCTAGGGGGTTAAAACTATGTTGGAAAGCATCCCAAAAGAGTTCCCAAAGAGGGGGTATAGTGCGTGTTTGATTTGTGGAAGAAAAAATTTTGGCTGAAAATCAGCCATTTTTGCCTTGGCCGGTTATTAGATTATTTGACGTTTTCAGGTTTTGCGAAAAATCACTTAATTCTCCTACTTCTGCATCTAGAGGGTTAAAACTATGTTGGAAAGCATCCCAAAAGAGTTCCCAAAGAGGGGGTATAGTGCGTGTTTGATTTGTGGAAAAAAAAATTTGGCTGAAAATCAGCCATTTTTGGCTTGGCCGGGTATCAGATTTTTTGACGTTTTCAGGTTTTGAGAAGAATCACTTAATTCCCCTACTTCTACATCTAGAGGGTTAAAACTATGTTGGAAAGCATCCCAAAAGAGTTCCCAAAGAGGGGGTAGTGCGTGTTTGATTTGTGGGAAAAAAAATTTTGGCTGAAAATCAGCCATTTTTGGCTTGGCCGGGTATTAGATTTTTTGACGTTTTAAGGCTTTGCGAAAAATCACTTAATTCTCTTACTTCTACATCTAGAGGGTTAAAACTATGTTGGAAAGCATCCCAAAAGAGTTCCCAAAGAGGGGATATAGTGCGTGTTTGATTTGTGGAAAAAAAAAATTCTGGCTGAAAATCAGCCATTTTTGGCTTGGCCGGGTATTAGATTTTTTGACGTTTTCAGGTTTTCGAAAAATCACTTAATTCTCCTACTTCTACATCTAGGGGGTTAAAACTATGTTGGAAAGCATCCCAAAAGAGTTCCCAAAGAGGGGATATAGTGCGTGTTTGATTTGTGGAAAAAAAAATTTTGGCTGAAAATCAGCCATTTTTGCCTTGGCCGGTTATTAGATTATTTGACGTTTTCAGGTTTTGCGAAAAATCACTTAATTCTCCTACTTCTACATCTAGAGGGTTAAAACTATGTTGGAAAGCATCCCAAAAGAGTTCCCAAAGAGGGGGTATAGTGCGTGTTTGATTTGTGGAAAAAAAATTTGGCTGAAAATCAGCCATTTTTGGCTTGGCCGGGTATCAGATTTTTTGACGTTTTCAGGTTTTGAGAAGAATCACTTAACTCCCCTACTTCTACATCTAGAGGGTTAAAACTATGTTGGAAAGCATCCCAAAAGAGTTCCCAAAGAGGGGGTATAGTGCGTGTTTGAATTGTGGGAAAAAAAATTTTGGCTGAAAATCAGCCATTTTTGGCTTGGCCGGGTATTAGATTTTTTGACGTTTTCAGGTTTTGCGAAAAATCACTTAATTCTCCTACTTCTACATCTAGAGGGTTAAAACTA
Organism: Ranitomeya variabilis; assembly: GCF_051348905.1. Classification (NCBI taxonomy): domain Eukaryota; kingdom Metazoa; phylum Chordata; class Amphibia; order Anura; family Dendrobatidae; genus Ranitomeya; species Ranitomeya variabilis. The sequence continues at coordinate 404,395,192 of NC_135237.1, forward strand.
TGTTGGAAAGCATCCCAAAAGATTTCCCAAAGAGGGGGTATAGGGCGTGTTTGATTTGTGGAAAAAAAAATTTGGCTGAAAATCAGCCATTTTTGGCTTGGCCGGGTATCAGATTTTTTGACGTTTTCAGGTTTTGAGAAAAATCAGTTAATTCCCCTACTTCTACATCTAGAGGGTTAAAACTATGTTGGAAAGCATCCCAAAAGATTTCCCAAAGAGGGGGTATAGTGCGTGTTTGATTTGTGAAAAAAAAAAATTTGGCTGAAAATCAGCCATTTTTGGCTTGGCCGGGTATCAGATTTTTTGACGTTTTCAGGTTTTGCGAAAAATCACTTAATTCCCCTACTTCTACATCTAGAGGGTTAAAACTATGTTGGAAAGCATCCCAAAAGAGTTCCCAAAAAGGGGGTATAGTGCGTGTTTGATTTGTGGAAAAAAAATTTGGCTGAAAATCAGCCATTTTTGGCTTGGCCGGGTATCAGATTTTTTGACGTTTTCAGGTTTTGAGAAGAATCACTTAATTCCCCTACTTCTACATCTAGAGGGTTAAAACTATGTTGGAAAGCATCCCAAAAGAGTTCCCAAAGAGGGGGTATAGTGCGTGTTTGATTTGTGGAAAAAAAAATTTTGGCTGAAAATCAGCCATTTTTGGCTTGGCCGGGTATTAGATTTTTTGACGTTTTCAGGTTTTCGAAAAATCACTTAATTCTCCTACTTCTACATCTAGGGGGTTAAAACTATGTTGGAAAGCATCCCAAAAGAGTTCCCAAAGAGGGGGTATAGTGCGTGTTTGATTTGTGGAAGAAAAAATTTTGGCTGAAAATCAGCCATTTTTGCCTTGGCCGGTTATTAGATTATTTGACGTTTTCAGGTTTTGCGAAAAATCACTTAATTCTCCTACTTCTACATCTAGAGGGTTAAAACTATGTTGGAAAGCATCCCAAAAGAGTTCCCAAAGAGGGGATATAGTGCGTGTTTGATTTGTGGAAAAAAAAAATTCTGGCTGAAAATCAGCCATTTTTGGCTTGGCCGGGTATTAGATTTTTTGACGTTTTCAGGTTTTCGAAAAATCACTTAATTCTCCTACTTCTACATCTAGAGGGTTAAAACTATGTTGGAAAGCATCCCAAAAGAGTTCCCAAAGAGGGGGTATAGTGCGTGTTTGATTTGTGGAAAAAAATTTGGCTGAAAATCAGCCATTTTTGGCTTGGCCGGGTATCAGATTTTTTGACGTTTTCAGGTTTTCGAAAAATCACTTAATTCTCCTACTTCTACATCTAGGGGGTTAAAACTATGTTGGAAAGCATCCCAAAAGAGTTCCCAAAGAGGGGGTATAGTGCGTGTTTGATTTGTGGAAGAAAAGATTTTGGCTGAAAATCAGACATTTTTGGCTTGGCCGGGTATTAGATTTTTTGACGTTTTCAGGTTTTGCAAAAAATCACTTAGTTCTCCTACTTCTACATCTAGAGGGTTAAAACTATGTTGGAAAGCATCCCAAAAGAGTTCCCAAAAAGGGGGTATAGTGCGTGTTTGATTTGTGGAAAGAAAAATTGGCTGAAAATCAGCCATTTTTGGCTTGGCCGGGTATCAGATTTTTTGACGTTTTCAGGTTTTGAGAAGAATCACTTAATTCCCCTACTTCTACATCTAGAGGGTTAAAACTATGTTGGAAAGCATCCCAAAAGAGTTCCCAAAGAGGGGGTATAGTGCGTGTTTGATTTGTGGAAAAAAAAATTTGGCTGAAAATCAGCCATTTTTGGCTTGGCCGGGTATCAGATTTTTTGACGTTTTCAGGTTTTGAGAAGAATTACTTAATTCCCCTACTTCTACATCTAGAGGGTTAAAACTATGTTGGAAAGCATCCCAAAAGAGTTCCCAAAGAGGGGGTATAGTGCGTGTTTGATTTGTGGGAAAAAAAATTTTGGCTGAAAATCAGCCATTTTTGGCTTGGCCGGGTATTAGATTTTTTGACGTTTTAAGGCTTTGCGAAAAATCACTTAATTCTCTTACTTCTACATCTAGAGGGTTAAAACTATGTTGGAAAGCATCCCAAAAGAGTTCCCAAAGAGGGGATATAGTGCGTGTTTGATTTGTGGAAAAAAAAAATTCTGGCTGAAAATCAGCCATTTTTGGCTTGGCCGGGTATTAGATTTTTTGACGTTTTCAGGTTTTCGAAAAATCACTTAATTCTCCTACTTCTACATCTAGAGGGTTAAAACTATGTTGGAAAGCATCCCAAAAGAGTTCCCAAAGAGGGGGTATAGTGCGTGTTTGATTTGTGGAAAAAAATTTGGCTGAAAATCAGCCATTTTTGGCTTGGCCGGGTATCAGATTTTTTGACGTTTTCAGGTTTTCGAAAAATCACTTAATTCTCCTACTTCTACATCTAGGGGGTTAAAACTATGTTGGAAAGCATCCCAAAAGAGTTCCCAAAGAGGGGGTATAGTGCGTGTTTGATTTGTGGAAGAAAAAATTTTGGCTGAAAATCAGCCATTTTTGCCTTGGCCGGTTATTAGATTATTTGACGTTTTCAGGTTTTGCGAAAAATCACTTAATTCTCCTACTTCTACATCTAGAGGGTTAAAACTATGTTGGAAAGCATCCCAAAAGAGTTCCCAAAGAGGGGGTATAGTGCGTGTTTGATTTGTGGAAAAAAAAATTTGGCTGAAAATCAGCCATTTTTGGCTTGGCCGGGTATCAGATTTTTTGACGTTTTCAGGTTTTGAGAAGAATCACTTAATTCCCCTACTTCTACATCTAGAGGGTTAAAACTATGTTGGAAAGCATCCCAAAAGAGTTCCCAAAGAGGGGGTATAGTGCGTGTTTGATTTGTGGGAAAAAAAATTTTGGCTGAAAATCAGCTATTTTTGGCTTGGCCGGGTATTAGATTTTTTGACGTTTTAAGGCTTTGCGAAAAATCACTTAATTCTCTTACTTCTACATCTAGAGGGTTAAAACTATGTTGGAAAGCATCCCAAAAGAGTTCCCAAAGAGGGGATATAGTGCGTGTTTGATTTGTGGAAAAAAAAAATTCTGGCTGAAAATCAGCCATTTTTGCCTTGGCCGGTTATTAGATTATTTGACGTTTTCAGGTTTTGCGAAAAATCACTTAATTCTCCTACTTCTACATCTAGAGGGTTAAAACTATGTTGGAAAGCATCCCAAAAGAGTTCCCAAAGAGGGGGTATAGTGCGTGTTTGATTTGTGGAAAAAAAATTTGGCTGAAAATCAGCCATTTTTGGCTTGGCCGGGTATCAGATTTTTTGACGTTTTCAGGTTTTCGAAAAATCACTTAATTCTCCTACTTCTACATCTAGGGGGTTAAAACTATGTTGGAAAGCATCCCAAAAGAGTTCCCAAAGAGGGGGTATAGTGCGTGTTTGATTTGTGGAAGAAAAAATTTTTGGCTGAAAATCAGCCATTTTTGCCTTGGCCGGTTATTAGATTATTTGACGTTTTCAGGTTTTGCGAAAAATCACTTAATTCTCCTACTTCTACATCTAGAGGGTTAAAACTATGTTGGAAAGCATCCCAAAAGAGTTCCCAAAGAGGGGGTATAGTGCGTGTTTGATTTGTGGAAAAAAAAATTTGGCTGAAAATCAGCCATTTTTGGCTTGGCCGGGTATCAGATTTTTTGACGTTTTCAGGTTTTGAGAAGAATCACTTAATTCCCCTACTTCTACATCTAGAGGGTTAAAACTATGTTGGAAAGCATCCCAAAAGAGTTCCCAAAGAGGGGTATAGTGCGTGTTTGATTTGTGGGAAAAAAGATTTTGGCTGAAAATCAGACATTTTTGGCTTGGCCGGGTATTAGATTTTTTGACGTTTTCAGGTTTTGCAAAAAATCACTTAGTTCTCCTACTTCTACATCTAGAGGGTTAAAACTATGTTGGAAAGCATCCCAAAAGAGTTCCCAAAAAGGGGGTATAGTGCGTGTTTGATTTGTGGAAAGAAAAATTGGCTGAAAATCAGCCATTTTTGGCTTGGCCGGGTATCAGATTTTTTGACGTTTTCAGGTTTTGAGAAGAATCACTTAATTCCCCTACTTCTACATCTAGAGGGTTAAAACTATGTTGGAAAGCATCCCAAAAGAGTTCCCAAAGAGGGGGTATAGTGCGTGTTTGATTTGTGGGAAAAAAATTTTGGCTGAAAATTAGACATTTTTGGCTTGGCCGGGTATTAGATTTTTTGACGTTTTCAGGTTTTGAGAAGAATCACTTAATTCCCCTACTTCTACATCTAGAGGGTTAAAACTATGTTGGAAAGCATCCCAAAAGAGTTCCCAAATAGGGGGTATAGTGCGTGTTTGATTTGTGGGAAAAAAATTTTGGCTGAAAATCAGACATTTTTGGCTTGGCCGGGTATTAGATTTTTTGACGTTTTCAGGTTTTGCGAAAAATCACTTAGTTCTCCTACTTCTACATCTAGAGGGTTAAAACTATGTTGGAAAGCATCCCAAAAGAGTTCCCAAAGAGGGTGTATAGTGCGTGTTTGATTTGTGGAAAAAAAAATTTGGCTGAAAATCAGACATTTTTGGCTTGGCCGGGTATTAGATTTTTGACGTTTTCAGGTTTTGCGAGAAATCACTTAGTTCTACTTCTACATCTAGAGGGTTAAAACTATGTTGGAAAGCATCCCAAAAGAGTTCCCAAAGAGGGTGTATAGTGCGTGTTTGATTTGTGGGAAAAAAATTTTGGCTGAAAATCAGACATTTTTGGCTTGGCCGGGTATTAGATTTTTTGACGTTTTCAGGTTTTGCGAAAAATCACTTAATTCTCCTACTTCTACATCTAGAGGGTTAAAACTATGTTGGAAAGCATCCCAAAAGAGTTCCCAAAGAGGGGGTATAGTGCGTGTTTGATTTGTGGAAAAAAAAATTTGGCTGAAAATCAGCCATTTTTGGCTTGGCCGGGTATTAGATTTTTTGACGTTTTCAGGTTTTGCGAAAAATCACTTAGTTCTCCTACTTCTACATCTAGAGGGTTAAAACTATGTTGGAAAGCATCCCAAAAGAGTTCCCAAAGAGGGGGTATAGTGCGTGTTTGATTTGTGGAAAAAAAAATTTGGCTGAAAATCAGACATTTTTGGCTTGGCCGGGTATTAGATTTTTTGACGTTTTCAGGTTTTGCGAAAAATCACTTAGTTCTCCTACTTCTACATCTAGAGGGTTAAAACTATGTTGGAAAGCATCCCAAAAGAGTTCCCAAAGAGGGTGTATAGTGCGTGTTTGATTTGTGGGAAAAAAATTTTGGCTGAAAATCAGACATTTTTGGCTTGGCCGGGTATTAGATTTTTTGACGTTTTCAGGTTTTGCGAAAAATCACTTAATTCTCCTACTTCTACATCTAGAGGGTTAAAACTATGTTGGAAAGCATCCCAAAAGAGTTCCCAAAGAGGGGGTAGTGCGTGTTTGATTTGTGGAAAAAAAAATTTGGCTGAAAATCAGCCATTTTTGGCTTGGCCGGGTATTAGATTTTTTGACGTTTTCAGGTTTTGCGAAAAATCACTTAGTTCTCCTACTTCTACATCTAGAGGGTTAAAACTCTGTTGGAAAGCATCCCAAAAGAGTTCCCAAAGAGGGGGTATAGTGCGTGTTTGATTTGTGGAAAAAAAAATTTTGGCTGAAAATCAGACATTTTTGGCTTGGCCGGGTATTAGATTTTTTGATGTTTTCAGGTTTTGCGAAAAATCACTTAGTTCTCCTACTTCTACATCTAGAGGGTTAAAACTATGTTGGAAAGCATCCCAAAAGAGTTCCCAAAGAGGGGGTATAGTGCGTGTTTGATTTGTGGAAAAAAAAATTTGGCTGAAAATCAGCCATTTTTGGCTTGGCCGGGTATCAGATTTTTTGACGTTTTCAGGTTTTGAGAAGAATCACTTAATTCCCCTACTTCTACATCTAGAGGGTTAAAACTATGTTGGAAAGCATCCCAAAAGAGTTCCCAAAGAGGGGGTATAGTGCGTGTTTGATTTGTGGGAAAAAAAATTTGGCTGAAAATCAGACATTTTTGGCTTGGCCGGGTATTAGATTTTTTGACGTTTTCAGGTTTTGCGAAAAATCACTTAGTTCTCCTACTTCTACATCTAGAGGGTTAAAACTATGTTGGAAAGCATCCCAAAAGAGTTCCCAAAGAGGGGGTATAGTGCATGTTTGATTTGTAGGAAAAAAAATTTTGGCTGAAAATCAGCCATTTTTGTTTTGGCCGGGTATGAGATTTTTTGACGTTTTCAGGTTTTGCGAAAAATCACTTAATTCTCCTACTTCTACATCTAGAGGGTTAAAACTATGTTGGAAAGCATCCCAAAAGAGTTCCCAAATAGGGGGTATAGTGCGTGTTTGATTTGTGGGAAAAACATTTTTGTCTGAAAATCAGCCATTTTTGGCTTGGCCTGGTATTAGATTTTTTGACGTTTTTATGTTTTGCGAAAAATCACTTAATTCTCCTACTTCTACATCTAGAGGGTTAAAACTATGTTGGAAAGCATCCCAAAAGAGTTCCCAAAGAGGGGGTATAATGTGTGTTTGATTTGTGGGAAAAAAAATTTGGCTGAAAATCATCCATTTTTGGCTTGGCCGGGTATTAGATTTTTTGACGTTTTCAGGTTTTGCGAAAAATCACTTAATTCTCCTACTTCTACATCTAGAGGGTTAAAACTCTGTTGGAAAGCATCCCAAAAGAGTTCCCAAAGAGGGGGTATAGTGTGTGTTTGATTTGTGGAAAAAAAAATTTTGGCTGAAAATCAGACATTTTTGGCTTGGCCGGGTATTAGATTTTTTGATGTTTTCAGGTTTTGCGAAAAATCACTTAGTTCTCCTACTTCTACATCTAGAGGGTTAAAACTATGTTGGAAAGCATCCCAAAAGAGTTCCCAAAGAGGGGGTATAGTGCGTGTTTGATTTGTGGAAAAAAAAATTTGGCTGAAAATCAGCCATTTTTGGCTTGGCCGGGTATCAGATTTTTTGACGTTTTCAGGTTTTGAGAAGAATCACTTAATTCCCCTACTTCTACATCTAGAGGGTTAAAACTATGTTGGAAAGCATCCCAAAAGAGTTCCCAAAGAGGGGGTATAGTGCGTGTTTGATTTGTGGGAAAAAAAATTTGGCTGAAAATCAGACATTTTTGGCTTGGCCGGGTATTAGATTTTTTGACGTTTTCAGGTTTTGCGAAAAATCACTTAGTTCTCCTACTTCTACATCTAGAGGGTTAAAACTATGTTGGAAAGCATCCCAAAAGAGTTCCCAAAGAGGGGGTATAGTGCATGTTTGATTTGTAGGAAAAAAAATTTTGGCTGAAAATCAGCCATTTTTGTTTTGGCCGGGTATGAGATTTTTTGACGTTTTCAGGTTTTGCGAAAAATCACTTAATTCTCCTACTTCTACATCTAGAGGGTTAAAACTATGTTGGAAAGCATCCCAAAAGAGTTCCCAAATAGGGGGTATAGTGCGTGTTTGATTTGTGGGAAAAACATTTTTGTCTGAAAATCAGCCATTTTTGGCTTGGCCTGGTATTAGATTTTTTGACGTTTTTATGTTTTGTGAAAAATCACTTAATTCTCCTACTTCTACATCTAGAGGGTTAAAACTATGTTGGAAAGCATCCCAAAAGAGTTCCCAAAGAGGGGGTATAATGTGTGGTTGATTTGTGGGAAAAAAAATTTGGCTGAAAATCATCCATTTTTGGCTTGGCCGGGTATTAGATTTTTTGACGTTTTCAGGTTTTGCGAAAAATCACTTAATTCTCCTACTTCTACATCTAGAGGGTTAAAACTATGTTGGAAAGCATCCCAAAAGAGTTCCCAAATAGGGGGTATAGTGCGTGTTTGATTTGTGGAAAAAAAAATTTTGGCTGAAAATCAGCCATTTTTAGCTTGGCCGGGTATTAGATTTTTTGACGTTTTCAGGTTTTCGAAAAATCACTTAATTCTCCTACTTCTACATCTAGGGAGTTAAAACTATGTTGGAAAGCATCCCAAAAGAGTTCCCAAAGAGGGGGTATAGTGCGTGTTTGATTTGTGGAAAAAAAAATTTGGCTGAAAATCAGCCATTTTTGGCTTGGCCGGGTATCAGATTTTTTGACGTTTTCAGGTTTTGAGAAGAATCACTTAATTCCCCTACTTCTACATCTAGAGGGTTAAAACTATGTTGGAAAGCATCCCAAAAGAGTTCCCAAAGAGGGGGTATAGTGCGTGTTTGATTTGTGGGAAAAAAAATTTTGGCTGAAAATCAGCTATTTTTGGCTTGGCCGGGTATTAGATTTTTTGACGTTTTAAGGCTTTGCGAAAAATCACTTAATTCTCTTACTTCTACATCTAGAGGGTTAAAACTATGTTGGAAAGCATCCCAAAAGAGTTCCCAAAGAGGGGATATAGTGCGTGTTTGATTTGTGGAAAAAAAAAATTCTGGCTGAAAATCAGCCATTTTTGCCTTGGCCGGTTATTAGATTATTTGACGTTTTCAGGTTTTGCGAAAAATCACTTAATTCTCCTACTTCTACATCTAGAGGGTTAAAACTATGTTGGAAAGCATCCCAAAAGAGTTCCCAAAGAGGGGGTATAGTGCGTGTTTGATTTGTGGAAAAAAAATTTGGCTGAAAATCAGCCATTTTTGGCTTGGCCGGGTATCAGATTTTTTGACGTTTTCAGGTTTTCGAAAAATCACTTAATTCTCCTACTTCTACATCTAGGGGGTTAAAACTATGTTGGAAAGCATCCCAAAAGAGTTCCCAAAGAGGGGGTATAGTGCGTGTTTGATTTGTGGAAGAAAAAATTTTTGGCTGAAAATCAGCCATTTTTGCCTTGGCCGGTTATTAGATTATTTGACGTTTTCAGGTTTTGCGAAAAATCACTTAATTCTCCTACTTCTACATCTAGAGGGTTAAAACTATGTTGGAAAGCATCCCAAAAGAGTTCCCAAAGAGGGGGTATAGTGCGTGTTTGATTTGTGGAAAAAAAAATTTGGCTGAAAATCAGCCATTTTTGGCTTGGCCGGGTATCAGATTTTTTGACGTTTTCAGGTTTTGAGAAGAATCACTTAATTCCCCTACTTCTACATCTAGAGGGTTAAAACTATGTTGGAAAGCATCCCAAAAGAGTTCCCAAAGAGGGGTATAGTGCGTGTTTGATTTGTGGGAAAAAAGATTTTGGCTGAAAATCAGACATTTTTGGCTTGGCCGGGTATTAGATTTTTTGACGTTTTCAGGTTTTGCAAAAAATCACTTAGTTCTCCTACTTCTACATCTAGAGGGTTAAAACTATGTTGGAAAGCATCCCAAAAGAGTTCCCAAAAAGGGGGTATAGTGCGTGTTTGATTTGTGGAAAGAAAAATTGGCTGAAAATCAGCCATTTTTGGCTTGGCCGGGTATCAGATTTTTTGACGTTTTCAGGTTTTGAGAAGAATCACTTAATTCCCCTACTTCTACATCTAGAGGGTTAAAACTATGTTGGAAAGCATCCCAAAAGAGTTCCCAAAGAGGGGGTATAGTGCGTGTTTGATTTGTGGGAAAAAAATTTTGGCTGAAAATTAGACATTTTTGGCTTGGCCGGGTATTAGATTTTTTGACGTTTTCAGGTTTTGAGAAGAATCACTTAATTCCCCTACTTCTACATCTAGAGGGTTAAAACTATGTTGGAAAGCATCCCAAAAGAGTTCCCAAATAGGGGGTATAGTGCGTATTTGATTTGTGGGAAAAAAATTTTGGCTGAAAATCAGACATTTTTGGCTTGGCCGGGTATTAGATTTTTTGACGTTTTCAGGTTTTGCGAAAAATCACTTAGTTCTCCTACTTCTACATCTAGAGGGTTAAAACTATGTTGGAAAGCATCCCAAAAGAGTTCCCAAAGAGGGTGTATAGTGCGTGTTTGATTTGTGGAAAAAAAAATTTGGCTGAAAATCAGACATTTTTGGCTTGGCCGGGTATTAGATTTTTGACGTTTTCAGGTTTTGCGAGAAATCACTTAGTTCTACTTCTACATCTAGAGGGTTAAAACTATGTTGGAAAGCATCCCAAAAGAGTTCCCAAAGAGGGTGTATAGTGCGTGTTTGATTTGTGGGAAAAAAATTTTGGCTGAAAATCAGACATTTTTGGCTTGGCCGGGTATTAGATTTTTTGACGTTTTCAGGTTTTGCGAAAAATCACTTAATTCTCCTACTTCTACATCTAGAGGGTTAAAACTATGTTGGAAAGCATCCCAAAAGAGTTCCCAAAGAGGGGGTATAGTGCGTGTTTGATTTGTGGAAAAAAAAATTTGGCTGAAAATCAGCCATTTTTGGCTTGGCCGGGTATTAGATTTTTTGACGTTTTCAGGTTTTGCGAAAAATCACTTAGTTCTCCTACTTCTACATCTAGAGGGTTAAAACTATGTTGGAAAGCATCCCAAAAGAGTTCCCAAAGAGGGGGTATAGTGCGTGTTTGATTTGTGGAAAAAAAAATTTGGCTGAAAATCAGACATTTTTGGCTTGGCCGGGTATTAGATTTTTTGACGTTTTCAGGTTTTGCGAAAAATCACTTAGTTCTCCTACTTCTACATCTAGAGGGTTAAAACTATGTTGGAAAGCATCCCAAAAGAGTTCCCAAAGAGGGTGTATAGTGCGTGTTTGATTTGTGGGAAAAAAATTTTGGCTGAAAATCAGACATTTTTGGCTTGGCCGGGTATTAGATTTTTTGACGTTTTCAGGTTTTGCGAAAAATCACTTAATTCTCCTACTTCTACATCTAGAGGGTTAAAACTATGTTGGAAAGCATCCCAAAAGAGTTCCCAAAGAGGGGGTAGTGCGTGTTTGATTTGTGGAAAAAAAAATTTGGCTGAAAATCAGCCATTTTTGGCTTGGCCGGGTATTAGATTTTTTGACGTTTTCAGGTTTTGCGAAAAATCACTTAGTTCTCCTACTTCTACATCTAGAGGGTTAAAACTCTGTTGGAAAGCATCCCAAAAGAGTTCCCAAAGAGGGGGTATAGTGCGTGTTTGATTTGTGGAAAAAAAAATTTTGGCTGAAAATCAGACATTTTTGGCTTGGCCGGGTATTAGATTTTTTGATGTTTTCAGGTTTTGCGAAAAATCACTTAGTTCTCCTACTTCTACATCTAGAGGGTTAAAACTATGTTGGAAAGCATCCCAAAAGAGTTCCCAAAGAGGGGGTATAGTGCGTGTTTGATTTGTGGAAAAAAAAATTTGGCTGAAAATCAGCCATTTTTGGCTTGGCCGGGTATCAGATTTTTTGACGTTTTCAGGTTTTGAGAAGAATCACTTAATTCCCCTACTTCTACATCTAGAGGGTTAAAACTATGTTGGAAAGCATCCCAAAAGAGTTCCCAAAGAGGGGGTATAGTGCGTGTTTGATTTGTGGGAAAAAAAATTTGGCTGAAAATCAGACATTTTTGGCTTGGCCGGGTATTAGATTTTTTGACGTTTTCAGGTTTTGCGAAAAATCACTTAGTTCTCCTACTTCTACATCTAGAGGGTTAAAACTATGTTGGAAAGCATCCCAAAAGAGTTCCCAAAGAGGGGGTATAGTGCATGTTTGATTTGTAGGAAAAAAAATTTTGGCTGAAAATCAGCCATTTTTGTTTTGGCCGGGTATGAGATTTTTTGACGTTTTCAGGTTTTGCGAAAAATCACTTAATTCTCCTACTTCTACATCTAGAGGGTTAAAACTATGTTGGAAAGCATCCCAAAAGAGTTCCCAAATAGGGGGTATAGTGCGTGTTTGATTTGTGGGAAAAACATTTTTGTCTGAAAATCAGCCATTTTTGGCTTGGCCTGGTATTAGATTTTTTGACGTTTTTATGTTTTGCGAAAAATCACTTAATTCTCCTACTTCTACATCTAGAGGGTTAAAACTATGTTGGAAAGCATCCCAAAAGAGTTCCCAAAGAGGGGGTATAATGTGTGTTTGATTTGTGGGAAAAAAAATTTGGCTGAAAATCATCCATTTTTGGCTTGGCCGGGTATTAGATTTTTTGACGTTTTCAGGTTTTGCGAAAAATCACTTAATTCTCCTACTTCTACATCTAGAGGGTTAAAACTCTGTTGGAAAGCATCCCAAAAGAGTTCCCAAAGAGGGGGTATAGTGTGTGTTTGATTTGTGGAAAAAAAAATTTTGGCTGAAAATCAGACATTTTTGGCTTGGCCGGGTATTAGATTTTTTGATGTTTTCAGGTTTTGCGAAAAATCACTTAGTTCTCCTACTTCTACATCTAGAGGGTTAAAACTATGTTGGAAAGCATCCCAAAAGAGTTCCCAAAGAGGGGGTATAGTGCGTGTTTGATTTGTGGAAAAAAAAATTTGGCTGAAAATCAGCCATTTTTGGCTTGGCCGGGTATCAGATTTTTTGACGTTTTCAGGTTTTGAGAAGAATCACTTAATTCCCCTACTTCTACATCTAGAGGGTTAAAACTATGTTGGAAAGCATCCCAAAAGAGTTCCCAAAGAGGGGGTATAGTGCGTGTTTGATTTGTGGGAAAAAAAATTTGGCTGAAAATCAGACATTTTTGGCTTGGCCGGGTATTAGATTTTTTGACGTTTTCAGGTTTTGCGAAAAATCACTTAGTTCTCCTACTTCTACATCTAGAGGGTTAAAACTATGTTGGAAAGCATCCCAAAAGAGTTCCCAAAGAGGGGGTATAGTGCATGTTTGATTTGTAGGAAAAAAAATTTTGGCTGAAAATCAGCCATTTTTGTTTTGGCCGGGTATGAGATTTTTTGACGTTTTCAGGTTTTGCGAAAAATCACTTAATTCTCCTACTTCTACATCTAGAGGGTTAAAACTATGTTGGAAAGCATCCCAAAAGAGTTCCCAAATAGGGGGTATAGTGCGTGTTTGATTTGTGGGAAAAACATTTTTGTCTGAAAATCAGCCATTTTTGGCTTGGCCTGGTATTAGATTTTTTGACGTTTTTATGTTTTGTGAAAAATCACTTAATTCTCCTACTTCTACATCTAGAGGGTTAAAACTATGTTGGAAAGCATCCCAAAAGAGTTCCCAAAGAGGGGGTATAATGTGTGGTTGATTTGTGGGAAAAAAAATTTGGCTGAAAATCATCCATTTTTGGCTTGGCCGGGTATTAGATTTTTTGACGTTTTCAGGTTTTGCGAAAAATCACTTAATTCTCCTACTTCTACATCTAGAGGGTTAAAACTATGTTGGAAAGCATCCCAAAAGAGTTCCCAAATAGGGGGTATAGTGCGTGTTTGATTTGTGGAAAAAAAAATTTTGGCTGAAAATCAGCCATTTTTAGCTTGGCCGGGTATTAGATTTTTTGACGTTTTCAGGTTTTCGAAAAATCACTTAATTCTCCTACTTCTACATCTAGGGAGTTAAAACTATGTTGGAAAGCATCCCAAAAGAGTTCCCAAAGAGGGGATATAGTGCGTGTTTGATTTGTGGAAAAAAAAATTTTGGCTGAAAATCAGCCATTTTTGCCTTGGCCGGTTATTAGATTATTTGACGTTTTCAGGTTTTGCGAAAAATCACTTAATTCTCCTACTTCTACATCTAGAGGGTTAAAACTATGTTGGAATGCATCCCAAAAGAGTTCCCAAAGAGGGGGTATAATGCGTGTTTGATTTGTGGAAAAAAAAATTTGGCTGAAAATCAGCCATTTTTGGCTTGGCCGGGTATTAGATTTTTTGACGTTTTCAGGTTTTGCGAAAAATCACTTAGTTCTCCTACTTCTACATCTAGAGGGTTAAAACTCTGTTGGAAAGCATCCCAAAAGAGTTCCCAAAGAGGGGGTATAGGGCGTGTTTGATTTGTGGAAAAAAAAATTTTGGCTGAAAATCTGCCAATTTTGGCTTGGCCGGGTATCAGATTTTTTGACGTTTTCAGGTTTTGCGAAAAATCACTTAATTATCTTACTTCTACATCTAGAGGGTTAAAACTATGTTGGAAAGCATCCCAAAAGAGTTCCCAAAGAGGGGGTATAGTGCGTGTTTGATTTGTGGAAAAAAAAATTTTGGCTGAAAATCAGCCATTTTTGGCTTGGCCGGGTATTAGATTTTTTGACGTTTTCAGGTGTTCAAAAAATCACTTAATTCTCCTACTTCTACATCTAGAGGGTTAAAACTATGTTGGAAAGCATCCCAAAAGAGTTCCCAAAGAGGGCGTATAGTGCGTGTTTGATTTGTGGAAAAAAAATTTGGCTGAAAATCAGCCATTTTTGGCTTGGCCGGGTATCAGATTTTTTGACGTTTTCAGGTTTTGAGAAGAATCACTTAATTCCCCTACTTCTACATCTAGAGGGTTAAAACTATGTTGGAAAGCATCCCAAAAGAGTTCCCAAAGAGGGGTATAGTGCGTGTTTGATTTGTGGGAAAAAAAATTTTGGCTGAAAATCAGACATTTTTTGCTTGGCCGGGTATTAGATTTTTTGACGTTTTCAGGTTTTGCGAAAAATCACTTAGTTCTCCTACTTCTACATCTAGAGGGTTAAAACTATGTTGGAAAGCATCCCAAAAGAGTTCCCAAAGAGGGGGTATAGTGCGTGTTTGATTTGTGGAAAAAAAAATTTGGCTGAAAATCAGCCATTTTTGGCTTGGCCGGGTATCAGATTTTTTGACTTTTTCAGGTTTTCAGAAGAATCACTTAATTCCCCTACTTCTACATCTAGAGGGTTAAAACTATGTTGGAAAGCATCCCAAAAGAGTTCCCAAAGAGGGGGTATAGTGCGTGTTTGATTTGTGGGAAAAAAAATTTTGGCTGAAAATCTGCCAATTTTGGCTTGGCCGGGTATCAGATTTTTTGACGTTTTCAGGTTTTGCGAAAAATCACTTAATTATCTTACTTCTACATCTAGAGGGTTAAAACTATGTTGGAAAGCATCCCAAAAGAGTTCCCAAAGAGGGGGTATAGTGCGTGTTTGATTTGTGGAAAAAAAAATTTGGCTGAAAATCAGCCATTTTTGGCTTGGCCGGGTATTAGATTTTTTGACGTTTTCAGGTTTTGCGAAAAATCACTTAGTTCTCCTACTTCTACATCTAGAGGGTTAAAACTCTGTTGGAAAGCATCCCAAAAGAGTTCCCAAAGAGGGGGTATAGGGCGTGTTTGATTTGTGGAAAAAAAAATTTTGGCTGAAAATCTGCCAATTTTGGCTTGGCCGGGTATCAGATTTTTTGACGTTTTCAGGTTTTGCGAAAAATCACTTAATTATCTTACTTCTACATCTAGAGGGTTAAAACTATGTTGGAAAGCATCCCAAAAGAGTTCCCAAAGAGGGGGTATAGTGCGTGTTTGATTTGTGGAAAAAAAAATTTTGGCTGAAAATCAGCCATTTTTGGCTTGGCCGGGTATTAGATTTTTTGACGTTTTCAGGTTTTGCGAAAAATCACTTAGTTCTCCTACTTCTACATCTAGAGGGTTAAAACTATGTTGGAAAGCATCCCAAAAGAGTTCCCAAAGAGGGGGTATAGTGCGTGTTTGATTTGTGGAAAAAAAAATTTGGCTGAAAATCAGCCATTTTTGGCTTGGCCGGGTATCAGATTTTTTGACGTTTTCAGGTTTTCAGAAGAATCACTTAATTCCCCTACTTCTACATCTAGAGGGTTAAAACTATGTTGGAAAGCATCCCAAAAGAGTTCCCAAAGAGGGGGTATAGTGCGTGTTTAATTTGTGGGAAAAAAAATTTTGGCTGAAAATCAGCCATTTTTGGCTTGGCCGGTTATTAGATTATTTGACGTTTTCAGGTTTTGCGAAAAATCACTTAATTCTCCTACTTCTACATCTAGAGGGTTAAAACTATGTTGGAAAGCATCCCAAAAGAGTTCCCAAAGAGGGGGTATAGTGCGTGTTTGATTTGTGGAAAAAAAAATTTGGCTGAAAATCAGCCATTTTTGGCTTGGCCGGGTATTAGATTTTTTGACGTTTTCAGGTTTTGCGAAAAATCACTTAGTTCTCCTACTTCTACATCTAGAGGGTTAAAACTCTGTTGGAAAGCATCCCAAAAGAGTTCCCAAAGAGGGGGTATAGTGCGTGTTTGATTTGTGGGAAAAAAATTTTGGCTGAAAATCAGACATTTTTGGCTTGGCCGGGTATTAGATTTTTTGACGTTTTCAGGTTTTGCGAAAAATCACTTAATTCTCCTACTTCTACATCTAGAGGGTTAAAACTCTGTTGGAAAGCATCCCAAAAGAGTTCCCAAAGAGGAGGTATAGTGCGTGTTTGATTTGTGTAAAAAAAAATTTTGGCTGAAAATCAGCCATTTTTGGCTTGGCCGGGTATTAGATTTTTTGACGTTTTCAGGTTTTGCGAAAAATCACTTAATTCCCCTACTTCTACATCTAGAGGGTTAAAACTATGTTGAAAAGCATCCCAAAAGAGTTCCCAAAGAGGGGGTATAGTGCGTGTTTGATTTGTGTGAAAAAAATTTTTGGCTGAAAATCAGCCATTTTTGGCTTGGCCGGGTATTAGATTTTTTGACGTTTTCAGGTTTTGCGAAAAATCACTTAATTCTCTTACTTCTACATCTAGAGGGTTAAAACTATGTTGGAAAGCATCCCAAAAGAGTTCCCAAAGAGGGGGTATAGTGCGTGTTTGATTTGTGGAAAAAAAATTTTTGGCTGAAAATCAGCCATTTTTGCCTTGGCCGGTTATTAGATTATTTGACGTTTTCAGGTTTTGCGAAGAATCACTTAATTCCCCTACTTCTACATCTAGAGGGTTAAAACTATGTTGGAAAGCATCCCAAAAGAGTTCCCAAAGAGGGGTATAGTGCGTGTTTGATTTGTGGGAAAAAAAATTTTGGCTGAAAATCTGCCAATTTTGGCTTGGCCGGGTATCAGATTTTTTGACGTTTTCAGGTTTTGCGAAAAATCACTTAATTATCTTACTTCTACATCTAGAGGGTTAAAACTATGTTGGAAAGCATCCCAAAAGAGTTCCCAAAGAGGGGGTATAGTGCGTGTTTGATTTGTGGAAAAAAAATTTTTGGCTGAAAATCAGACATTTTTGGCTTGGCCGGGTATTAGATTTTTTGACGTTTTCAGGTGTTCGAAAAATCACTTAATTCTCCTACTTCTACATCTAGGGGGTTAAAACTATGTTGGAAAGCATCCCAAAAGAGTTCCCAAAGAGGGGGTATAGTGCGTGTTTGATTTGTGGAAGAAAAAATTTTGGCTGAAAATCAGCCATTTTTGACTTGGCCGGTTATTAGATTATTTGACGAATTTCAGGTTTTGCGAAAAATCACTTAATTCTCCTACTTCTACATCTAGAGGGTTAAAACTATGTTGGAAAGCATCCCAAAAGAGTTCCCAAAGAGGGCGTATAGTGCGTGTTTGATTTGTGGAAAAAAAATTTGGCTGAAAATCAGCCATTTTTGGCTTGGCCGGGTATCAGATTTTTTGACGTTTTCAGGTTTTGAGAAGAATCACTTAATTCCCCTACTTCTACATCTAGAGGGTTAAAACTATGTTGGAAAGCATCCCAAAAGAGTTCCCAAAGAGGGGTATAGTGCGTGTTTGATTTGTGGGAAAAAAAATTTTGGCTGAAAATTAGACATTTTTTGCTTGGCCGGGTATTAGATTTTTTGACGTTTTCAGGTTTTGCGAAAAATCACTTAGTTCTCCTACTTCTACATCTAGAGGGTTAAAACTATGTTGGAAAGCATCCCAAAAGAGTTCCCAAAGAGGGGGTATAGTGCGTGTTTGATTTGTGGAAAAAAAAATTTGGCTGAAAATCAGCCATTTTTGGCTTGGCCGGGTATCAGATTTTTTGACGTTTTCAGGTTTTCAGAAGAATCACTTAATTCCCCTACTTCTACATCTAGAGGGTTAAAACTATGTTGGAAAGCATCCCAAAAGAGTTCCCAAAGAGGGGGTATAGTGCGTGTTTGATTTGTGGGAAAAAAAATTTTGGCTGAAAATCAGCCATTTTTGGCTTGGCCGGGTATTAGATTTTTTGACGTTTTAAGGTTTTGCGAAAAATCACTTAATTCTCTTACTTCTACATCTAGAGGGTTAAAACTATGTTGGAAAGCATCCCAAAAGAGTTCCCAAAGAGGGGATATAGTGCGTGTTTGATTTGTGGAAAAAAAAATTTTGGCTGAAAACCAGCCATTTTTGGCTTGGCCGGGTATTAGATTTTTTGACGTTTTCAGGTTTTCGAAAAATCACTTAATTCTCCTACTTCTACATCTAGGGGGTTAAAACTATGTTGGAAAGCATCGCAAAAGAGTTCCCAAAGAGGGGATATAGTGCGTGTTTGATTTGTGGAAAAAAAAATTTTGGCTGAAAAGCAGCCATTTTTGCCTTGGCCGGTTATTAGATTATTTGACGTTTTCAGGTTTTGCGAAAAATTACTTAATTCTCCTACTTCTACATCTAGAGGGTTAAAACTATGTTTGAAAGCATCCCAAAAGAGTTCCCAAAGAGGGGGTATAGTGCGTGTTTGATTTGTGGAAAAAAAAATTTGGCTGAAAATCAGCCATTTTTGGCTTGGCCGGGTATTAGATTTTTTGACGTTTTCAGGTTTTGCGAAAAATCACTTAGTTCTCCTACTTCTACATCTAGAGGGTTAAAACTCTGTTGGAAAGCATCCCAAAAGAGTTCCCAAAGAGGGGGTATAGTGCGTGTTTGATTTGTGGAAAAAAAAATTTTGGCTGAAAATCAGCCATTTTTGGCTTGGCCGGGTATTAGATTTTTTGACGTTTTCAGGTTTTGCGAAAAATCACTTAATTCCCCTACTTCTACATCTAGAGGGTTAAAACTATGTTGGAAAGCATCCCAAAAGAGTTCCCAAAGAGGGGGTATAGTGCGTGTTTGATTTGTGGGAAAAAAAATTTTGGCTGAAAATCAGCCATTTTTGGCTTGGCCGGGTATTAGATTTTTTGACGTTTTCAGGTTTTGCGAAAAATCACTTAATTCTCTTACTTCTACATCTAGAGGGTTAAAACTATGTTGGAAAGCATCCCAAAAGAGTTCCCAAAGAGGAGGTATAGTGCGTGTTTGATTTGTGTAAAAAAAAATTTTGGCTGAAAATCAGCCATTTTTGGCTTGGCCGGGTATTAGATTTTTTGACGTTTTCAGGTTTTGCGAAAAATCACTTAATTCCCCTACTTCTACATCTAGAGGGTTAAAACTATGTTGAAAAGCATCCCAAAAGAGTTCCCAAAGAGGGGGTATAGTGCGTGTTTGATTTGTGGAAAAAAAAATTTTGGCTGAAAATCAGCCATTTTTGGCTTGGCCGGGTATTAGATTTTTTGACGTTTTCAGGTTTTGCGAAAAATCACTTAATTCTCTTACTTCTACATCTAGAGGGTTAAAACTATGTTGGAAAGCATCCCAAAAGAGTTCCCAAAGAGGGGGTATAGTGCGTGTTTGATTTGTGGAAAAAAAACATTTTGGCTGAAAATCAGCCATTTTTGGCTTGGCCGGGTATTAGATTTTTTGACGTTTTCAGGTTTTCGAAAAATCACTTAATTCTCCTACTTCTACATCTAGAGGGTTAAAACTATGTTGGAAAGCATCCCAAAAGAGTTCCCAAAGAGGGGTATAGTGCGTGTTTGATTTGTGGGAAAAAAAATTTTGGCTGAAAATCAGACATTTTTGGCTTGGCCGGGTATTAGATTTTTTGATGTTTTCAGGTTTTGCGAAAAATCACTTAGTTCTCCTACTTCTACATCTAGAGGGTTAAAACTATGTTGGAAAGCATCCCAAAAGAGTTCCCAAAAAGGGGGTATAGTGCGTGTTTAATTTGTGGAAAAAAAAATTTGGCTGAAAATCAGCCATTTTTGGCTTGGCCGGGTATCAGATTTTTTGACGTTTTCAGGTTTTGAGAAGAATCACCTAATTCCCCTACTTCTACATCTAGAGGGTTAAAACTATGTTGGAAAGCATCCCAAAAGAGTTCCCAAAGAGGGGGTATAGTGCATGTTTGATTTGTGGGAAAAACATTTTTGTCTGAAAATCAGCCATTTTTGGCTTGGCCTGGTATTAGATTTTTTGACGTTTTTATCTTTTGCGAAAAATCACTTAATTCTCCTACTTCTACATCTAGAGGGTTAAAACTATGTTGGAAAGCATCCCAAAAGAGTTCCCAAAGAGGAGGTATAGTGCGTATTTGATTTGTGGAAAAAAGTTTTTTGGCTAAAAATCAGCCATTTTTGGCTTGGCCCGGGTATTAGATTTTTTGACGTTTTCAGGTTTTGCGAAAAATCACTTAATTCTCCTACTTCTACATCTAGAGGGTTAAAACTATGTTGGAAAGCATCCCAAAAGAGTTCCAAAAGAGGGGGTATAGTGCGTGTTTGATTTGTGGGAAAAACATTTTTGGCTGAAAATCAGCCATTTTTGGCTTGGCCGGGTATTAGATTTTTTGATGTCTTCAGGTTTTGCGAAAAATCACGTAATTCTCCTACTTCTACATCTAGGGGGTTAAAACTATGTTGGAAAGCATTCCAAAAGAGTTCCCAAAGAGGGGATATAGTGCGTGTTTGATTTGTGGAAAAAAAAATTTTGGCTGAAAATCAGCCATTTTTGCCTTGGCCGGGTATTAGATTTTTTGACGTTTTCAGGTTTTGCGAAAAATCACTTAGTTCTCCTACTTCTACATCTAGAGGGTTAAAACTCTGTTGGAAAGCATCCCAAAAGAGTTCCCAAAGAGGGGGTATAGGGCGTGTTTGATTTGTGGAAAAAAAAATTTTGGCTGAAAATCTGCCAATTTTGGCTTGGCCGGGTATCAGATTTTTTGACGTTTTCAGGTTTTGCGAAAAATCACTTAATTCCCCTACTTCTACATCTAGAGGGTTAAAACTATGTTGGAAAGCATCCCAAAAGAGTTCCCAAAGAGGGGGTATAGTGCGTGTTTGATTTGTGGGAAAAGAAATTTTGGCTGAAAATCAGCCATTTTTGGCTTGGCCGGGTATTAGATTTTTTGACGTTTTCAGGTGTTCGAAAAATCACTTAATTCTCCTACTTCTACATCTAGGGGGTTAAAACTATGTTGGAAAGCATCCCAAAAGAGTTCCCAAAGAGGGGGTATAGTGCGTGTTTGATTTGTGGAAGAAAAAATTTTGGCTGAAAATCAGCCATTTTTGACTTGGCCGGTTATTAGATTATTTGACGTTTTCAGGTTTTGCGAAAAATCACTTAATTCTCCTACTTCTACATCTAGAGGGTTAAAACTATGTTGGAAAGCATCCCAAAAGAGTTCCCAAAGAGGGGGTATAGTGCGTGTTTGATTTGTGGAAAAAAAAATTTTGGCTGAAAATCAGCCATTTTTGGCTTGGCCGGGTATTAGATTTTTTGACGTTTTCAGGTGTTCGAAAAATCACTTAATTCTCCTACTTCTACATCTAGGGGGTTAAAACTATGTTGGAAAGCATCCCAAAAGAGTTCCCAAAGAGGGGGTATAGTGCGTGTTTGATTTGTGGAAAAACAATTTGGCTGAAAATCAGCCTTTTTTGGCTTGGCCGGGTATCAGATTTTTTGACGTTTTCAGGTTTTGAGAAGAATCACTTAATTCCCCTACTTCTACATCTAGAGGGTTAAAACTATGTTGGAAAGCATCCCAAAAGAGTTCCCAAAGAGGGGTATAGTGCGTGTTTGATTTGTGGGAAAAAAAATTTTGGCTGAAAATCAGGCATTTTTTGCTTGGCCGGGTATTAGATTTTTTGACGTTTTCAGGTTTTGCGAAAAATCACTTAGTTCTCCTACTTCTACATCTAGAGGGTTAAAACTATGTTGGAAAGCATCCCAAAAGAGTTCCCAAAGAGGGGGTATAGTGCGCGTTTGATTTGTGGGAAAAAAAATTTGGCTGAAAATCAGCCATTTTTGGCTTGGCCGGGTATCAGATTTTTTGACGTTTTCAGGTTTTCAGAAAAATCACTTAATTCCCCTACTTCTACATCTAGAGGGTTAAAACTATGTTGGAAAGCATCCCAAAAGAGTTCCCAAAGAGGGGGTATAGTGCGTGTTTGATTTGTGGGAAAAAAATTTTGGCTGAAAATCAGCCATTTTTGGCTTGGCCGGGTATTAGATTTTTTGACGTTTTAAGGTTTTGCGAAAAATCACTTAATTCTCTTACTTCTACATCTAGAGGGTTAAAACTATGTTGGAAAGCATCCCAAAAGAGTTCCCAAAGAGGGGATATAGTGCGTGTTTGATTTGTGGAAAAAAAAATTTTGGCTGAAAATCAGCCATTTTTGCCTTGGCCGGTTATTAGATTATTTGACGTTTTCAGGTTTTGCGAAAAATCACTTAGTTCTCCTACTTCTAAATCTAGAGGGTTAAAACTCTGTTGGAAAGCATCCCAAAAGAGTTCCCAAAGAGGGGGTATAGTGCGTGTTTGATTTGTGTAAAAAAAAATTTTGGCTGAAAATCAGCCATTTTTGGCTTGGCCGGGTATTAGATTTTTTGACGTTTTCAGGTTTTGCGAAAAATCACTTAATTCTCCTACTTCTACATCTAGAGGGTTAAAACTATGTTGGAAAGCATCCCAAAAGAGTTCCCAAAGAGGGGGTATAGTGCGTGTTTGATTTGTGGGAAAAAAATTTTGGCTGAAAATCAGCCATTTTTGGCTTGGCCGGGTATTAGATTTTTTGACGTTTTAAGGTTTTGCGAAAAATCACTTAATTCTCTTACTTCTACATCTAGAGGGTTAACACTATGTTGGAAAGCATCCCAAAAGAGTTCCCAAAGAGGGGGTATAGTGCGTGTTTGATTTGTGGAAAAAAAAATTTTGGCTGAAAATCAGCCATTTTTGGCTTGGCCGGGTATTAGATTTTTTGACGTTTTCAGGTTTTCGAAAAATCACTTAATTCTCCTACTTCTACATCTAGGGGGTTAAAACTATGTTGGAAAGCATCCCAAAAGAGTTCCCAAAGAGGGGGTATAGTGCGTGTTTGATTTGTGGAAAAAAAAATTTTGGCTGAAAATCAGCCATTTTTGCCTTGGCCGGTTATTAGATTATTTGACGTTTTCAGGTTTTGCGAAAAATTACTTAATTCTCCTACTTCTACATCTAGAGGGTTAAAACTATGTTGGAAAGCATCCCAAAAGAGTTCCCAAAGAGGGGGTATAGTGCGTGTTTGATTTGTGGAAAAAAAAATTTGGCTGAAAATCAGCCATTTTTGGCTTGGCCGGGTATCAGATTTTTTGACGTTTTCAGGTTTTGAGAAGAATCACTTAATTCCCCTACTTCTACATCTAGAGGGTTAAAACTCTGTTGGAAAGCATCCCAAAAGAGTTCCCAAAGAGGGGGTATAGGGCGTGTTTGATTTGTGGAAAAAAAAATTTTGGCTGAAAATCTGCCAATTTTGGCTTGGCCGGGTATCAGATTTTTTGACGTTTTCAGGTTTTGCGAAAAATCACTTAATTCCCCTACTTCTACATCTAGAGGGTTAAAACTATGTTGGAAAGCATCCCAAAAGAGTTCCCAAAGAGGGGGTATAGTGCGTGTTTGATTTGTGGGAAAAGAAATTTTGGCTGAAAATCAGCCATTTTTGGCTTGGCCGGGTATTAGATTTTTTGACGTTTTCAAGTTTTGCGAAAAATCACTTAATTATCTTACTTCTACATCTAGAGGGTTAAAACTATGTTGGAAAGCATCCCAAAAGAGTTCCCAAAGAGGGGGTATAGTGCGTGTTTGATTTGTGGAAAAAAAAATTTTGGCTGAAAATCAGCCATTTTTGGCTTGGCCGGGTATTAGATTTTTTGACGTTTTCAGGTGTTCGAAAAATCACTTAATTCTCCTACTTCTACATCTAGGGGGTTAAAACTATGTTGGAAAGCATCCCAAAAGAGTTCCCAAAGAGGGGGTATAGTGCGTGTTTGATTTGTGGAAAAAAAATTTGGCTGAAAATCAGCCATTTTTGGCTTGGCCGGGTATCAGATTTTTTGACGTTTTCAGGTTTTGAGAAGAATCACTTAATTCCCCTACTTCTACATCTAGAGGGTTAAAACTATGTTGGAATGCATCCCAAAAGAGTTCCCAAGGAGGGGGTATAATGCGTGTTTGATTTGTGGAAAAAAAAAATTTGGCTGAAAATCAGCCATTTTTGGCTTGGCCGGGTATTAGATTTTTTGACGTTTTCAGGTTTTGCGAAAAATCACTTAGTTCTCCTACTTCTACATCTAGAGGGTTAAAACTCTGTTGGAAAGCATCCCAAAAGAGTTCCCAAAGAGGGGGTATAGGGCGTGTTTGATTTGTGGAAAAAAAAATTTTGGCTGAAAATCTGCCAATTTTGGCTTGGCCGGGTATCAGATTTTTTGACGTTTTCAGGTTTTGCGAAAAATCACTTAATTCCCCTACTTCTACATCTAGAGGGTTAAAACTATGTTGGAAAGCATCCCAAAAGTGTTCCCAAAGAGGGGGTATAGTGCGTGTTTGATTTGTGGGAAAAGAAATTTTGGCTGAAAATCAGCCATTTTTGGCTTGGCCGGGTATTAGATTTTTTGACGTTTTCAGGTGTTCGAAAAATCACTTAATTCTCCTACTTCTACATCTAGGGGGTTAAAACTATGTTGGAAAGCATCCTAAAAGAGTTCCCAAAGAGGGGGTATAGTGCGTGTTTGATTTGTGGAAGAAAAAATTTTGGCTGAAAATCAGCCATTTTTGACTTGGCCGGTTATTAGATTATTTGACGTTTTCAGGTTTTGCGAAAAATCACTTAATTCTCCTACTTCTACATCTAGAGGGTTAAAACTATGTTAGAAAGCATCCCAAAAGAGTTCCCAAAGAGGGGGTATAGTGCGTGTTTGATTTGTGGAAAAAAAAATTTTGGCTGAAAATCAGCCATTTTTGGCTTGGCCGGGTATTAGATTTTTTGACGTTTTCAGGTGTTCGAAAAATCACTTAATTCTCCTACTTCTACATCTAGGGGGTTAAAACTATGTTGGAAAGCATCCCAAAAGAGTTCCCAAAGAGGGGGTATAGTGCGTGTTTGATTTGTGGAAAAAAAATTTGGCTGAAAATCAGCCTTTTTTGGCTTGGCCGGGTATCAGATTTTTTGACGTTTTCAGGTTTTGAGAAGAATCACTTAATTCCCCTACTTCTACATCTAGAGGGTTAAAACTATGTTGGAAAGCATCCCAAAAGAGTTCCCAAAGAGGGGTATAGTGCGTGTTTGATTTGTGGGAAAAAAAATTTTGGCTGAAAATCAGGCATTTTTTGCTTGGCCGGGTATTAGATTTTTTGACGTTTTCAGGTTTTGCGAAAAATCACTTAGTTCTCCTACTTCTACATCTAGAGGGTTAAAACTATGTTGGAAAGCATCCCAAAAGAGTTCCCAAAGAGGGGGTATAGTGCGTGTTTGATTTGTGGAAAAAAAAATTTGGCTGAAAATCAGCCATTTTTGGCTTGGCCGGGTATCAGATTTTTTGACGTTTTCAGGTTTTCAGAAAAATCACTTAATTCCCCTACTTCTACATCTAGAGGGTTAAAACTATGTTGGAAAGCATCCCAAAAGAGTTCCCAAAGAGGGGGTATAGTGCGTGTTTGATTTGTGGGAAAAAAATTTTGGCTGAAAATCAGCCATTTTTGGCTTGGCCGGGTATTAGATTTTTTGACGTTTTAAGGTTTTGCGAAAAATCACTTAATTCTCTTACTTCTACATCTAGAGGGTTAAAACTATGTTGGAAAGCATCCCAAAAGAGTTCCCAAAGAGGGGATATAGTGCGTGTTTGATTTGTGGAAAAAAAAATTTTGGCTGAAAATCAGCCATTTTTGGCTTGGCCGGGTATTAGATTTTTTGACGTTTTCAGGTTTTCGAAAAATCACTTAATTCTCCTACTTCTACATCTAGGGGGTTAAAACTATGTTGGAAAGCATCCCAAAACAGTTCCCAAAGAGGGGATATAGTGCGTGTTTGATTTGTGGAAAAAAAAATTTTGGCTGAAAATCAGCCATTTTTGCCTTGGCGGTTATTAGATTATTTGACGTTTTCAGGTTTTGCGAAAAATCACTTAGTTCTCCTACTTCTAAATCTAGAGGGTTAAAACTCTGTTGGAAAGCATCCCAAAAGAGTTCCCAAAGAGGGGGTATAGTGCGTGTTTGATTTGTGGAAAAAAAAATTTTGGCTGAAAATCAGCCATTTTTGGCTTGGCCGGGTATTAGATTTTTTGACGTTTTCAGGTTTTGCGAAAAATCACTTAATTCTCCTACTTCTACATCTAGAGGGTTAAAACTATGTTGGAAAGCATCCCAAAAGAGTTCCCAAAGAGGGGGTATAGTGCGTGTTTGATTTGTGGGAAAAAAATTTTGGCTGAAAATCAGCCATTTTTGGCTTGGCCGGGTATTAGATTTTTTGACGTTTTAAGGTTTTGCGAAAAATCACTTAATTCTCTTACTTCTACATCTAGAGGGTTAAAACTATGTTGGAAAGCATCCCAAAAGAGTTCCCAAAGAGGGGGTATAGTGCGTGTTTGATTTGTGGAAAAAAAATTTTTGGCTGAAAATCAGCCATTTTTGGCTTGGCCGGGTATTAGATTTTTTGACGTTTTCAGGTTTTCGAAAAATCACTTAATTCTCCTACTTCTACATCTAGGGGGTTAAAACTATGTTGGAAAGCATCCCAAAAGAGTTCCCAAAGAGGGGGTATAGTGCGTGTTTGATTTGTGGAAAAAAAAATTTTGGCTGAAAATCAGCCATTTTTGCCTTGGCCGGTTATTAGATTATTTGACGTTTTCAGGTTTTGCGAAAAATTACTTAATTCTCCTACTTCTACATCTAGAGGGTTAAAACTATGTTGGAAAGCATCCCAAAAGAGTTCCCAAAGAGGGGGTATACTGCGTGTTTGATTTGTGGAAAAAAAAATTTGGCTGAAAATCAGCCATTTTTGGCTTGGCCGGGTATCAGATTTTTTGACGTTTTCAGGTTTTGAGAAGAATCACTTAATTCCCCTACTTCTACATCTAGAGGGTTAAAACTCTGTTGGAAAGCATCCCAAAAGAGTTCCCAAAGAGGGGGTATAGGGCGTGTTTGATTTGTGGAAAAAGAAATTTTGGCTGAAAATCTGCCAATTTTGGCTTGGCCGGGTATCAGATTTTTTGACGTTTTCAGGTTTTGCGAAAAATCACTTAATTCCCCTACTTCTACATCTAGAGGGTTAAAACTATGTTGGAAAGCATCCCAAAAGAGTTCCCAAAGAGGGGGTATAGTGCGTGTTTGATTTGTTGGAAAAGAAATTTTGGCTGAAAATCAGCCATTTTTGGCTTGGCCGGGTATTAGATTTTTTGACGTTTTCAAGTTTTGCGAAAAATCACTTAATTATCTTACTTCTACATCTAGAGGGTTAAAACTATGTTGGAAAGCATCCCAAAAGAGTTCCCAAAGAGGGGGTATAGTGCGTGTTTGATTTGTGGAAAAAAAAATTTTGGCTATAAATCAGCCATTTTTGGCTTGGCCGGGTATTAGATTTTTTGACGTTTTCAGGTGTTCGAAAAATCACTTAATTCTCCTACTTCTACATCTAGGGGGTTAAAACTATGTTGGAAAGCATCCCAAAAGAGTTCCCAAAGAGGGGGTATAGTGCGTGTTTGATTTGTGGAAGAAAAAATTTTGGCTGAAAATCAGCCATTTTTGACTTGGCCGGTTATTAGATTATTTGACGTTTTCAGGTTTTGCGAAAAATCACTTAATTCTCCTACTTCTACATCTAGAGGGTTAAAACTATGTTGGAAAGCATCCCAAAAGAGTTCCCAAAGAGGGGGTATAGTGCGTGTTTGATTTGTGGAAAAAAAATTTGGCTGAAAATCAGCCATTTTTGGCTTGGCCGGGTTTCAGATTTTTTGACGTTTTCAGGTTTTGAGAAGAATCACTTAATTCCCCTACTTCTACATCTAGAGGGTTAAAACTATGTTGGAAAGCATCCCAAAAGAGTTCCCAAAGAGGGGTATAGTGCATGTTTGATTTGTGGGAAAAAAAATTTTGGCTGAAAATCAGACATTTTTTGCTTGGCCCGGTATTAGATTTTTTGACGTTTTCAGGTTTTGCGAAAAATCACTTAGTTCTCCTACTTCTACATCTAGAGGGTTAAAACTATGTTGGAAAGCATCCCAAAAGAGTTCCCAAAGAGGGGGTATAGTGCGTGTTTGATTTGTGGAAAAAAAAATTTGGCTGAAAATCAGCCATTTTTGGCTTGGCCGGGTATCAGATTTTTTGTCGTTTTCAGGTTTTCAGAAGAATCACTTAATTCCCCTACTTCTACATCTAGAGGGTTAAAACTATGTTGGAAAGCATCCCAAAAGAGTTCCCAAAGAGGGGGTATAGTGCGTGTTTGATTTGTGGGAAAAAAATTTTTGGCTGAAAATCAGCCATTTTTGGCTTGGCCGGGTATTAGATTTTTTGACGTTTTAAGGTTTTGCGAAAAATCACTTAATTCTCTTACTTCTACATCTAGAGGGTTAAAACTATGTTGGAAAGCATCCCAAAAGAGTTCCCAAAGAGGGGGTATAGTGCGTGTTTGATTTGTGGAAAAAAAATTTGGCTGAAAATCAGCCATTTTTGGCTTGGCCGGGTATCAGATTTTTTGACGTTTTCAGGTTTTGAGAAGAATCACTTAATTCCCCTACTTCTACATCTAGAGGGTTAAAACTATGTTGGAAAGCATCCCAAAAGAGTTCCCAAAGAGGGGTATAGTGCGTGTTTGATTTGTGGGAAAAAAAATTTTGGCTGAAAATTAGACATTTTTTGCTTGGCCGGGTATTAGATTTTTTGACGTTTTCAGGTTTTGCGAAAAATCACTTAGTTCTCCTACTTCTACATCTAGAGGGTTAAAACTATGTTGGAAAGCATCCCAAAAGAGTTCCCAAAGAGGGGGTATAGTGCGTGTTTGATTTGTGGAAAAAAAAATTTGGCTGAAAATCAGCCATTTTTGGCTTGGCCGGGTATCAGATTTTTTGACGTTTTCAGGTTTTCAGAAGAATCACTTAATTCCCCTACTTCTACATCTAGAGGGTTAAAACTATGTTGGAAAGCATCCCAAAAGAGTTCCCAAAGAGGGGGTATAGTGCGTGTTTGATTTGTGGGAAAAAAAATTTTGGCTGAAAATCAGCCATTTTTGGCTTCGCCGGGTATTAGATTTTTTGACGTTTTAAGGTTTTGCGAAAAATCACTTAATTCTCTTACTTCTACATCTAGAGGGTTAAAACTATGTTGGAAAGCATCCCAAAAGAGTTCCCAAAGAGGGGATATAGTGCGTGTTTGATTTGTGGAAAAAAAAATTTTGGCTGAAAACCAGCCATTTTTGGCTTGGCCGGGTATTAGATTTTTTGACGTTTTCAGGTTTTCGAAAAATCACTTAATTCTCCTACTTCTACATCTAGGGGGTTAAAACTATGTTGGAAAGCATCGCAAAAGAGTTCCCAAAGAGGGGATATAGTGCGTGTTTGATTTGTGGAAAAAAAAATTTTGGCTGAAAAGCAGCCATTTTTGCCTTGGCCGGTTATTAGATTATTTGACGTTTTCAGGTTTTGCGAAAAATTACTTAATTCTCCTACTTCTACATCTAGAGGGTTAAAACTATGTTTGAAAGCATCCCAAAAGAGTTCCCAAAGAGGGGGTATAGTGCGTGTTTGATTTGTGGAAAAAAAAATTTGGCTGAAAATCAGCCATTTTTGGCTTGGCCGGGTATTAGATTTTTTGACGTTTTCAGGTTTTGCGAAAAATCACTTAGTTCTCCTACTTCTACATCTAGAGGGTTAAAACTCTGTTGGAAAGCATCCCAAAAGAGTTCCCAAAGAGGGGGTATAGTGCGTGTTTGATTTGTGGAAAAAAAAATTTTGGCTGAAAATCAGCCATTTTTGGCTTGGCCGGGTATTAGATTTTTTGACGTTTTCAGGTTTTGCGAAAAATCACTTAATTCCCCTACTTCTACATCTAGAGGGTTAAAACTATGTTGGAAAGCATCCCAAAAGAGTTCCCAAAGAGGGGGTATAGTGCGTGTTTGATTTGTGGGAAAAAAAATTTTGGCTGAAAATCAGCCATTTTTGGCTTGGCCGGGTATTAGATTTTTTGACGTTTTCAGGTTTTGCGAAAAATCACTTAATTCTCTTACTTCTACATCTAGAGGGTTAAAACTATGTTGGAAAGCATCCCAAAAGAGTTCCCAAAGAGGAGGTATAGTGCGTGTTTGATTTGTGTAAAAAAAAATTTTGGCTGAAAATCAGCCATTTTTGGCTTGGCCGGGTATTAGATTTTTTGACGTTTTCAGGTTTTGCGAAAAATCACTTAATTCCCCTACTTCTACATCTAGAGGGTTAAAACTATGTTGAAAAGCATCCCAAAAGAGTTCCCAAAGAGGGGGTATAGTGCGTGTTTGATTTGTGGAAAAAAAAATTTTGGCTGAAAATCAGCCATTTTTGGCTTGGCCGGGTATTAGATTTTTTGACGTTTTCAGGTTTTGCGAAAAATCACTTAATTCTCTTACTTCTACATCTAGAGGGTTAAAACTATGTTGGAAAGCATCCCAAAAGAGTTCCCAAAGAGGGGGTATAGTGCGTGTTTGATTTGTGGAAAAAAAACATTTTGGCTGAAAATCAGCCATTTTTGGCTTGGCCGGGTATTAGATTTTTTGACGTTTTCAGGTTTTCGAAAAATCACTTAATTCTCCTACTTCTACATCTAGAGGGTTAAAACTATGTTGGAAAGCATCCCAAAAGAGTTCCCAAAGAGGGGTATAGTGCGTGTTTGATTTGTGGGAAAAAAAATTTTGGCTGAAAATCAGACATTTTTGGCTTGGCCGGGTATTAGATTTTTTGATGTTTTCAGGTTTTGCGAAAAATCACTTAGTTCTCCTACTTCTACATCTAGAGGGTTAAAACTATGTTGGAAAGCATCCCAAAAGAGTTCCCAAAAAGGGGGTATAGTGCGTGTTTAATTTGTGGAAAAAAAAATTTGGCTGAAAATCAGCCATTTTTGGCTTGGCCGGGTATCAGATTTTTTGACGTTTTCAGGTTTTGAGAAGAATCACCTAATTCCCCTACTTCTACATCTAGAGGGTTAAAACTATGTTGGAAAGCATCCCAAAAGAGTTCCCAAAGAGGGGGTATAGTGCATGTTTGATTTGTGGGAAAAACATTTTTGTCTGAAAATCAGCCATTTTTGGCTTGGCCTGGTATTAGATTTTTTGACGTTTTTATCTTTTGCGAAAAATCACTTAATTCTCCTACTTCTACATCTAGAGGGTTAAAACTATGTTGGAAAGCATCCCAAAAGAGTTCCCAAAGAGGAGGTATAGTGCGTATTTGATTTGTGGAAAAAAGTTTTTTGGCTAAAAATCAGCCATTTTTGGCTTGGCCCGGGTATTAGATTTTTTGACGTTTTCAGGTTTTGCGAAAAATCACTTAATTCTCCTACTTCTACATCTAGAGGGTTAAAACTATGTTGGAAAGCATCCCAAAAGAGTTCCAAAAGAGGGGGTATAGTGCGTGTTTGATTTGTGGGAAAAACATTTTTGGCTGAAAATCAGCCATTTTTGGCTTGGCCGGGTATTAGATTTTTTGATGTCTTCAGGTTTTGCGAAAAATCACGTAATTCTCCTACTTCTACATCTAGGGGGTTAAAACTATGTTGGAAAGCATTCCAAAAGAGTTCCCAAAGAGGGGATATAGTGCGTGTTTGATTTGTGGAAAAAAAAATTTTGGCTGAAAATCAGCCATTTTTGCCTTGGCCGGGTATTAGATTTTTTGACGTTTTCAGGTTTTGCGAAAAATCACTTAGTTCTCCTACTTCTACATCTAGAGGGTTAAAACTCTGTTGGAAAGCATCCCAAAAGAGTTCCCAAAGAGGGGGTATAGGGCGTGTTTGATTTGTGGAAAAAAAAATTTTGGCTGAAAATCTGCCAATTTTGGCTTGGCCGGGTATCAGATTTTTTGACGTTTTCAGGTTTTGCGAAAAATCACTTAATTCCCCTACTTCTACATCTAGAGGGTTAAAACTATGTTGGAAAGCATCCCAAAAGAGTTCCCAAAGAGGGGGTATAGTGCGTGTTTGATTTGTGGGAAAAGAAATTTTGGCTGAAAATCAGCCATTTTTGGCTTGGCCGGGTATTAGATTTTTTGACGTTTTCAGGTGTTCGAAAAATCACTTAATTCTCCTACTTCTACATCTAGGGGGTTAAAACTATGTTGGAAAGCATCCCAAAAGAGTTCCCAAAGAGGGGGTATAGTGCGTGTTTGATTTGTGGAAGAAAAAATTTTGGCTGAAAATCAGCCATTTTTGACTTGGCCGGTTATTAGATTATTTGACGTTTTCAGGTTTTGCGAAAAATCACTTAATTCTCCTACTTCTACATCTAGAGGGTTAAAACTATGTTGGAAAGCATCCCAAAAGAGTTCCCAAAGAGGGGGTATAGTGCGTGTTTGATTTGTGGAAAAAAAAATTTTGGCTGAAAATCAGCCATTTTTGGCTTGGCCGGGTATTAGATTTTTTGACGTTTTCAGGTGTTCGAAAAATCACTTAATTCTCCTACTTCTACATCTAGGGGGTTAAAACTATGTTGGAAAGCATCCCAAAAGAGTTCCCAAAGAGGGGGTATAGTGCGTGTTTGATTTGTGGAAAAACAATTTGGCTGAAAATCAGCCTTTTTTGGCTTGGCCGGGTATCAGATTTTTTGACGTTTTCAGGTTTTGAGAAGAATCACTTAATTCCCCTACTTCTACATCTAGAGGGTTAAAACTATGTTGGAAAGCATCCCAAAAGAGTTCCCAAAGAGGGGTATAGTGCGTGTTTGATTTGTGGGAAAAAAAATTTTGGCTGAAAATCAGGCATTTTTTGCTTGGCCGGGTATTAGATTTTTTGACGTTTTCAGGTTTTGCGAAAAATCACTTAGTTCTCCTACTTCTACATCTAGAGGGTTAAAACTATGTTGGAAAGCATCCCAAAAGAGTTCCCAAAGAGGGGGTATAGTGCGCGTTTGATTTGTGGGAAAAAAAATTTGGCTGAAAATCAGCCATTTTTGGCTTGGCCGGGTATCAGATTTTTTGACGTTTTCAGGTTTTCAGAAAAATCACTTAATTCCCCTACTTCTACATCTAGAGGGTTAAAACTATGTTGGAAAGCATCCCAAAAGAGTTCCCAAAGAGGGGGTATAGTGCGTGTTTGATTTGTGGGAAAAAAATTTTGGCTGAAAATCAGCCATTTTTGGCTTGGCCGGGTATTAGATTTTTTGACGTTTTAAGGTTTTGCGAAAAATCACTTAATTCTCTTACTTCTACATCTAGAGGGTTAAAACTATGTTGGAAAGCATCCCAAAAGAGTTCCCAAAGAGGGGATATAGTGCGTGTTTGATTTGTGGAAAAAAAAATTTTGGCTGAAAATCAGCCATTTTTGCCTTGGCCGGTTATTAGATTATTTGACGTTTTCAGGTTTTGCGAAAAATCACTTAGTTCTCCTACTTCTAAATCTAGAGGGTTAAAACTCTGTTGGAAAGCATCCCAAAAGAGTTCCCAAAGAGGGGGTATAGTGCGTGTTTGATTTGTGTAAAAAAAAATTTTGGCTGAAAATCAGCCATTTTTGGCTTGGCCGGGTATTAGATTTTTTGACGTTTTCAGGTTTTGCGAAAAATCACTTAATTCTCCTACTTCTACATCTAGAGGGTTAAAACTATGTTGGAAAGCATCCCAAAAGAGTTCCCAAAGAGGGGGTATAGTGCGTGTTTGATTTGTGGGAAAAAAATTTTGGCTGAAAATCAGCCATTTTTGGCTTGGCCGGGTATTAGATTTTTTGACGTTTTAAGGTTTTGCGAAAAATCACTTAATTCTCTTACTTCTACATCTAGAGGGTTAACACTATGTTGGAAAGCATCCCAAAAGAGTTCCCAAAGAGGGGGTATAGTGCGTGTTTGATTTGTGGAAAAAAAAATTTTGGCTGAAAATCAGCCATTTTTGGCTTGGCCGGGTATTAGATTTTTTGACGTTTTCAGGTTTTCGAAAAATCACTTAATTCTCCTACTTCTACATCTAGGGGGTTAAAACTATGTTGGAAAGCATCCCAAAAGAGTTCCCAAAGAGGGGGTATAGTGCGTGTTTGATTTGTGGAAAAAAAAATTTTGGCTGAAAATCAGCCATTTTTGCCTTGGCCGGTTATTAGATTATTTGACGTTTTCAGGTTTTGCGAAAAATTACTTAATTCTCCTACTTCTACATCTAGAGGGTTAAAACTATGTTGGAAAGCATCCCAAAAGAGTTCCCAAAGAGGGGGTATAGTGCGTGTTTGATTTGTGGAAAAAAAAATTTGGCTGAAAATCAGCCATTTTTGGCTTGGCCGGGTATCAGATTTTTTGACGTTTTCAGGTTTTGAGAAGAATCACTTAATTCCCCTACTTCTACATCTAGAGGGTTAAAACTCTGTTGGAAAGCATCCCAAAAGAGTTCCCAAAGAGGGGGTATAGGGCGTGTTTGATTTGTGGAAAAAAAAATTTTGGCTGAAAATCTGCCAATTTTGGCTTGGCCGGGTATCAGATTTTTTGACGTTTTCAGGTTTTGCGAAAAATCACTTAATTCCCCTACTTCTACATCTAGAGGGTTAAAACTATGTTGGAAAGCATCCCAAAAGAGTTCCCAAAGAGGGGGTATAGTGCGTGTTTGATTTGTGGGAAAAGAAATTTTGGCTGAAAATCAGCCATTTTTGGCTTGGCCGGGTATTAGATTTTTTGACGTTTTCAAGTTTTGCGAAAAATCACTTAATTATCTTACTTCTACATCTAGAGGGTTAAAACTATGTTGGAAAGCATCCCAAAAGAGTTCCCAAAGAGGGGGTATAGTGCGTGTTTGATTTGTGGAAAAAAAAATTTTGGCTGAAAATCAGCCATTTTTGGCTTGGCCGGGTATTAGATTTTTTGACGTTTTCAGGTGTTCGAAAAATCACTTAATTCTCCTACTTCTACATCTAGAGGGTTAAAACTATGTTGGAAAGCATCCCAAAAGAGTTCCCAAAGAGGGGGTATAGTGCGTGTTTGATTTGTGGAAAAAAAATTTGGCTGAAAATCAGCCATTTTTGGCTTGGCCGGGTATCAGATTTTTTGACGTTTTCAGGTTTTGAGAAGAATCACTTAATTCCCCTACTTCTACATCTAGAGGGTTAAAACTATGTTGGAATGCATCCCAAAAGAGTTCCCAAGGAGGGGGTATAATGCGTGTTTGATTTGTGGAAAAAAAAAATTTGGCTGAAAATCAGCCATTTTTGGCTTGGCCGGGTATTAGATTTTTTGACGTTTTCAGGTTTTGCGAAAAATCACTTAGTTCTCCTACTTCTACATCTAGAGGGTTAAAACTCTGTTGGAAAGCATCCCAAAAGAGTTCCCAAAGAGGGGGTATAGGGCGTGTTTGATTTGTGGAAAAAAAAATTTTGGCTGAAAATCTGCCAATTTTGGCTTGGCCGGGTATCAGATTTTTTGACGTTTTCAGGTTTTGCGAAAAATCACTTAATTCCCCTACTTCTACATCTAGAGGGTTAAAACTATGTTGGAAAGCATCCCAAAAGTGTTCCCAAAGAGGGGGTATAGTGCGTGTTTGATTTGTGGGAAAAGAAATTTTGGCTGAAAATCAGCCATTTTTGGCTTGGCCGGGTATTAGATTTTTTGACGTTTTCAGGTGTTCGAAAAATCACTTAATTCTCCTACTTCTACATCTAGGGGGTTAAAACTATGTTGGAAAGCATCCTAAAAGAGTTCCCAAAGAGGGGGTATAGTGCGTGTTTGATTTGTGGAAGAAAAAATTTTGGCTGAAAATCAGCCATTTTTGACTTGGCCGGTTATTAGATTATTTGACGTTTTCAGGTTTTGCGAAAAATCACTTAATTCTCCTACTTCTACATCTAGAGGGTTAAAACTATGTTAGAAAGCATCCCAAAAGAGTTCCCAAAGAGGGGGTATAGTGCGTGTTTGATTTGTGGAAAAAAAAATTTTGGCTGAAAATCAGCCATTTTTGGCTTGGCCGGGTATTAGATTTTTTGACGTTTTCAGGTGTTCGAAAAATCACTTAATTCTCCTACTTCTACATCTAGGGGGTTAAAACTATGTTGGAAAGCATCCCAAAAGAGTTCCCAAAGAGGGGGTATAGTGCGTGTTTGATTTGTGGAAAAAAAATTTGGCTGAAAATCAGCCTTTTTTGGCTTGGCCGGGTATCAGATTTTTTGACGTTTTCAGGTTTTGAGAAGAATCACTTAATTCCCCTACTTCTACATCTAGAGGGTTAAAACTATGTTGGAAAGCATCCCAAAAGAGTTCCCAAAGAGGGGTATAGTGCGTGTTTGATTTGTGGGAAAAAAAATTTTGGCTGAAAATCAGGCATTTTTTGCTTGGCCGGGTATTAGATTTTTTGACGTTTTCAGGTTTTGCGAAAAATCACTTAGTTCTCCTACTTCTACATCTAGAGGGTTAAAACTATGTTGGAAAGCATCCCAAAAGAGTTCCCAAAGAGGGGGTATAGTGCGTGTTTGATTTGTGGAAAAAAAAATTTGGCTGAAAATCAGCCATTTTTGGCTTGGCCGGGTATCAGATTTTTTGACGTTTTCAGGTTTTCAGAAAAATCACTTAATTCCCCTACTTCTACATCTAGAGGGTTAAAACTATGTTGGAAAGCATCCCAAAAGAGTTCCCAAAGAGGGGGTATAGTGCGTGTTTGATTTGTGGGAAAAAAATTTTGGCTGAAAATCAGCCATTTTTGGCTTGGCCGGGTATTAGATTTTTTGACGTTTTAAGGTTTTGCGAAAAATCACTTAATTCTCTTACTTCTACATCTAGAGGGTTAAAACTATGTTGGAAAGCATCCCAAAAGAGTTCCCAAAGAGGGGATATAGTGCGTGTTTGATTTGTGGAAAAAAAAATTTTGGCTGAAAATCAGCCATTTTTGGCTTGGCCGGGTATTAGATTTTTTGACGTTTTCAGGTTTTCGAAAAATCACTTAATTCTCCTACTTCTACATCTAGGGGGTTAAAACTATGTTGGAAAGCATCCCAAAACAGTTCCCAAAGAGGGGATATAGTGCGTGTTTGATTTGTGGAAAAAAAAATTTTGGCTGAAAATCAGCCATTTTTGCCTTGGCGGTTATTAGATTATTTGACGTTTTCAGGTTTTGCGAAAAATCACTTAGTTCTCCTACTTCTAAATCTAGAGGGTTAAAACTCTGTTGGAAAGCATCCCAAAAGAGTTCCCAAAGAGGGGGTATAGTGCGTGTTTGATTTGTGGAAAAAAAAATTTTGGCTGAAAATCAGCCATTTTTGGCTTGGCCGGGTATTAGATTTTTTGACGTTTTCAGGTTTTGCGAAAAATCACTTAATTCTCCTACTTCTACATCTAGAGGGTTAAAACTATGTTGGAAAGCATCCCAAAAGAGTTCCCAAAGAGGGGGTATAGTGCGTGTTTGATTTGTGGGAAAAAAATTTTGGCTGAAAATCAGCCATTTTTGGCTTGGCCGGGTATTAGATTTTTTGACGTTTTAAGGTTTTGCGAAAAATCACTTAATTCTCTTACTTCTACATCTAGAGGGTTAAAACTATGTTGGAAAGCATCCCAAAAGAGTTCCCAAAGAGGGGGTATAGTGCGTGTTTGATTTGTGGAAAAAAAATTTTTGGCTGAAAATCAGCCATTTTTGGCTTGGCCGGGTATTAGATTTTTTGACGTTTTCAGGTTTTCGAAAAATCACTTAATTCTCCTACTTCTACATCTAGGGGGTTAAAACTATGTTGGAAAGCATCCCAAAAGAGTTCCCAAAGAGGGGGTATAGTGCGTGTTTGATTTGTGGAAAAAAAAATTTTGGCTGAAAATCAGCCATTTTTGCCTTGGCCGGTTATTAGATTATTTGACGTTTTCAGGTTTTGCGAAAAATTACTTAATTCTCCTACTTCTACATCTAGAGGGTTAAAACTATGTTGGAAAGCATCCCAAAAGAGTTCCCAAAGAGGGGGTATACTGCGTGTTTGATTTGTGGAAAAAAAAATTTGGCTGAAAATCAGCCATTTTTGGCTTGGCCGGGTATCAGATTTTTTGACGTTTTCAGGTTTTGAGAAGAATCACTTAATTCCCCTACTTCTACATCTAGAGGGTTAAAACTCTGTTGGAAAGCATCCCAAAAGAGTTCCCAAAGAGGGGGTATAGGGCGTGTTTGATTTGTGGAAAAAGAAATTTTGGCTGAAAATCTGCCAATTTTGGCTTGGCCGGGTATCAGATTTTTTGACGTTTTCAGGTTTTGCGAAAAATCACTTAATTCCCCTACTTCTACATCTAGAGGGTTAAAACTATGTTGGAAAGCATCCCAAAAGAGTTCCCAAAGAGGGGGTATAGTGCGTGTTTGATTTGTTGGAAAAGAAATTTTGGCTGAAAATCAGCCATTTTTGGCTTGGCCGGGTATTAGATTTTTTGACGTTTTCAAGTTTTGCGAAAAATCACTTAATTATCTTACTTCTACATCTAGAGGGTTAAAACTATGTTGGAAAGCATCCCAAAAGAGTTCCCAAAGAGGGGGTATAGTGCGTGTTTGATTTGTGGAAAAAAAAATTTTGGCTATAAATCAGCCATTTTTGGCTTGGCCGGGTATTAGATTTTTTGACGTTTTCAGGTGTTCGAAAAATCACTTAATTCTCCTACTTCTACATCTAGGGGGTTAAAACTATGTTGGAAAGCATCCCAAAAGAGTTCCCAAAGAGGGGGTATAGTGCGTGTTTGATTTGTGGAAGAAAAAATTTTGGCTGAAAATCAGCCATTTTTGACTTGGCCGGTTATTAGATTATTTGACGTTTTCAGGTTTTGCGAAAAATCACTTAATTCTCCTACTTCTACATCTAGAGGGTTAAAACTATGTTGGAAAGCATCCCAAAAGAGTTCCCAAAGAGGGGGTATAGTGCGTGTTTGATTTGTGGAAAAAAAATTTGGCTGAAAATCAGCCATTTTTGGCTTGGCCGGGTTTCAGATTTTTTGACGTTTTCAGGTTTTGAGAAGAATCACTTAATTCCCCTACTTCTACATCTAGAGGGTTAAAACTATGTTGGAAAGCATCCCAAAAGAGTTCCCAAAGAGGGGTATAGTGCATGTTTGATTTGTGGGAAAAAAAATTTTGGCTGAAAATCAGACATTTTTTGCTTGGCCCGGTATTAGATTTTTTGACGTTTTCAGGTTTTGCGAAAAATCACTTAGTTCTCCTACTTCTACATCTAGAGGGTTAAAACTATGTTGGAAAGCATCCCAAAAGAGTTCCCAAAGAGGGGGTATAGTGCGTGTTTGATTTGTGGAAAAAAAAATTTGGCTGAAAATCAGCCATTTTTGGCTTGGCCGGGTATCAGATTTTTTGTCGTTTTCAGGTTTTCAGAAGAATCACTTAATTCCCCTACTTCTACATCTAGAGGGTTAAAACTATGTTGGAAAGCATCCCAAAAGAGTTCCCAAAGAGGGGGTATAGTGCGTGTTTGATTTGTGGGAAAAAAATTTTTGGCTGAAAATCAGCCATTTTTGGCTTGGCCGGGTATTAGATTTTTTGACGTTTTAAGGTTTTGCGAAAAATCACTTAATTCTCTTACTTCTACATCTAGAGGGTTAAAACTATGTTGGAAAGCATCCCAAAAGAGTTCCCAAAGAGGGGATATAGTGCGTGTTTGATTTGTGGAAAAAAAATTTTTGGCTGAAAATCAGCCATTTTTGGCTTGGCCGGGTATCAGATTTTTTGACGTTTTCAGGTTTTCGAAAAATCACTTAAGTCTCCTACTTCTACATCTAGGGGGTTAAAACTATGTTGGAAAGCATCCCAAAAGAGTTCCCAAAGAGGGGATATAGTGCGTGTTTGATTTGTGGAAAAAAAAATTTTGGCTGAAAATCAGCCATTTTTGCCTTGGCCGGTTATTAGATTATTTGACGTTTTCAGGTTTTGCGAAAAATCACTTAATTCTCCTACTTCTACATCTAGAGGGTTAAAACTATGTTGGAAAGCATCCCAAAAGAGTTCCCAAAGAGGGGGTATAGTGCGTGTTTGATTTGTGGAAAAAAATTTTGGCTGAAAATCTGCCAATTTTGGCTTGGCCGGGTATCAGATTTTTTGACGTTTTCAGGTTTTGCGAAAAATCACTTAATTCCCCTACTTCTACATCTAGAGGGTTAAAACTATGTTGGAAAGCATCCCAAAAGAGTTCCCAAAGAGGGGGTATAGTGCGTGTTTGATTTGTGGGAAAAAAAATTTTGGCTGAAAATCAGCCATTTTTGGCTTGGCCGGGTATTAGATTTTTTGACGTTTTCAGGTTTTGCGAAAAATCACTTAATTCTCTTACTTCTACATCTAGAGGGTTAAAACTATGTTGGAAAGCATCCCAAAAGAGTTCCCAAAGAGGGGGTATAGTGCGTGTTTGATTTGTGGAAAAAAAAATTTTGGCTGAAAATCAGCCATTTTTGGCTTGGCCGGGTATTAGATTTTTTGACGTTTTCAGGTTTTCGAAAAATCACTTAATTCTCCTACTTCTACATCTAGGGGGTTAAAACTATGTTGGAAAGCATCCCAAAAGAGTTCCCAAAGAGGGGGTATAGTGCGTGTTTGATTTGTGGAAAAAAAAATTTTGGCTGAAAATCAGCCATTTTTGCCTTGGCCGGTTATTAGATTATTTGACGTTTTCAGGTTTTGCGAAAAATTACTTAATTCTCCTACTTCTACATCTAGAGGGTTAAAACTATGTTGGAAAGCATCCCAAAAGAGTTCCCAAAGAGGGGGTATAGTGCGTGTTTGATTTGTGGAAAAAAAATTTGGCTGAAAATCAGCCATTTTTGGCTTGGCCGGGTATCAGATTTTTTGACGTTTTCAGGTTTTGAGAAGAATCACTTAATTCCCCTACTTCTACATCTAGAGGGTTAAAACTATGTTGGAAAGCATCCCAAAAGAGTTCCCAAAGAGGGGTATAGTGCGTGTTTGATTTGTGGGAAAAAAAATTTTGGCTGAAAATCAGACATTTTTGGCTTGGCCGGGTATTAGATTTTTTGACGTTTTCAGGTTTTGCGAAAAATCACTTAGTTCTCTGTCATGGTTCCCAATGGCAAGGGAACGTAAGAAACATATAAATAACGAACGAGCTCTCGGGTGATGGAAACTCGAGTTGACCGTGAGCTAAATCTACCACACAACTAACAGTAGCCAGGGAGCATACCTACGGCTTCCTAAATGCCACGCGCCAGCCGGAGGACTAACTACGCCTGGTAGAGGAAGAAACAGACCTGGCTTACCTCTAGGGAAATACCCCAAAAGATAATAGCAGCCCCCCACATGTAATAACGGTGAATTAAGAGGAAAAGACATACACAGTATGAAAGTAGATTTAGCAAAGAGAGGTCCACTTACTAGATAGCAGAAGGATACAAAAGAGGACTTCACGGTCAACTGAAAACCCTTTCAAAAACCATCCTGAAATTACTTTAAGACTCCTGTGTCAACTCATGACACAGGAGTGGCAATTTCAGCCCGCAAGAGCTTCCAGCTACAGAGAATTACAAAAACTGCAAACTGGACAAAAGGTACAAAACCAAAGGACAAAGTCCACTTAGCTGATCAGCAGACTAGTAGCAGGAACATGCAACCGAAGGCTCAGGTTACAATGATGACCGGCAAGGAAATGACTGGAGAGCAAGGCTAAATAGGAAACTCCCAAACACTGATGGAAGCAGGTGAACAGAAGCAGCAAAGTGCAAACAAGTCACCAGTACCACCAGCAACCACCAGGGGAGCCCATAAAGCGGATACACAACAGTACCCTCCCCTTAAGGAGGGGGCACCGAACCCTCACAAGAACCGCCAGGGTGATCTGGATGAGCCCTATGAAAGGCCCTCTCTGA
The DNA here is from genome assembly GCF_051348905.1 of Ranitomeya variabilis. NCBI lineage: Eukaryota > Metazoa > Chordata > Amphibia > Anura > Dendrobatidae > Ranitomeya > Ranitomeya variabilis. The sequence goes on from NC_135237.1 coordinate 404,436,918, forward strand.
AATTTGCCGCTAAGGCGCACTCATTCCACTGAGTAAGCACAGACCATTTACGAAATTTTTGGCAGTATATCTCAGCTTCATCTTGCCCTTGAGATAGGGCTATCAAAGCTTTTTCAGCTTGAATCTCCAAATTAGGTTCCTCATAAAGCAACCCTAAAGCCAGGAAAAACGCATCCACATTGAGCAACGCAGGATCCCCTGGTGCCAATGAAAATGCCCAATTTTGAGGGTCACCTCGCAGCAAAGAAATTACAATCTTAACCTGCTGGACAGGATCTCCTGAGGAGTGAGGTCTGAGAGAAAGGAATAATTTACAATTATATTTGAAATTCAGAAACCGAGATCTATCTCCGGAAAACACCTCTGGTGTAGGGATTTTAGGTTCAGAAATAGGAGTATGCATAACAAAATCTTGTAAATTTTGAACCTTCGTAGCAAGATTATTTAAACCTGCAGCCAAACTCTGAGGGTCCATCTTTAAACAGGTGAGCTCAGAGCCATTCAAGGATTATAAGGAGAGAAAGGCAAAGGCAGTAATTAGAGCTGAAATACAACTGATACAACTATGGAGCAAGCATAGGGGAAATGAAAAAAAAAAAAAATTTACAGACTTCTTTTTTCTCTCCTTTCTTCTGCCAATAAGTTTAACACGGGCCGGTCATACTGTCATGGTTCCCAATGGCAAGGGAACGTAAGAAACATATAAATAACGAACGAGCTCTCGGGTGATGGAAACTCGAGTTGACCGTGAGCTAAATCTACCACACAACTAACAGTAGCCAGGGAGCATACCTACGGCTTCCTAAATGCCACGCGCCAGCCGGAGGACTAACTACGCCTGGTAGAGGAAGAAACAAACCTGGCTTACCTCTAGGGAAATACGCCAAAAGATGATAGCAGCCCCCCACATGTAATAACGGTGAATTAAGAGGAAAAGACACACAGTATGAAAGTAGATTTAGCAAAGAGAGGTCCACTTACTAGATAGCAGAAGGATACAAAAGAGGACTTCACGGTCAACTGAAAACCCTTTCAAAAACCATCCTGAAATTACTTTAAGACTCCTTTGTCAACTCATGACACAGGAGTGGCAATTTCAGCCCGCAAGAGCTTCCAGCTACAGAGAATTACAAAAACTGCAAACTGGACAAAAGGTACAAAACAAAAGGACAAAGTCCACTTAGCTGATCAGCAGACTAGTAGCAGGAACATGCAACCGAAGGCTCAGGTTACAATGATGACCGGCAAGGAAATGACTGGAGAGCAAGGCTAAATAGGAAACTCCCAAACACTGATGGAAGCAGGTGAACAGAAGCAGCAAAGTGCAAACAAGTCACCAGTACCACCAGCAACCACCAGGGGAGCCCAAAAAGCGGATACACAACAGTTCTCCTACTTCTACATCTAGAGGGTTAAAACTATGTTGGAAAGCATCCCAAAAGAGTTCCCAAAAAGGGGGTATAGTGCGTGTTTGATTTGTGGAAAAAAAAATTTGGCTGAAAATCAGCCATTTTTGGCTTGGCCGGGTATCAGATTTTTTGACGTTTTCAGGTTTTGAGAAGAATCACTTAATTCCCCTACTTCTACATCTAGAGGGTTAAAACTATGTTGGAAAGCATCCCAAAAGAGTTCCCAAAGAGGGGGTATAGTGCGTGTTTGATTTGTGGAAAAAAAATTTTGGCTGAAAATCAGACATTTTTGGCTTGGCCGGGTATTAGATTTTTTGACGTTTTCAGGTTTTGCGAAAAATCACTTAGTTCTCCTACTTCTACATCTAGAGGGTTAAAACTATGTTGGAAAGCATCCCAAAAGAGTTCCCAAAGAGGGGGTATAGTGCGTGTTTGATTTGTGGAAAAAAAAATTTTGGCTGAAAATCAGCCATTTTTGGCTTGGCCGGGTATTAGATTTTTTGACGTTTTCAGGTTTTCGAAAAATCACTTAATTCTCCTACTTCTACATCTAGGGGGTTAAAACTATGTTGGAAAGCATCCCAAAAGAGTTCCCAAAGAGGGGGTATAGTGCGTGTTTGATTTGTGGAAGAAAAATTTTTGGCTGAAAATCAGCCATTTTTGCCTTGGCCGGTTATTAGATTATTTGACGTTTTCAGGTTTTGCGAAAAATCACTTAATTCTCCTACTTCTACATCTAGAGGGTTAAAACTATGTTGGAAAGCATCCCAAAAGAGTTCCCAAAGAGGGGGTATAGTGCGTGTTTGATTTGTGGAAAAAAAAATTTGGCTGAAAATCAGCCATTTTTGGCTTCGCCGGGTATCAGATTTTTTGACGTTTTCAGGTTTTGAGAAGAATCACTTAATTCCCCTACTTCTACATCTAGAGGGTTAAAACTATGTTGGAAAGCATCCCAAAAGAGTTCCCAAAGAGGGGGTATAGTGCGTGTTTGATTTGTGGGAAAAAAAATTTTGGCTGAAAATCAGCCATTTTTGGCTTGGCCGGGTATTAGATTTTTTGACGTTTTAAGGCTTTGCGAAAAATCACTTAATTCTCTTACTTCTACATCTAGAGGGTTAAAACTATGTTGGAAAGCATCCCAAAAGAGTTCCCAAAGAGGGGATATAGTGCGTGTTTGATTTGTGGAAAAAAAAATTCTGGCTGAAAATCAGCCATTTTTGGCTTCGCCGGGTATTAGATTTTTTGACGTTTTCAGGTTTTCGAAAAATCACTTAATTCTCCTACTTCTACATCTAGGGGGTTAAAACTATGTTGGAAAGCATCCCAAAAGAGTTCCCAAAGAGGGGATATAGTGCGTGTTTGATTTGTGGAAAAAAAAATTTTGGCTGAAAATCAGCCATTTTTGCCTTGGCCGGTTATTAGATTATTTGACGTTTTCAGGTTTTCGAAAAATCACTTAATTCTCCTACTTCTACATCTAGGGGGTTAAAACTATGTTGGAAAGCATCCCAAAAGAGTTCCCAAAGAGGGGGTATAGTGCGTGTTTGATTTGTGGAAGAAAAAATTTTGGCTGAAAATCAGCCATTTTTGCCTTGGCCGGTTATTAGATTATTTGACGTTTTCAGGTTTTGCGAAAAATCACTTAATTCTCCTACTTCTACATCTAGAGGGTTAAAACTATGTTGGAAAGCATCCCAAAAGAGTTCCCAAAGAGGGGATATAGTGCGTGTTTGATTTGTGGAAAAAAAAATTTTGGCTGAAAATCAGCCATTTTTGCCTTGGCCGGTTATTAGATTATTTGACGTTTTCAGGTTTTGCGAAAAATCACTTAATTCTCCTACTTCTACATCTAGAGGGTTAAAACTATGTTGGAAAGCATCCCAAAAGAGTTCCCAAAGAGGGGGTATAGTGCGTGTTTGATTTGTGGAAAAAAAATTTGGCTGAAAATCAGCCATTTTTGGCTTGGCCGGGTATCAGATTTTTTGACGTTTTCAGGTTTTGAGAAGAATCACTTAATTCCCCTACTTCTACATCTAGAGGGTTAAAACTATGTTGGAAAGCATCCCAAAAGAGTTCCCAAAGAGGGGGTATAGTGCGTGTTTGAATTGTGGGAAAAAAAATTTTGGCTGAAAATCAGCCATTTTTGGCTTGGCCGGGTATTAGATTTTTTGACGTTTTCAGGTTTTGCGAAAAATCACTTAATTCTCCTACTTCTACATCTAGAGGGTTAAAACTATGTTGGAAAGCATCCCAAAAGATTTCCCAAAGAGGGGGTATAGGGCGTGTTTGATTTGTGGAAAAAAAATTTTGGCTGAAAATCAGCCATTTTTGGCTTGGCCGGGTATTAGATTTTTTGACGTTTTCAGGTTTTGCGAAAAATCACTTAATTCTCCTACTTCTACATCTAGAGGGTTAAAACTATGTTGGAAAGCATCCCAAAAGATTTCCCAAAGGGGGTATAGGGCGTGTTTGATTTGTGGAAAAAAAATTTTTGGCTGAAAATCTGCCAATTTTGGCTTGGCCGGGTATCAGATTTTTTGACGTTTTCAGGTTTTGCGAAAAATCACTTAATTCCCCTACTTCTACATCTAGAGGGTTAAAACTATGTTGGAAAGCATCCCAAAAGAGTTCCCAAAAAGGGGGTATAGTGCGTGTTTGATTTGTGGAAAAAAAAATTTGGCTGAAAATCAGCCATTTTTGGCTTGGCCGGGTATCAGATTTTTTGACGTTTTCAGGTTTTGAGAAGAATCACTTAATTCCCCTACTTCTACATCTAGAGGGTTAAAACTATGTTGGAAAGCATCCCAAAAGAGTTCCCAAAGAGGGGGTATAGTGCGTGTTTGATTTGTGGAAAAAAAAATTTTGGCTGAAAATCAGCCATTTTTGGCTTGGCCGGGTATTAGATTTTTTGACGTTTTCAGGTTTTCGAAAAATCACTTAATTCTCCTACTTCTACATCTAGGGGGTTAAAACTATGTTGGAAAGCATCCCAAAAGAGTTCCCAAAGAGGGGGTATAGTGCGTGTTTGATTTGTGGAAGAAAAAATTTTGGCTGAAAATCAGCCATTTTTGCCTTGGCCGGTTATTAGATTATTTGACGTTTTCAGGTTTTGCGAAAAATCACTTAATTCTCCTACTTCTACATCTAGAGGGTTAAAACTATGTTGGAAAGCATCCCAAAAGAGTTCCCAAAGAGGGGGTATAGTGCGTGTTTGATTTGTGGAAAAAAAAATTTGGCTGAAAATCAGCCATTTTTGGCTTGGCCGGGTATCAGATTTTTTGACGTTTTCAGGTTTTGAGAAGAATCACTTAATTCCCCTACTTCTACATCTAGAGGGTTAAAACTATGTTGGAAAGCATCCCAAAAGAGTTCCCAAAGAGGGGGTATAGTGCGTGTTTGATTTGTGGGAAAAAAAATTTTGGCTGAAAATCAGCCATTTTTGGCTTGGCCGGGTATTAGATTTTTTGACGTTTTAAGGCTTTGCGAAAAATCACTTAATTCTCTTACTTCTACATCTAGAGGGTTAAAACTATGTTGGAAAGCATCCCAAAAGAGTTCCCAAAGAGGGGATATAGTGCGTGTTTGATTTGTGGAAAAAAAAAATTCTGGCTGAAAATCAGCCATTTTTGGCTTGGCCGGGTATTAGATTTTTTGACGTTTTCAGGTTTTCGAAAAATCACTTAATTCTCCTACTTCTACATCTAGGGGGTTAAAACTATGTTGGAAAGCATCCCAAAAGAGTTCCCAAAGAGGGGATATAGTGCGTGTTTGATTTGTGGAAAAAAAAATTTTGGCTGAAAATCAGCCATTTTTGCCTTGGCCGGTTATTAGATTATTTGACGTTTTCAGGTTTTGCGAAAAATCACTTAATTCTCCTACTTCTACATCTAGAGGGTTAAAACTATGTTGGAAAGCATCCCAAAAGAGTTCCCAAAGAGGGGGTATAGTGCGTGTTTGATTTGTGGAAAAAAAATTTGGCTGAAAATCAGCCATTTTTGGCTTGGCCGGGTATCAGATTTTTTGACGTTTTCAGGTTTTGAGAAGAATCACTTAATTCCCCTACTTCTACATCTAGAGGGTTAAAACTATGTTGGAAAGCATCCCAAAAGAGTTCCCAAAGAGGGGGTATAGTGCGTGTTTGAATTGTGGGAAAAAAAATTTTGGATGAAAATCAGCCATTTTTGGCTTGGCTGGGTATTAGATTTTTTGACGTTTTCAGGTTTTGCGAAAAATCACTTAATTCTCCTACTTCTACATCTAGAGGGTTAAAACTATGTTGGAAAGCATCCCAAAAGATTTCCCAAAGAGGGGGTATAGGGCGTGTTTGATTTGTGGAAAAAAAAATTTGGCTGAAAATCAGCCATTTTTGGCTTGGCCGGGTATCAGATTTTTTGACGTTTTCAGGTTTTGAGAAAAATCAGTTAATTCCCCTACTTCTACATCTAGAGGGTTAAAACTATGTTGGAAAGCATCCCAAAAGATTTCCCAAAGAGGGGGTATAGTGCGTGTTTGATTTGTGAAAAAAAAAAATTTGGCTGAAAATCAGCCATTTTTGGCTTGGCCGGGTATCAGATTTTTTGACGTTTTCAGGTTTTGCGAAAAATCACTTAATTCCCCTACTTCTACATCTAGAGGGTTAAAACTATGTTGGAAAGCATCCCAAAAGAGTTCCCAAAAAGGGGGTATAGTGCGTGTTTGATTTGTGGAAAAAAAATTTGGCTGAAAATCAGCCATTTTTGGCTTGGCCGGGTATCAGATTTTTTGACGTTTTCAGGTTTTGAGAAGAATCACTTAATTCCCCTACTTCTACATCTAGAGGGTTAAAACTATGTTGGAAAGCATCCCAAAAGAGTTCCCAAAGAGGGGGTATAGTGCGTGTTTGATTTGTGGAAAAAAAAATTTTGGCTGAAAATCAGCCATTTTTGGCTTGGCCGGGTATTAGATTTTTTGACGTTTTCAGGTTTTCGAAAAATCACTTAATTCTCCTACTTCTACATCTAGGGGGTTAAAACTATGTTGGAAAGCATCCCAAAAGAGTTCCCAAAGAGGGGGTATAGTGCGTGTTTGATTTGTGGAAGAAAAAATTTTGGCTGAAAATCAGCCATTTTTGCCTTGGCCGGTTATTAGATTATTTGACGTTTTCAGGTTTTGCGAAAAATCACTTAATTCTCCTACTTCTACATCTAGAGGGTTAAAACTATGTTGGAAAGCATCCCAAAAGAGTTCCCAAAGAGGGGGTATAGTGCGTGTTTGATTTGTGGAAAAAAAAATTTGGCTGAAAATCAGCCATTTTTGGCTTGGCCGGGTATCAGATTTTTTGACGTTTTCAGGTTTTGAGAAGAATTACTTAATTCCCCTACTTCTACATCTAGAGGGTTAAAACTATGTTGGAAAGCATCCCAAAAGAGTTCCCAAAGAGGGGGTATAGTGCGTGTTTGATTTGTGGGAAAAAAAATTTTGGCTGAAAATCAGCCATTTTTGGCTTGGCCGGGTATTAGATTTTTTGACGTTTTAAGGCTTTGCGAAAAATCACTTAATTCTCTTACTTCTACATCTAGAGGGTTAAAACTATGTTGGAAAGCATCCCAAAAGAGTTCCCAAAGAGGGGATATAGTGCGTGTTTGATTTGTGGAAAAAAAAAATTCTGGCTGAAAATCAGCCATTTTTGGCTTGGCCGGGTATTAGATTTTTTGACGTTTTCAGGTTTTCGAAAAATCACTTAATTCTCCTACTTCTACATCTAGGGGGTTAAAACTATGTTGGAAAGCATCCCAAAAGAGTTCCCAAAGAGGGGATATAGTGCGTGTTTGATTTGTGGAAAAAAAAATTTTGGCTGAAAATCAGCCATTTTTGCCTTGGCCGGTTATTAGATTATTTGACGTTTTCAGGTTTTGCGAAAAATCACTTAATTCTCCTACTTCTACATCTAGAGGGTTAAAACTATGTTGGAAAGCATCCCAAAAGAGTTCCCAAAGAGGGGGTATAGTGCGTGTTTGATTTGTGGAAAAAAAATTTGGCTGAAAATCAGCCATTTTTGGCTTGGCCGGGTATCAGATTTTTTGACGTTTTCAGGTTTTCGAAAAATCACTTAATTCTCCTACTTCTACATCTAGGGGGTTAAAACTATGTTGGAAAGCATCCCAAAAGAGTTCCCAAAGAGGGGGTATAGTGCGTGTTTGATTTGTGGAAAAAAAAATTTGGCTGAAAATCAGCCATTTTTGGCTTGGCCGGGTATCAGATTTTTTGACGTTTTCAGGTTTTGAGAAGAATCACTTAATTCCCCTACTTCTACATCTAGAGGGTTAAAACTATGTTGGAAAGCATCCCAAAAGAGTTCCCAAAGAGGGGGTATAGTGCGTGTTTGATTTGTGGGAAAAAAAATTTTGGCTGAAAATCAGCTATTTTTGGCTTGGCCGGGTATTAGATTTTTTGACGTTTTAAGGCTTTGCGAAAAATCACTTAATTCTCTTACTTCTACATCTAGAGGGTTAAAACTATGTTGGAAAGCATCCCAAAAGAGTTCCCAAAGAGGGGATATAGTGCGTGTTTGATTTGTGGAAAAAAAAAATTCTGGCTGAAAATCAGCCATTTTTGGCTTGGCCGGGTATTAGATTTTTTGACGTTTTCAGGTTTTCGAAAAATCACTTAATTCTCCTACTTCTACATCTAGGGGGTTAAAACTATGTTGGAAAGCATCCCAAAAGAGTTCCCAAAGAGGGGATATAGTGCGTGTTTGATTTGTGGAAAAAAAAATTTTGGCTGAAAATCAGCCATTTTTGCCTTGGCCGGTTATTAGATTATTTGACGTTTTCAGGTTTTGCGAAAAATCACTTAATTCTCCTACTTCTACATCTAGAGGGTTAAAACTATGTTGGAAAGCATCCCAAAAGAGTTCCCAAAGAGGGGGTATAGTGCGTGTTTGATTTGTGGAAAAAAAATTTGGCTGAAAATCAGCCATTTTTGGCTTGGCCGGGTATCAGATTTTTTGACGTTTTCAGGTTTTCGAAAAATCACTTAATTCTCCTACTTCTACATCTAGGGGGTTAAAACTATGTTGGAAAGCATCCCAAAAGAGTTCCCAAAGAGGGGGTAAAGTGCGTGTTTGATTTGTGGAAGAAAAAATTTTGGCTGAAAATCAGCCATTTTTGCCTTGGCCGGTTATTAGATTATTTGACGTTTTCAGGTTTTGCGAAAAATCACTTAATTCTCCTACTTCTACATCTAGAGGGTTAAAACTATGTTGGAAAGCATCCCAAAAGAGTTCCCAAAGAGGGGGTATAGTGCGTGTTTGATTTGTGGAAAAAAAAATTTGGCTGAAAATCAGCCATTTTTGGCTTGGCCGGGTATCAGATTTTTTGACGTTTTCAGGTTTTGAGAAGAATCACTTAATTCCCCTACTTCTACATCTAGAGGGTTAAAACTATGTTGGAAAGCATCCCAAAAGAGTTCCCAAAGAGGGGGTATAGTGCGTGTTTGATTTGTGGGAAAAAAAATTTTGGCTGAAAATCAGCTATTTTTGGCTTGGCCGGGTATTAGATTTTTTGACGTTTTAAGGCTTTGCGAAAAATCACTTAATTCTCTTACTTCTACATCTAGAGGGTTAAAACTATGTTGGAAAGCATCCCAAAAGAGTTCCCAAAGAGGAGATATAGTGCGTGTTTGATTTGTGGAAAAAAAAATTCTGGCTGAAAATCAGCCATTTTTGGCTTGGCCGGGTATTAGATTTTTTGACGTTTTCAGGTTTTCGAAAAATCACTTAATTCTCCTACTTCTACATCTAGGGGGTTAAAACTATGTTGGAAAGCATCCCAAAAGAGTTCCCAAAGAGGGGATATAGTGCGTGTTTGATTTGTGGAAAAAAAAATTTTGGCTGAAAATCAGCCATTTTTGCCTTGGCCGGTTATTAGATTATTTGACGTTTTCAGGTTTTGCGAAAAATCACTTAATTCTCCTACTTCTACATCTAGAGGGTTAAAACTATGTTGGAAAGCATCCCAAAAGAGTTCCCAAAGAGGGGGTATAGGGCGTGTTTGATTTGTGGAAAAAAAAATTTGGCTGAAAATCAGCCATTTTTGGCTTGGCCGGGTATCAGATTTTTTGACGTTTTCAGGTTTTGAGAAAAATCAGTTAATTCCCCTACTTCTACATCTAGAGGGTTAAAACTATGTTGGAATGCATCCCAAAAGATTTCCCAAAGAGGGGGTATAGTGCGTGTTTGATTTGTGAAAAAAAAAAATTTGGCTGAAAATCAGCCATTTTTGGCTTGGCCGGGTATCAGATTTTTTGACGTTTTCAGGTTTTGCGAAAAATCACTTAATTCCCCTACTTCTACATCTAGAGGGTTAAAACTATGTTGGAAAGCATCCCAAAAGAGTTCCCAAAAAGGGGGTATAGTGCGTGTTTGATTTGTGGAAAAAAAAATTTGGCTGAAAATCAGCCATTTTTGGCTTGGCCGGGTATCAGATTTTTTGACGTTTTCAGGTTTTGAGAAGAATCACTTAATTCCCCTACTTCTACATCTAGAGGGTTAAAACTATGTTGGAAAGCATCCCAAAAGAGTTCCCAAAGAGGGGGTATAGTGCGTGTTTGATTTGTGGAAAAAAAAATTTTGGCTGAAAATCAGCCATTTTTGGCTTGGCCGGGTATTAGATTTTTTGACGTTTTCAGGTTTTCGAAAAATCACTTAATTCTCCTACTTCTACATCTAGGGGGTTAAAACTATGTTGGAAAGCATCCCAAAAGAGTTCCCAAAGAGGGGGTATAGTGCGTGTTTGATTTGTGGAAGAAAAAATTTTGGCTGAAAATCAGCCATTTTTGCCTTGGCCGGTTATTAGATTATTTGACGTTTTCAGGTTTTGCGAAAAATCACTTAATTCTCCTACTTCTACATCTAGAGGGTTAAAACTATGTTGGAAAGCATCCCAAAAGAGTTCCCAAAGAGGGGGTATAGTGCGTGTTTGATTTGTGGAAAAAAAAATTTGGCTGAAAATCAGCCATTTTTGGCTTGGCCGGGTATCAGATTTTTTGACGTTTTCAGGTTTTGAGAAGAATTACTTAATTCCCCTACTTCTACATCTAGAGGGTTAAAACTATGTTGGAAAGCATCCCAAAAGAGTTCCCAAAGAGGGGGTATAGTGCGTGTTTGATTTGTGGGAAAAAAAATTTTGGCTGAAAATCAGCCATTTTTGGCTTGGCCGGGTATTAGATTTTTTGACGTTTTAAGGCTTTGCGAAAAATCACTTAATTCTCTTACTTCTACATCTAGAGGGTTAAAACTATGTTGGAAAGCATCCCAAAAGAGTTCCCAAAGAGGGGATATAGTGCGTGTTTGATTTGTGGAAAAAAAAAATTTCTGGCTGAAAATCAGCCATTTTTGGCTTGGCCGGGTATTAGATTTTTTGACGTTTTCAGGTTTTCGAAAAATCACTTAATTCTCCTACTTCTACATCTAGGGGGTTAAAACTATGTTGGAAAGCATCCCAAAAGAGTTCCCAAAGAGGGGATATAGTGCGTGTTTGATTTGTGGAAAAAAAAATTTTGGCTGAAAATCAGCCATTTTTGCCTTGGCCAGTTATTAGATTATTTGACGTTTTCAGGTTTTGCGAAAAATCACTTAATTCTCCTACTTCTACATCTAGAGGGTTAAAACTATGTTGGAAAGCATCCCAAAAGAGTTCCCAAAGAGGGGGTATAGTGCGTGTTTGATTTGTGGAAAAAAAATTTGGCTGAAAATCAGCCATTTTTGGCTTGGCCGGGTATCAGATTTTTTGACGTTTTCAGGTTTTCGAAAAATCACTTAATTCTCCTACTTCTACATCTAGGGGGTTAAAACTATGTTGGAAAGCATCCCAAAAGAGTTCCCAAAGAGGGGGTATAGTGCGTGTTTGATTTGTGGAAGAAAAAATTTTGGCTGAAAATCAGCCATTTTTGCCTTGGCCGGTTATTAGATTATTTGACGTTTTCAGGTTTTGCGAAAAATCACTTAATTCTCCTACTTCTACATCTAGAGGGTTAAAACTATGTTGGAAAGCATCCCAAAAGAGTTCCCAAAGAGGGGGTATAGTGCGTGTTTGATTTGTGGAAAAAAAAATTTGGCTAAAAATCAGCCATTTTTGGCTTGGCCGGGTATCAGATTTTTTGACGTTTTCAGGTTTTGAGAAGAATCACTTAATTCCCCTACTTCTACATCTAGAGGGTTAAAACTATGTTGGAAAGCATCCCAAAAGAGTTCCCAAAGAGGGGGTATAGTGCGTGTTTGATTTGTGGGTAAAAAAATTTTGGCTGAAAATCAGCTATTTTTGGCTTGGCCGGGTATTAGATTTTTTGACATTTTAAGGCTTTGCGAAAAATCACTTAATTCTCTTACTTCTACATCTAGAGGGTTAAAACTATGTTGGAAAGCATCCCAAAAGAGTTCCCAAAGAGGGGATATAGTGCGTGTTTGATTTGTGGAAAAAAAAAATTCTGGCTGAAAATCAGCCATTTTTGGCTTGGCCGGGAATTAGATTTTTTGACGTTTTCAGGTTTTCGAAAAATCACTTAATTCTCCTACTTCTACATCTAGGGGGTTAAAACTATGTTGGAAAGCATCCCAAAAGAGTTCCCAAAGAGGGGATATAGTGCGTGTTTGATTTGTGGAATAAAAAATTTTGGCTGAAAATCAGCCATTTTTGGCTTGGCCGGGTATTAGATTTTTTGACGTTTTCAGGTTTTGCGAAAAATCACTTAATTCTCCTACTTCTACATCTAGAGGGTTAAAACTATGTTGGAAAGCATCCCAAAAGATTTCCCAAAGGGGGTATAGGGCGTGTTTGATTTGTGGAAAAAAAATTTTTGGCTGAAAATCTGCCAATTTTGGCTTGGCCGGGTATCAGATTTTTTGACGTTTTCAGGTTTTGCGAAAAATCACTTAATTCCCCTACTTCTACATCTAGAGGGTTAAAACTATGTTGGAAAGCATCCCAAAAGAGTTCCCAAAAAGGGGGTATAGTGCGTGTTTGATTTGTGGAAAAAAAAATTTGGCTGAAAATCAGCCATTTTTGGCTTGGCCGGGTATCAGATTTTTTGACGTTTTCAGGTTTTGAGAAGAATCACTTAATTCCCCTACTTCTACATCTAGAGGGTTAAAACTATGTTGGAAAGCATCCCAAAAGAGTTCCCAAAGAGGGGGTATAGTGCGTGTTTGATTTGTGTAAAAAAAATTTTTGGCTGAAAATCAGCCATTTTTGGCTTGGCCGGGTATTAGATTTTTTGACGTTTTCAGGTTTTCGAAAAATCACTTAATTCTCCTACTTCTACATCTAGGGGGTTAAAACTATGTTGGAAAGCATCCCAAAAGAGTTCCCAAAGAGGGGGTATAGTGCGTGTTTGATTTGTGGAAGAAAAAATTTTGGCTGAAAATCAGCCATTTTTGCCTTGGCCGGTTATTAGATTATTTGACGTTTTCAGGTTTTGCGAAAAATCACTTAATTCTCCTACTTCTACATCTAGAGGGTTAAAACTATGTTGGAAAGCATCCCAAAAGAGTTCCCAAAGAGGGGGTATAGTGCGTGTTTGATTTGTGGAAAAAAAAATTTGGCTGAAAATCAGCCATTTTTGGCTTGGCCGGGTATCAGATTTTTTGACGTTTTCAGGTTTTGAGAAGAATCACTTAATTCCCCTACTTCTACATCTAGAGGGTTAAAACTATGTTGGAAAGCATCCCAAAAGAGTTCCCAAAGAGGGGGTATAGTGCGTGTTTGATTTGTGGGAAAAAAAATTTTGGCTGAAAATCAGCCATTTTTGGCTTGGCCGGGTATTAGATTTTTTGACGTTTTAAGGCTTTGCGAAAAATCACTTAATTCTCTTACTTCTACATCTAGAGGGTTAAAACTATGTTGGAAAGCATCCCAAAAGAGTTCCCAAAGAGGGGATATAGTGCGTGTTTGATTTGTGGAAAAAAAAAATTCTGGCTGAAAATCAGCCATTTTTGGCTTGGCCGGGTATTAGATTTTTTGACGTTTTCAGGTTTTCGAAAAATCACTTAATTCTCCTACTTCTACATCTAGGGGGTTAAAACTATGTTGGAAAGCATCCCAAAAGAGTTCCCAAAGAGGGGATATAGTGCGTGTTTGATTTGTGGAAAAAAAAATTTTGGCTGAAAATCAGCCATTTTTGCCTTGGCCGGTTATTAGATTATTTGACGTTTTCAGGTTTTGCGAAAAATCACTTAATTCTCCTACTTCTACATCTAGAGGGTTAAAACTATGTTGGAAAGCATCCCAAAAGAGTTCCCAAAGAGGGGGTATAGTGCGTGTTTGATTTGTGGAAAAAAAATTTGGCTGAAAATCAGCCATTTTTGGCTTGGCCGGGTATCAGATTTTTTGACGTTTTCAGGTTTTGAGAAGAATCACTTAATTCCCCTACTTCTACATCTAGAGGGTTAAAACTATGTTGGAAAGCATCCCAAAAGAGTTCCCAAAGAGGGGGTATAGTGCGTGTTTGAATTGTGGGAAAAAAAATTTTGGATGAAAATCAGCCATTTTTGGCTTGGCCGGGTATTAGATTTTTTGACGTTTTCAGGTTTTGCGAAAAATCACTTAATTCTCCTACTTCTACATCTAGAGGGTTAAAACTATGTTGGAAAGCATCCCAAAAGATTTCCCAAAGAGGGGGTATAGGGCGTGTTTGATTTGTGGAAAAAAAAATTTGGCTGAAAATCAGCCATTTTTGGCTTGGCCGGGTATCAGATTTTTTGACGTTTTCAGGTTTTGAGAAAAATCAGTTAATTCCCCTACTTCTACATCTAGAGGGTTAAAACTATGTTGGAAAGCATCCCAAAAGATTTCCCAAAGAGGGGGTATAGTGCGTGTTTGATTTGTGAAAAAAAAAAATTTGGCTGAAAATCAGCCATTTTTGGCTTGGCCGGGTATCAGATTTTTTGACGTTTTCAGGTTTTGCGAAAAATCACTTAATTCCCCTACTTCTACATCTAGAGGGTTAAAACTATGTTGGAAAGCATCCCAAAAGAGTTCCCAAAAAGGGGGTATAGTGCGTGTTTGATTTGTGGAAAAAAAATTTGGCTGAAAATCAGCCATTTTTGGCTTGGCCGGGTATCAGATTTTTTGACGTTTTCAGGTTTTGAGAAGAATCACTTAATTCCCCTACTTCTACATCTAGAGGGTTAAAACTATGTTGGAAAGCATCCCAAAAGAGTTCCCAAAGAGGGGGTATAGTGCGTGTTTGATTTGTGGAAAAAAAAATTTTGGCTGAAAATCAGCCATTTTTGGCTTGGCCGGGTATTAGATTTTTTGACGTTTTCAGGTTTTCGAAAAATCACTTAATTCTCCTACTTCTACATCTAGGGGGTTAAAACTATGTTGGAAAGCATCCCAAAAGAGTTCCCAAAGAGGGGGTATAGTGCATGTTTGATTTGTGGAAGAAAAAATTTTGGCTGAAAATCAGCCATTTTTGCCTTGGCCGGTTATTAGATTATTTGACGTTTTCAGGTTTTGCGAAAAATCACTTAATTCTCCTACTTCTACATCTAGAGGGTTAAAACTATGTTGGAAAGCATCCCAAAAGAGTTCCCAAAGAGGGGGTATAGTGCGTGTTTGATTTGTGGAAAAAAAAATTTGGCTGAAAATCAGCCATTTTTGGCTTGGCCGGGTATCAGATTTTTTGACATTTTCAGGTTTTGAGAAGAATTACTTAATTCCCCTACTTCTACATCTAGAGGGTTAAAACTATGTTGGAAAGCATCCCAAAAGAGTTCCCAAAGAGGGGGTATAGTGCGTGTTTGATTTGTGGGAAAAAAAATTTTGGCTGAAAATCAGCCATTTTTGGCTTGGCCGGGTATTAGATTTTTTGACGTTTTAAGGCTTTGCGAAAAATCACTTAATTCTCTTACTTCTACATCTAGAGGGTTAAAACTATGTTGGAAAGCATCCCAAAAGAGTTCCCAAAGAGGGGATATAGTGCGTGTTTGATTTGTGGAAAAAAAAAATTCTGGCTGAAAATCAGCCATTTTTGGCTTGGCCGGGTATTAGATTTTTTGACGTTTTCAGGTTTTCGAAAAATCACTTAATTCTCCTACTTCTACATCTAGGGGGTTAAAACTATGTTGGAAAGCATCCCAAAAGAGTTCCCAAAGAGGGGATATAGTGCGTGTTTGATTTGTGGAAAAAAAAATTTTGGCTGAAAATCAGCCATTTTTGCCTTGGCCGGTTATTAGATTATTTGACGTTTTCAGGTTTTGCGAAAAATCACTTAATTCTCCTACTTCTACATCTAGAGGGTTAAAACTATGTTGGAAAGCATCCCAAAAGAGTTCCCAAAGAGGGGGTATAGTGCGTGTTTGATTTGTGGAAAAAAAATTTGGCTGAAAATCAGCCATTTTTGGCTTGGCCGGGTATCAGATTTTTTGACGTTTTCAGGTTTTCGAAAAATCACTTAATTCTCCTACTTCTACATCTAGGGGGTTAAAACTATGTTGGAAAGCATCCCAAAAGAGTTCCCAAAGAGGGGGTATAGTGCGTGTTTGATTTGTGGAAGAAAAAATTTTGGCTGAAAATCAGCCATTTTTGCCTTGGCCGGTTATTAGATTATTTGACGTTTTCAGGTTTTGCGAAAAATCACTTAATTCTCCTACTTCTACATCTAGAGGGTTAAAACTATGTTGGAAAGCATCCCAAAAGAGTTCCCAAAGAGGGGGTATAGTGCGTGTTTGATTTGTGGAAAAAAAAATTTGGCTGAAAATCAGCCATTTTTGGCTTGGCCGGGTATCAGATTTTTTGACGTTTTCAGGTTTTGAGAAGAATCACTTAATTCCCCTACTTCTACATCTAGAGGGTTAAAACTATGTTGGAAAGCATCCCAAAAGAGTTCCCAAAGAGGGGGTATAGGGCGTGTTTGATTTGTGGAAAAAAAATTTTTGGCTGAAAATCAGCTATTTTTGGCTTGGCCGGGTATCAGATTTTTTGACGTTTTCAGGTTTTGCGAAAAATCACTTAATTCCCCTACTTCTACATCTAGAGGGTTAAAACTATGTTGGAAAGCATCCCAAAAGAGTTCCCAAAGAGGGGGTATAGTGCGTGTTTGATTTGTGGAAGAAAAAATTTTGGCTGAAAATCAGCCATTTTTGCCTTGGCCGGTTATTAGATTATTTGACGTTTTCAGGTTTTGAGAAGAATCACTTAATTCCCCTACTTCTACATCTAGAGGGTTAAAACTATGTTGGAAAGCATCCCAAAAGAGTTCCCAAAGAGGGGGTATAGTGCGTGTTTGAATTGTGGGAAAAAAAATTTTGGCTGAAAATCAGCCATTTTTGGCTTGGCCGGGTATTAGATTTTTTGACGTTTTCAGGTTTTGCGAAAAATCACTTAATTCTCCTACTTCTACATCTAGAGGGTTAAAACTATGTTGGAAAGCATCCCAAAAGATTTCCCAAAGAGGGGGTATAGGGCGTGTTTGATTTGTGGAAAAAAAATTTTGGCTGAAAATCAGCCATTTTTGGCTTGGCCGGGTATTAGATTTTTTGACGTTTTCAGGTTTTGCGAAAAATCACTTAATTCTCCTACTTCTACATCTAGAGGGTTAAAACTATGTTGGAAAGCATCCCAAAAGATTTCCCAAAGAGGGAGTATAAGGCGTGTTTGATTTGTGGAAAAAAAAATTTTGGCTGAAAATCTGCCAATTTTGGCTTGGCCGGGTATCAGATTTTTTGACGTTTTCAGGTTTTGCGAAAAATCACTTAATTCCCCTACTTCTACATCTAGAGGGTTAAAACTATGTTGGAAAGCATCCCAAAAGAGTTCCCAAAGAGGGGGTATAGTGCGTGTTTTATTTGTGGAAGAAAAAATTTTGGCTGAAAATCAGCCATTTTTGCCTTGGCCGGTTATTAGATTATTTGACGTTTTCAGGTTTTGCGAAAAATCACTTAATTCTCCTACTTCTACATCTAGAGGGTTAAAACTATGTTGGAAAGCATCCCAAAAGAGTTCCCAAAGAGGGGGTATAGTGCGTGTTTGATTTGTGGAAAAAAAAATTTGGCTGAAAATCAGCCATTTTTGGCTTGGCCGGGTATCAGATTTTTTGACGTTTTCAGGTTTTGAGAAGAATCACTTAATTCCCCTACTTCTACATCTAGAGGGTTAAAACTATGTTGGAAAGCATCCCAAAAGAGTTCCCAAAGAGGGGGTATAGTGCGTGTTTGATTTGTGGGAAAAAAAATTTTGGCTGAAAATCAGCTATTTTTGGCTTGGCCGGGTATTAGATTTTTTGACGTTTTCAGGTTTTGCGAAAAATCACTTAATTCTCTTACTTCTACATCTAGAGGGTTAAAACTATGTTGGAAAGCATCCCAAAAGAGTTCCCAAAGAGGGGATATAGTGCGTGTTTGATTTGTGGAAAAAAAAAATTCTGGCTGAAAATCAGCCATTTTTGGCTTGGCCGGGTATTAGATTTTTTGACGTTTTCAGGTTTTCGAAAAATCACTTAATTCTCCTACTTCTACATCTAGGGGGTTAAAACTATGTTGGAAAGCATCCCAAAAGAGTTCCCAAAGAGGGGATATAGTGCGTGTTTGATTTGTGGAAAAAAAAATTTTGGCTGAAAATCAGCCATTTTTGCCTTGGCCGGTTATTAGATTATTTGACGTTTTCAGGTTTTGCGAAAAATCACTTAATTCTCCTACTTCTACATCTAGAGGGTTAAAACTATGTTGGAAAGCATCCCAAAAGAGTTCCCAAAGAGGGGGTATAGTGCGTGTTTGATTTGTGGAAAAAAAATTTGGCTGAAAATCAGCCATTTTTGGCTTGGCCGGGTATCAGATTTTTTGACGTTTTCAGGTTTTGAGAAGAATCACTTAATTCCCCTACTTCTACATCTAGAGGGTTAAAACTATGTTGGAAAGCATCCCAAAAGATTTCCCAAAGAGGGGGTATAGGGCGTGTTTGATTTGTGGAAAAAAAATTTTGGCTGAAAATCAGCCATTTTTGGCTTGGCCGGGTATTAGATTTTTTGACGTTTTCAGGTTTTTACGAAAAATCACTTAATTCTCCTACTTCTACATCTAGAGGGTTAAAACTATGTTGGAAAGCATCCCAAAAGATTTCCCAAAGAGGGAGTATAGGGCGTGTTTGATTTGTGGAAAAAAAATTTTTGGCTGAAAATCTGCCAATTTTGGCTTGGCCGGGTATCAGATTTTTTGACGTTTTCAGGTTTTGCGAAAAATCACTTAATTCCCCTACTTCTACATCTAGAGGGTTAAAACTATGTTGGAAAGCATCCCAAAAGAGTTCCCAAAAAGGGGGTATAGTGCGTGTTTGATATGTGGAAAAAAAAATTTGGCTGAAAATCAGCCATTTTTGGCTTGGCCGGGTATCAGATTTTTTGACGTTTTTAGGTTTTGAGAAGAATCACTTAATTCCCCTACTTCTACATCTAGAGGGTTAAAACTATGTTGGAAAGCATCCCAAAAGAGTTCCCAAAGAGGGGGTATAGTGCGTGTTTGATTTGTGGAAAAAAAAATTTTGGCTGAAAATCAGCCATTTTTGGCTTGGCCGGGTATTAGATTTTTTGACGTTTTCAGGTTTTCGAAAAATCACTTAATTCTCCTACTTCTACATCTAGGGGGTTAAAACTATGTTGGAAAGCATCCCAAAAGAGTTCCCAAAGAGGGGGTATAGTGCGTGTTTGATTTGTGGAAGAAAAAATTTTGGCTGAAAATCAGCCATTTTTGCCTTGGCCGGTTATTAGATTATTTGACGTTTTCAGGTTTTGCGAAAAATCACTTAATTCTCCTACTTCTACATCTAGAGGGTTAAAACTATGTTGGAAAGCATCCCAAAAGAGTTCCCAAAGAGGGGGTATAGTGCGTGTTTGAATTGTGGGAAAAAAAATTTTGGATGAAAATCAGCCATTTTTGGCTTGGCCGGGTATTAGATTTTTTGACGTTTTCAGGTTTTGCGAAAAATCACTTAATTCTCCTACTTCTACATCTAGAGGGTTAAAACTATGTTGGAAAGCATCCCAAAAGATTTCCCAAAGAGGGAGTATAGGGCGTGTTTGATTTGTGGAAAAAAAATTTTTGGCTGAAAATCTGCCAATTTTGGCTTGGCCGGGTATCAGATTTTTTGACGTTTTCAGGTTTTGCGAAAAATCACTTAATTCCCCTACTTCTACATCTAGAGGGTTAAAACTATGTTGGAAAGCATCCCAAAAGAGTTCCCAAAAAGGGGGTATAGTGCGTGTTTGATATGTGGAAAAAAAAATTTGGCTGAAAATCAGCCATTTTTGGCTTGGCCGGGTATCAGATTTTTTGACGTTTTCAGGTTTTGAGAAGAATCACTTAATTCCCCTACTTCTACATCTAGAGGGTTAAAACTATGTTGGAAAGCATCCCAAAAGAGTTCCCAAAGAGGGGGTATAGTGCGTGTTTGATTTGTGGAAAAAAAAATTTTGGCTGAAAATCAGCCATTTTTGGCTTGGCCGGGTATTAGATTTTTTGACGTTTTCAGGTTTTCGAAAAATCACTTAATTCTCCTACTTCTACATCTAGGGGGTTAAAACTATGTTGGAAAGCATCCCAAAAGAGTTCCCAAAGAGGGGGTATAGTGCGTGTTTGATTTGTGGAAGAAAAAATTTTGGCTGAAAATCAGCCATTTTTGCCTTGGCCGGTTATTAGATTATTTGACGTTTTCAGGTTTTGCGAAAAATCACTTAATTCTCCTACTTCTACATCTAGAGGGTTAAAACTATGTTGGAAAGCATCCCAAAAGAGTTCCCAAAGAGGGGGTATAGTGCGTGTTTGAATTGTGGGAAAAAAAATTTTGGATGAAAATCAGCCATTTTTGGCTTGGCCGGGTATTAGATTTTTTGACGTTTTCAGGTTTTGCGAAAAATCACTTAATTCTCCTACTTCTACATCTAGAGGGTTAAAACTATGTTGGAAAGCATCCCAAAAGATTTCCCAAAGAGGGGGTATAGGGCGTGTTTGATTTGTGGAAAAAAAAATTTGGCTGAAAATCAGCCATTTTTGGCTTGGCCGGGTATCAGATTTTTTGACGTTTTCAGGTTTTGAGAAAAATCAGTTAATTCCCCTACTTCTACATCTAGAGGGTTAAAACTATGTTGGAAAGCATCCCAAAAGATTTCCCAAAGAGGGGGTATAGTGCGTGTTTGATTTGTGAAAAAAAAAAATTTCGCTGAAAATCAGCCATTTTTGGCTTGGCCGGGTATCAGATTTTTTGACGTTTTCAGGTTTTGCGAAAAATCACTTAATTCCCCTACTTCTACATCTAGAGGGTTAAAACTATGTTGGAAAGCATCCCAAAAGAGTTCCCAAAAAGGGGGTATAGTGCGTGTTTGATTTGTGGAAAAAAAAATTTGGCTGAAAATCAGCCATTTTTGGCTTGGCCGGGTATCAGATTTTTTGACGTTTTCAGGTTTTGAGAAGAATCACTTAATTCCCCTACTTCTACATCTAGAGGGTTAAAACTATGTTGGAAAGCATCCCAAAAGAGTTCCCAAAGAGGGGGTATAGTGCGTGTTTGATTTGTGGAAAAAAAATTTTTGGCTGAAAATCAGCCATTTTTGGCTTGGCCGGGTATTAGATTTTTTGACGTTTTCAGGTTTTCGAAAAATCACTTAATTCTCCTACTTCTACATCTAGGGGGTTAAAACTATGTTGGAAAGCATCCCAAAAGAGTTCCCAAAGAGGGGGTATAGTGCGTGTTTGATTTGTGGAAGAAAAAATTTTGGCTGAAAATCAGCCATTTTTGCCTTGGCCGGTTATTAGATTATTTGACGTTTTCAGGTTTTGCGAAAAATCACTTAATTCTCCTACTTCTACATCTAGAGGGTTAAAACTATGTTGGAAAGCATCCCAAAAGAGTTCCCAAAGAGGGGGTATAGTGCGTGTTTGATTTGTGGAAAAAAAAATTTGGCTGAAAATCAGCCATTTTTGGCTTGGCCGGGTATCAGATTTTTTGACGTTTTCAGGTTTTGAGAAGAATCACTTAATTCCCCTACTTCTACATCTAGAGGGTTAAAACTATGTTGGAAAGCATCCCAAAAGAGTTCCCAAAGAGGGGGTATAGTGCGTGTTTGATTTGTGGGAAAAAAAATTTTGTTTGAAAATCAGCCATTTTTGGCTTGGCCGGGTATTAGATTTTTTGACGTTTTAAGGCTTTGCGAAAAATCACTTAATTCTCTTACTTCTACATCTAGAGGGTTAAAACTATGTTGGAAAGCATCCCAAAAGAGTTCCCAAAGAGGGGATATAGTGCGTGTTTGATTTGTGGAAAAAAAAAATTCTGGCTGAAAATCAGCCATTTTTGGCTTGGCCGGGTATTAGATTTTTTGACGTTTTCAGGTTTTCGAAAAATCACTTAATTCTCCTACTTCTACATCTAGGGGGTTAAAACTATGTTGGAAAGCATCCCAAAAGAGTTCCCAAAGAGGGGATATAGTGCGTGTTTGATTTGTGGAAAAAAAAATTTTGGCTGAAAATCAGCCATTTTTGCCTTGGCCGGTTATTAGATTATTTGACGTTTTCAGGTTTTGCGAAAAATCACTTAATTCTCCTACTTCTACATCTAGAGGGTTAAAACTATGTTGGAAAGCATCCCAAAAGAGTTCCCAAAGAGGGGGTATAGTGCGTGTTTGATTTGTGGAAAAAAAATTTGGCTGAAAATCAGCCATTTTTGGCTTGGCCGGGTATCAGATTTTTTGACGTTTTCAGGTTTTGAGAAGAATCACTTAATTCCCCTACTTCTACATCTAGAGGGTTAAAACTATGTTGGAAAGCATCCCAAAAGAGTTCCCAAAGAGGGGGTATAGTGCGTGTTTGAATTGTGGGAAAAAAAATTTTGGCTGAAAATCAGCCATTTTTGGCTTGGCCGGGTATTAGATTTTTTGACGTTTTCAGGTTTTGCGAAAAATCACTTAATTCTCCTACTTCTACATCTAGAGGGTTAAAACTATGTTGGAAAGCATCCCAAAAGATTTCCCAAAGAGGGGGTATAGGGCGTGTTTGATTTGTGGAAAAAAAAATTTGGCTGAAAATCAGCCATTTTTGGCTTGGCCGGGTATCAGATTTTTTGACGTTTTCAGGTTTTGAGAAAAATCAGTTAATTCCCCTACTTCTACATCTAGAGGGTTAAAACTATGTTGGAAAGCATCCAAAAAGATTTCCCAAAGAGGGGGTATAGTGCGTGTTTGATTTGTGGAAAAAAAAAATTTGGCTGAAAATCAGCCATTTTTGGCTTGGCCGGGTATTAGATTTTTTGACGTTTTCAGGTTTTGCGAAAAATCACTTAATTCTCCTACTTCTACATCTAGAGGGTTAAAATTATGTTGGAAAGCATCCCAAAAGATTTCCCAAAGAGGGGGTATAGGGCGTGTTTGATTTGTGGAAAAAAAAATTTTGGCTGAAAATCTGCCAATTTTGGCTTGGCCGGGTATCAGATTTTTTGACGTTTTCAGGTTTTGCGAAAAATCACTTAATTCCCCTACTTCTACATCTAGAGGGTTAAAACTATGTTGGAAAGCATCCCAAAAGAGTTCCCAAAAAGGGGGTATAGTGAGTGTTTGATTTGTGGAAAAAAAAATTTGGCTGAAAATCAGCCATTTTTGGCTTGGCCGGGTATCAGATTTTTTGACGTTTTCAGGTTTTGAGAAGAATCACTTAATTCCCCTACTTCTACATCTAGAGGGTTAAAACTATGTTGGAAAGCATCCCAAAAGAGTTCCCAAAGAGGGGGTATAGTGCGTGTTTGATTTGTGGAAAAAAAAATTTTGGCTGAAAATCAGCCATTTTTGGCTTGGCCGGGTATTAGATTTTTTGACGTTTTCAGGTTTTCGAAAAATCACTTAATTCTCCTACTTCTACATCTATGGGGTTAAAACTATGTTGGAAAGCATCCCAAAAGAGTTCCCAAAGAGGGGGTATAGTGCGTGTTTGATTTGTGGAAGAAAAAATTTTGGCTGAAAATCAGCCATTTTTGCCTTGTCCGGTTATTAGATTATTTGACGTTTTCAGGTTTTGCGAAAAATCACTTAATTCTCCTACTTCTACATCTAGAGGGTTAAAACTATGTTGGAAAGCATCCCAAAAGAGTTCCCAAAGAGGGGGTATAGTGCGTGTTTGATTTGTGGAAAAAAAAATTTGGCTGAAAATCAGCCATTTTTGGCTTGGCCGGGTATCAGATTTTTTGACGTTTTCAGGTTTTGAGAAGAATCACTTAATTCCCCTACTTCTAAATCTAGAGGGTTAAAACTATGTTGGAAAGCATCCCAAAAGAGTTCCCAAAGAGGGGGTATAGTGCGTGTTTGATTTGTGGGAAAAAAAATTTTGGCTGAAAATCAGCCATTTTTGGCTTGGCCGGGTATTAGATTTTTTGACGTTTTAAGGCTTTGCGAAAAATCACTTAATTCTCTTACTTCTACATCTAGAGGGTAAAACTATGTTGGAAAGCATCCCAAAAGAGTTCCCAAAGAGGGGATATAGTGCGTGTTTGATTTGTGGAAAAAAAAAATTCTGGCTGAAAATCAGCCATTTTTGGCTTGGCCGGGTATTAGATTTTTTGACGTTTTCAGGTTTTCGAAAAATCACTTAATTCTCCTACTTCTACATCTAGGGGGTTAAAGCTATGTTGGAAAGCATCCCAAAAGAGTTCCCAAAGAGGGGATATAGTGCGTGTTTGATTTGTGGAAAAAAAAATTTTGGCTGAAAATCAGCCATTTTTGCCTTGGCCGGTTATTAGATTATTTGACGTTTTCAGGTTTTGCGAAAAATCACTTAATTCTCCTACTTCTACATCTAGAGGGTTAAAACTATGTTAGAAAGCATCCCAAAAGAGTTCCCAAAGAGGGGGTATAGTGCGTGTTTGATTTTTGGAAAAAAAATTTGGCTGAAAATCAGCCATTTTTGGCTTGGCCGGGTATCAGATTTTTTGACGTTTTCAGGTTTTGAGAAGAATCACTTAATTCCCCTACTTCTACATCTAGAGGGTTAAAACTATGTTGGAAAGCATCCCAAAAGAGTTCCCAAAGAGGGGGTATAGTGCGTGTTTGAATTGTGGGAAAAAAATTTTTGGCTGAAAATCAGCCATTTTTGGCTTGGCCGGGTATTAGATTTTTTGACGTTTTAAGGCTTTGCGAAAAATCACTTAATTCTCTTACTTCTACATCTAGAGGGTTAAAACTATGTTGGAAAGCATCCCAAAAGAGTTCCCAAAGAGGGGATGTAGTGCGTGTTTGATTTGTGGAAAAAAAAATTCTGGCTGAAAATCAGCCATTTTTGGCTTGGCCGGGTATTAGATTTTTTGACGTTTTCAGGTTTTCGAAAAATCACTTAATTCTCCTACTTCTACATCTAGGGGGTTAAAACTATGTTGGAAAGCATCCCAAAAGAGTTCCCAAAGAGTGGATATAGTGCGTGTTTGATTTGTGGAAAAAAAAATTTTGGCTGAAAATCAGCCATTTTTGCCTTGGCCGGTTATTAGATTATTTGACGTTTTCAGGTTTTGCGAAAAATTACTTAATTCTCCTACTTCTACATCTAGAGTGTTAAAACTATGTTGGAAAGCATCCCAAAAGAGTTCCCAAAGAGGGGGTATACTGCGTGTTTGATTTGTGGAAAAAAAAATTTGGCTGAAAATCAGCCATTTTTGGCTTGGCCGGGTATCAGATTTTTTGACGTTTTCAGGTTTTGAGAAGAATCACTTAATTCCCCTACTTCTACATCTAGAGGGTTAAAACTCTGTTGGAAAGCATCCCAAAAGAGTTCCCAAAGAGGGGGTATAGGGCGTGATTGATTTGTGGAAAAAAAAATTTTGGCTGAAAATCTGCCAATTTTGGCTTGGCCGGGTATCAGATTTTTTGACGTTTTCAGGTTTTGCGAAAAATCACTTAATTCCCCTACTTCTACATCTAGAGGGTTAAAACTATGTTGGAAAGCATCCCAAAAGAGTTCCCAAAGAGGGGGTATAGTGCGTGTTTGATTTGTGGAAAAAAAATTTGGCTGAAAATCAGCCATTTTTGGCTTGGCCGGGTATCAGATTTTTTGACGTTTTCAGGTTTTGAGAAGAATCACTTAATTCCCCTACTTCTACATCTAGAGGGTTAAAACTATGTTGGAAAGCATCCCAAAAGAGTTCCCAAAGAGGGGTATAGTGCGTGTTTGATTTGTGGGAAAAAAATTTTTGGCTGAAAATCAGACATTTTTTGCTTGGCCGGGTATTAGATTTTTTCACGTTTTCAGGTTTTGCGAAAAATCACTTAGTTCTCCTACTTCTACATCTAGAGGGTTAAAACTATGTTGGAAAGCATCCCAAAAGAGTTCCCAAAGAGGGGGTATAGTGCGTGTTTGATTTGTGGAAAAAAAAATTCGGCTGAAAATCAGCCATTTTTGGCTTGGCCGGGTATCAGATTTTTTGACGTTTTCAGGTTTTCAGAAGAATCACTTAATTCCCCTACTTCTACATCTAGAGGGTTAAAACTATGTTGGAAAGCATCCCAAAAGAGTTCCCAAAGAGGGGGTATAGTGCGTGTTTGATTTGTGGGAAAAAAAATTTTGGCTGAAAATCAGCCATTTTTGGCTTGGCCGGGTATTAGATTTTTTGACGTTTTAAGGTTTTGCGAAAAATCACTTAATTCTCTTACTTCTACATCTAGAGGGTTAAAACTATGTTGGAAAGCATCCCAAAAGAGTTCCCAAAGAGGGGATATAGTGCGTGTTTGATTTGTGGAAAAAAAAATTTTGGCTGAAAATCAGCCATTTTTGGCTTGGCCGGGTATTAGATTTTTTGACGTTTTCAGGTTTTCGAAAAATCACTTAATTCTCCTACTTCTACATCTAGGGGGTTAAAACTATGTTGGAAAGCATCCCAAAAGAGTTCCCAAAGAGGGGTATAGTGCGTGTTTGATTTGTGGGAAAAAAAATTTTGGCTGAAAATCAGACATTTTTGGCTTGGCCGGGTATTAGATTTTTTGACGTTTTCAGGTTTTGCGAAAAATCACTTAGTTCTCTGTCATGGTTCCCAATGGCAAGGGAACGTAAGAAACATATAAATAACGAACGAGCTCTCGGGTGATGGAAACTCGAGTTGACCGTGAGCTAAATCTACCACACAACTAACAGTAGCCAGGGAGCATACCTACGGCTTCCTAAATGCCACGCGCCAGCCGGAGGACTAACTACGCCTGGTAGAGGAAGAAACAGACCTGGCTTACCTCTAGGGAAATACCCCAAAAGATGATAGCAGCCCCCCACATGTAATAACGGTGAATTAAGAGGAAAAGACATACACAGTATGAAAGTAGATTTAGCAAAGAGAGGTCCACTTACTAGATAGCAGTAGGATACAAAAGAGGACTTCACGGTCAACTGAAAACCCTTTCAAAAACCATCCTGAAATTACTTTAAGACTCCTGTGTCAACTCATGACACAGGAGTGGCAATTTCAGCCCGCAAGAGCTTCCAGCTACAGAGAATTACAAAAACTGCAAACTGGACAAAAGGTACAAAACCAAAGGACAAAGTCCACTTAGCTGATCAGCAGACTAGTAGCAGGAACATGCAACTGAAGGCTCAGGTTACAATGATGACCGGCAAGGAAATGACTGGAGAGCAAGGCTAAATAGGAAACTCCCAAACACTGATGGAAGCAGGTGAACAGAAGCAGCAAAGTGCAAACAAGTCACCAGTACCACCAGCAACCACCAGGGGAGCCCATAAAGCGGATACACAACAGTACCCTCCCCTTAAGGAGGGGGCACCGAACCCTCACAAGAACCGCCAGGGTGATCTGGATGAGCCCTATGAAAGGCCCTCTCTGAAATTTGCCGCTAAGGCGCACTCATTCCACTGAGTAAGCACAGACCATTTACGAAATTTTTGGCAGTATATCTCAGCTTCATCTTGCCCTTGAGATAGGGCTATCAAAGCTTTTTCAGCTTGAATCTCCAAATTAGGTTCCTCATAAAGCAACCCTAAAGCCAGGAAAAACGCATCCACATTGAGCAACGCAGGATCCCCTGGTGCCAATGAAAATGCCCAATTTTGAGGGTCACCTCGCAGCAAAGAAATTACAATCTTAACCTGCTGGACAGGATCTCCTGAGGAGTGAGGTCTGAGAGAAAGGAATAATTTACAATTATATTTGAAATTCAGAAACCGAGATCTATCTCCGGAAAACACCTCTGGTGTAGGGATTTTAGGTTCAGAAATAGGAGTATGCATAACAAAATCTTGTAAATTTTGAACCTTCGTAGCAAGATTATTTAAACCTGCAGCCAAACTCTGAGGGTCCATCTTTAAACAGGTGAGCTCAGAGCCATTCAAGGATTATAAGGAGAGAAAGGCAAAGGCAGTAATTAGAGCTGAAATACAACTGATACAACTATGGAGCAAGCATAGGGGAAACGAAAAAAAAAAAAAAATTTACAGACTTCTTTTTTCTCTCCTTTCTTCTGCCAATAAGTTTAACACGGGCCGGTCATACTGTCATGGTTCCCAATGGCAAGGGAACGTAAGAAACATATAAATAACGAACGAGCTCTCGGGTGATGGAAACTCGAGTTGACCGTGAGGTAAATCTACCACACAACTAACAGTAGCCAGGGAGCATACCTACGGCTTCCTAAATGCCACGCGCCAGCCGGAGGACTAACTACGCCTGGTAGAGGAAGAAACAAACCTGGCTTACCTCTAGGGAAATACGCCAAAAGATGATAGCAGCCCCCCACATGTAATAACGGTGAATTAAGAGGAAAAGACATACACAGTATGAAAGTAGATTTAGCAAAGAGAGGTCCACTTACTAGATAGCAGAAGGATACAAAAGAGGACTTCACGGTCAACTGAAAACCCTTTCAAAAACCATCCTGAAATTACTTTAAGACTCCTTTGTCAACTCATGACACAGGAGTGGCAATTTCAGCCCGCAAGAGCTTCCAGCTACAGAGAATTACAAAAACTGCAAACTGGACAAAAGGTACAAAACAAAAGGACAAAGTCCACTTAGCTGATCAGCAGACTAGTAGCAGGAACATGCAACCGAAGGCTCAGGTTACAATGATGACCGGCAAGGAAATGACTGGAGAGCAAGGCTAAATAGGAAACTCCCAAACACTGATGGAAGCAGGTGAACAGAAGCAGCAAAGTGCAAACAAGTCACCAGTACCACCAGCAACCACCAGGGGAGCCCAAAAAGCGGATACACAACAGTTCTCCTACTTCTACATCTAGAGGGTTAAAACTATGTTGGAAAGCATCCCAAAAGAGTTCCCAAAAAGGGGGTATAGTGCGTGTTTGATTTGTGGAAAAAAAAATTTGGCTGAAAATCAGCCATTTTTGGCTTGGCCGGGTATCAGATTTTTTGACGTTTTCAGGTTTTGAGAAGAATCACTTAATTCCCCTACTTCTACATCTAGAGGGTTAAAACTATGTTGGAAAGCATCCCAAAAGAGTTCCCAAAGAGGGGGTATAGTGCGTGTTTGATTTGTGTTAAAAAAATTTTGGCTGAAAATCAGACATTTTTGGCTTGGCCGGGTATTAGATTTGTTGACGTTTTAAGGCTTTGCGAAAAATCACTTAATTCTCTTACTTCTACATCTAGAGGGTTAAAACTATGTTGGAAAGCATCCCAAAAGAGTTCCCAAAGAGGGGATATAGTGCGTGTTTGATTTGTGGAAAAAAAAATTCTGGCTGAAAATCAGCCATTTTTGGCTTGGCCGGGTATTAGATTTTTTGACGTTTTCAGGTTTTCGAAAAATCACTTAATTCTCCTACTTCTACATCTAGGGGGTTAAAACTATGTTGGAAATCATCCCAAAAGAGTTCCCAAAGAGGGGATATAGTGCGTGTTTGATTTGTGGAAAAAAAAATTTTGGCTGAAAATCAGCCATTTTTGCCTTGGCCGGTTATTAGATTATTTGACGTTTTCAGGTTTTGCGAAAAATCACTTAATTCTCCTACTTCTACATCTAGAGGGTTAAAACTATGTTGGAAAGCATCCCAAAAGAGTTCCCAAAGAGGGGGTATAGTGCGTGTTTGATTTGTGGAAAATAAATTTGGCTGAAAATCAGCCATTTTTGGCTTGGCTGGGTATTAGATTTTTTGACGTTTTCAGGTTTTGCGAAAAATCACTTAGTTCTCCTACTTCTACATCTAGAGGGTTAAAACTATGTTGGAAAGCATCCCAAAAGATTTCCCAAAGAGGGGGTATAGGGCGTGTTTGATTTGTGGAAAAAAAAATTTTGGCTGAAAATCTGCCAATTTTGGCTTGGCCGGGTATCAGATTTTTTGACGTTTTCAGGTTTTGCGAAAAATCACTTAATTCCCCTACTTCTACATCTAGAGGGTTAAAACTATGTTGGAAAGCATCCCAAAAGAGTTCCCAAAGAGGGGGTATAGTGCGTGTTTGATTTGTGGAAAAAAAATTTGGCTGAAAATCAGCCATTTTTGGCTTGGCCGGGTATCAGATTTTTTGACGTTTTCAGGTTTTGAGAAGAATCACTTAATTCCCCTACTTCTACATCTAGAGGGTTAAAACTATGTTGGAAAGCATCCCAAAAGAGTTCCCAAAGAGGGGGTATAGTGCGTGTTTGATTTGTGGGAAATAAAATTTTGGCGGAAAATCAGCCATTTTTGGCTTGGCCGGGTATTAGATTTTTTGACGTTTTAAGGCTTTGCGAAAAATCACTTAATTCTCTTACTTCTACATCTAGAGGGTTAAAACTATGTTGGAAAGCATCCCACAAGAGTTCCCAAAGAGGGGATATAGTGCGTGTTTGATTTGTGGAAAAAAAAATTCTGGCTGAAAATCAGCCATTTTTGGCTTGGCCGGGTATTAGATTTTTTGACGTTTTCAGGTTTTCGAAAAATCACTTAATTCTCCTACTTCTACATCTAGGGGGTTAAAACTATGTTGGAAAGCATCCCAAAAGAGTTCCCAAAGAGGGGATATAGTGCGTGTTTGATTTGTGGAAAAAAAAATTTTGGCTGATAATCAGCCATTTTTGCCTTGGCCGGTTATTAGATTATTTGACGTTTTCAGGTTTTGCGAAAAATCACTTAATTCTCCTACTTCTACATCTAGAGGGTTAAAACTATGTTGGAAAGCATCCCAAAAGAGTTCCCAAAAAGGGGGTATAGTGCGTGTTTGATTTGTGGAAAAAAAAATTTGGCTGAAAATCAGCCATTTTTGGCTTGGCCGGGTATCAGATTTTTTGACGTTTTCAGGTTTTGAGAAGAATCACTTAATTCCCCTACTTCTACATCTAGAGGGTTAAAACTATGTTGGAAAGCATCCCAAAAGAGTTCCCAAAGAGGGGGTATAGTGCGTGTTTGATTTGTGGAAAAAAAAATTTTGGCTGAAAATCAGCCATTTTTGGCTTGGCCGGGTATTAGATTTTTTGACGTTTTCAGGTTTTCGAAAAATCACTTAATTCTCCTACTTCTACATCTAGGGGGTTAAAACTATGTTGGAAAGCATCCCAAAAGAGTTCCCAAAGAGGGGGTATAGTGCGTGTTTGATTTGTGGAAGAAAAAATTTTGGCTGAAAATCAGCCATTTTTGCCTTGGCCGGTTATTAGATTATTTGACGTTTTCAGGTTTTGCGAAAAATCACTTAATTCTCCTACTTCTACATCTAGAGGGTTAAAACTATGTTGGAAAGCATCCCAAAAGAGTTCCCAAAGAGGGGGTATAGTGCGTGTTTGATTTGTGGAAAAAAAAATTTGGCTGAAAATCAGCCATTTTTGGCTTGGCCGGGTATCAGATTTTTTGACGTTTTCAGGTTTTGAGAAGAATTACTTAATTCCCCTACTTCTACATCTAGAGGGTTAAAACTATGTTGGAAAGCATCCCAAAAGAGTTCCCAAAGAGGGGGTATAGTGCGTGTTTGATTTGTGGGAAAAAAAATTTTGGCTGAAAATCAGCCATTTTTGGCTTGGCCGGGTATTAGATTTTTTGACGTTTTAAGGCTTTGCGAAAAATCACTTAATTCTCTTACTTCTACATCTAGAGGGTTAAAACTATGTTGGAAAGCATCCCAAAAGAGTTCCCAAAGAGGGGATATAGTGCGTGTTTGATTTGTGGAAAAAAAAATTTTCTGGCTGAAAATCAGCCATTTTTGGCTTGGCCGGGTATTAGATTTTTTGACGTTTTCAGGTTTTCGAAAAATCACTTAATTCTCCTACTTCTACATCTAGGGGGTTAAAACTATGTTGGAAAGCATCCCAAAAGAGTTCCCAAAGAGGGGATATAGTGCGTGTTTGATTTGTGGAAAAAAAAATTTTGGCTGAAAATCAGCCATTTTTGCCTTGGCCAGTTATTAGATTATTTGACGTTTTCAGGTTTTGCGAAAAATCACTTAATTCTCCTACTTCTACATCTAGAGGGTTAAAACTATGTTGGAAAGCATCCCAAAAGAGTTCCCAAAGAGGGGGTATAGTGCGTGTTTGATTTGTGGAAAAAAAATTTGGCTGAAAATCAGCCATTTTTGGCTTGGCCGGGTATCAGATTTTTTGAAGTTTTCAGGTTTTCGAAAAATCACTTAATTCTCCTACTTCTACATCTAGGGGGTTAAAACTATGTTGGAAAGCATCCCAAAAGAGTTCCCAAAGAGGGGGTATAGTGCGTGTTTGATTTGTGGAAGAAAAAATTTTGGCTGAAAATCAGCCATTTTTGCCTTGGCCGGTTATTAGATTATTTGACGTTTTCAGGTTTTGCGAAAAATCACTTAATTCTCCTACTTCTACATCTAGAGGGTTAAAACTATGTTGGAAAGCATCCCAAAAGAGTTCCCAAAGAGGGGGTATAGTGCGTGTTTGATTTGTGGAAAAAAAAATTTGGCTAAAAATCAGCCATTTTTGGCTTGGCCGGGTATCAGATTTTTTGACGTTTTCAGGTTTTGAGAAGAATCACTTAATTCCCCTACTTCTACATCTAGAGGGTTAAAACTATGTTGGAAAGCATCCCAAAAGAGTTCCCAAAGAGGGGGTATAGTGCGTGTTTGATTTGTGGGTAAAAAAATTTTGGCTGAAAATCAGCTATTTTTGGCTTGGCCGGGTATTAGATTTTTTGACATTTTAA
Source organism: Ranitomeya variabilis (assembly GCF_051348905.1). NCBI lineage: Eukaryota > Metazoa > Chordata > Amphibia > Anura > Dendrobatidae > Ranitomeya > Ranitomeya variabilis. Next base: position 404,469,408 of record NC_135237.1, read on the forward strand.
GGCTTTGCGAAAAATCACTTAATTCTCTTACTTCTACATCTAGAGGGTTAAAACTATGTTGGAAAGCATCCCAAAAGAGTTCCCAAAGAGGGGATATAGTGCGTGTTTGATTTGTGGAAAAAAAAAATTCTGGCTGAAAATCAGCCATTTTTGGCTTGGCCGGGAATTAGATTTTTTGACGTTTTCAGGTTTTCGAAAAATCACTTAATTCTCCTACTTCTACATCTAGGGGGTTAAAACTATGTTGGAAAGCATCCCAAAAGAGTTCCCAAAGAGGGGATATAGTGCGTGTTTGATTTGTGGAATAAAAAATTTTGGCTGAAAATCAGCCATTTTTGGCTTGGCCGGGTATTAGATTTTTTGACGTTTTCAGGTTTTGCGAAAAATCACTTAATTCTCCTACTTCTACATCTAGAGGGTTAAAACTATGTTGGAAAGCATCCCAAAAGATTTCCCAAAGGGGGTATAGGGCGTGTTTGATTTGTGGAAAAAAAATTTTTGGCTGAAAATCTGCCAATTTTGGCTTGGCCGGGTATCAGATTTTTTGACGTTTTCAGGTTTTGCGAAAAATCACTTAATTCCCCTACTTCTACATCTAGAGGGTTAAAACTATGTTGGAAAGCATCCCAAAAGAGTTCCCAAAAAGGGGGTATAGTGCGTGTTTGATTTGTGGAAAAAAAAATTTGGCTGAAAATCAGCCATTTTTGGCTTGGCCGGGTATCAGATTTTTTGACGTTTTCAGGTTTTGAGAAGAATCACTTAATTCCCCTACTTCTACATCTAGAGGGTTAAAACTATGTTGGAAAGCATCCCAAAAGAGTTCCCAAAGAGGGGGTATAGTGCGTGTTTGATTTGTGTAAAAAAAATTTTTGGCTGAAAATCAGCCATTTTTGGCTTGGCCGGGTATTAGATTTTTTGACGTTTTCAGGTTTTCGAAAAATCACTTAATTCTCCTACTTCTACATCTAGAGGGTTAAAACTATGTTGGAAAGCATCCCAAAAGAGTTCCCAAAGAGGGGGTATAGTGCGTGTTTGATTTGTGGAAAAAAAAATTTGGCTGAAAATCAGCCATTTTTGGCTTGGCCGGGTATCAGATTTTTTGACGTTTTCAGGTTTTGAGAAGAATCACTTAATTCCCCTACTTCTACATCTAGAGGGTTAAAACTATGTTGGAAAGCATCCCAAAAGAGTTCCCAAAGAGGGGGTATAGTGCGTGTTTGATTTGTGGGAAAAAAAATTTTGGCTGAAAATCAGCCATTTTTGGCTTGGCCGGGTATTAGATTTTTTGACGTTTTAAGGCTTTGCGAAAAATCACTTAATTCTCTTACTTCTACACCTAGAGGGTTAAAACTATGTTGGAAAGCATCCCAAAAGAGTTCCCAAAGAGGGGATATAGTGCGTGTTTGATTTGTGGAAAAAAAAAATTCTGGCTGAAAATCAGCCATTTTTGGCTTGGCCGGGTATTAGATTTTTTGACATTTTCAGGTTTTCGAAAAATCACTTAATTCTCCTACTTCTACATCTAGGGGGTTAAAACTATGTTGGAAAGCATCCCAAAAGAGTTCCCAAAGAGGGGATATAGTGCGTGTTTGATTTGTGGAAAAAAAAATTTTGGCTGAAAATCAGCCATTTTTGCCTTGGCCGGTTATTAGATTATTTGACGTTTTCAGGTTTTGCGAAAAATCACTTAATTCTCCTACTTCTACATCTAGAGGGTTAAAACTATGTTGGAAAGCATCCCAAAAGAGTTCCCAAAGAGGGGGTATAGTGCGTGTTTGATTTGTGGAAAAAAAATTTGGCTGAAAATCAGCCATTTTTGGCTTGGCCGGGTATCAGATTTTTTGACGTTTTCAGGTTTTGAGAAGAATCACTTAATTCCCCTACTTCTACATCTAGAGGGTTAAAACTATGTTGGAAAGCATCCCAAAAGAGTTCCCAAAGAGGGGGTATAGTGCGTGTTTGAATTGTGGGAAAAAAAATTTTGGATGAAAATCAGCCATTTTTGGCTTGGCCGGGTATTAGATTTTTTGACGTTTTCAGGTTTTGCGAAAAATCACTTAATTCTCCTACTTCTACATCTAGAGGGTTAAAACTATGTTGGAAAGCATCCCAAAAGATTTCCCAAAGAGGGGGTATAGGGCGTGTTTGATTTGTGGAAAAAAAAATTTGGCTGAAAATCAGCCATTTTTGGCTTGGCCGGGTATCAGATTTTTTGACGTTTTCAGGTTTTGAGAAAAATCAGTTAATTCCCCTACTTCTACATCTAGAGGGTTAAAACTATGTTGGAAAGCATCCCAAAAGATTTCCCAAAGAGGGGGTATAGTGCGTGTTTGATTTGTGAAAAAAAAAAATTTGGCTGAAAATCAGCCATTTTTGGCTTGGCCGGGTATCAGATTTTTTGACGTTTTCAGGTTTTGCGAAAAATCACTTAATTCCCCTACTTCTACATCTAGAGGGTTAAAACTATGTTGGAAAGCATCCCAAAAGAGTTCCCAAAAAGGGGGTATAGTGCGTGTTTGATTTGTGGAAAAAAAATTTGGCTGAAAATCAGCCATTTTTGGCTTGGCCGGGTATCAGATTTTTTGACGTTTTCAGGTTTTGAGAAGAATCACTTAATTCCCCTACTTCTACATCTAGAGGGTTAAAACTATGTTGGAAAGCATCCCAAAAGAGTTCCCAAAGAGGGGGTATAGTGCGTGTTTGATTTGTGGAAAAAAAAATTTTGGCTGAAAATCAGCCATTTTTGGCTTGGCCGGGTATTAGATTTTTTGACGTTTTCAGGTTTTCGAAAAATCACTTAATTCTCCTACTTCTACATCTAGGGGGTTAAAACTATGTTGGAAAGCATCCCAAAAGAGTTCCCAAAGAGGGGGTATAGTGCATGTTTGATTTGTGGAAGAAAAATTTTTGGCTGAAAATCAGCCATTTTTGCCTTGGCCGGTTATTAGATTATTTGACGTTTTCAGGTTTTGCGAAAAATCACTTAATTCTCCTACTTCTACATCTAGAGGGTTAAAACTATGTTGGAAAGCATCCCAAAAGAGTTCCCAAAGAGGGGGTATAGTGCGTGTTTGATTTGTGGAAAAAAAAATTTGGCTGAAAATCAGCCATTTTTGGCTTGGCCGGGTATCAGATTTTTTGACATTTTCAGGTTTTGAGAAGAATTACTTAATTCCCCTACTTCTACATCTAGAGGGTTAAAACTATGTTGGAAAGCATCCCAAAAGAGTTCCCAAAGAGGGGGTATAGTGCGTGTTTGATTTGTGGGAAAAAAAATTTTGGCTGAAAATCAGCCATTTTTGGCTTGGCCGGGTATTAGATTTTTTGACGTTTTAAGGCTTTGCGAAAAATCACTTAATTCTCTTACTTCTACATCTAGAGGGTTAAAACTATGTTGGAAAGCATCCCAAAAGAGTTCCCAAAGAGGGGATATAGTGCGTGTTTGATTTGTGGAAAAAAAAAATTCTGGCTGAAAATCAGCCATTTTTGGCTTGGCCGGGTATTAGATTTTTTGACGTTTTCAGGTTTTCGAAAAATCACTTAATTCTCCTACTTCTACATCTAGGGGGTTAAAACTATGTTGGAAAGCATCCCAAAAGAGTTCCCAAAGAGGGGATATAGTGCGTGTTTGATTTGTGGAAAAAAAAATTTTGGCTGAAAATCAGCCATTTTTGCCTTGGCCGGTTATTAGATTATTTGACGTTTTCAGGTTTTGCGAAAAATCACTTAATTCTCCTACTTCTACATCTAGAGGGTTAAAACTATGTTGGAAAGCATCCCAAAAGAGTTCCCAAAGAGGGGGTATAGTGCGTGTTTGATTTGTGGAAAAAAAATTTGGCTGAAAATCAGCCATTTTTGGCTTGGCCGGGTATCAGATTTTTTGACGTTTTCAGGTTTTCGAAAAATCACTTAATTCTCCTACTTCTACATCTAGGGGGTTAAAACTATGTTGGAAAGCATCCCAAAAGAGTTCCCAAAGAGGGGGTATAGTGCGTGTTTGATTTGTGGAAGAAAAAATTTTGGCTGAAAATCAGCCATTTTTGCCTTGGCCGGTTATTAGATTATTTGACGTTTTCAGGTTTTGCGAAAAATCACTTAATTCTCCTACTTCTACATCTAGAGGGTTAAAACTATGTTGGAAAGCATCCCAAAAGAGTTCCCAAAGAGGGGGTATAGTGCGTGTTTGATTTGTGGAAAAAAAAATTTGGCTGAAAATCAGCCATTTTTGGCTTGGCCGGGTATCAGATTTTTTGACGTTTTCAGGTTTTGAGAAGAATCACTTAATTCCCCTACTTCTACATCTAGAGGGTTAAAACTATGTTGGAAAGCATCCCAAAAGAGTTCCCAAAGAGGGGGTATAGGGCGTGTTTGATTTGTGGAAAAAAAATTTTTGGCTGAAAATCAGCTATTTTTGGCTTGGCCGGGTATCAGATTTTTTGACGTTTTCAGGTTTTGCGAAAAATCACTTAATTCCCCTACTTCTACATCTAGAGGGTTAAAACTATGTTGGAAAGCATCCCAAAAGAGTTCCCAAAGAGGGGGTATAGTGCGTGTTTGATTTGTGGAAGAAAAAATTTTGGCTGAAAATCAGCCATTTTTGCCTTGGCCGGTTATTAGATTATTTGACGTTTTCAGGTTTTGAGAAGAATCACTTAATTCCCCTACTTCTACATCTAGAGGGTTAAAACTATGTTGGAAAGCATCCCAAAAGAGTTCCCAAAGAGGGGGTATAGTGCGTGTTTGAATTGTGGGAAAAAAAATTTTGGCTGAAAATCAGCCATTTTTGGCTTGGCCGGGTATTAGATTTTTTGACGTTTTCAGGTTTTGCGAAAAATCACTTAATTCTCCTACTTCTACATCTAGAGGGTTAAAACTATGTTGGAAAGCATCCCAAAAGATTTCCCAAAGAGGGGGTATAGGGCGTGTTTGATTTGTGGAAAAAAAATTTTGGCTGAAAATCAGCCATTTTTGGCTTGGCCGGGTATTAGATTTTTTGACGTTTTCAGGTTTTGCGAAAAATCACTTAATTCTCCTACTTCTACATCTAGAGGGTTAAAACTATGTTGGAAAGCATCCCAAAAGATTTCCCAAAGAGGGAGTATAGGGCGTGTTTGATTTGTGGAAAAAAAATTTTTGGCTGAAAATCTGCCAATTTTGGCTTGGCCGGGTATCAGATTTTTTGACGTTTTCAGGTTTTGCGAAAAATCACTTAATTCCCCTACTTCTACATCTAGAGGGTTAAAACTATGTTGGAAAGCATCCCAAAAGAGTTCCCAAAGAGGGGGTATAGTGCGTGTTTTATTTGTGGAAGAAAAAATTTTGGCTGAAAATCAGCCATTTTTGCCTTGGCCGGTTATTAGATTATTTGACGTTTTCAGGTTTTGCGAAAAATCACTTAATTCTCCTACTTCTACATCTAGAGGGTTAAAACTATGTTGGAAAGCATCCCAAAAGAGTTCCCAAAGAGGGGGTATAGTGCGTGTTTGATTTGTGGAAAAAAAAATTTGGCTGAAAATCAGCCATTTTTGGCTTGGCCGGGTATCAGATTTTTTGACGTTTTCAGGTTTTGAGAAGAATCACTTAATTCCCCTACTTCTACATCTAGAGGGTTAAAACTATGTTGGAAAGCATCCCAAAAGAGTTCCCAAAGAGGGGGTATAGTGCGTGTTTGATTTGTGGGAAAAAAAATTTTGGCTGAAAATCAGCTATTTTTGGCTTGGCCGGGTATTAGATTTTTTGACGTTTTCAGGTTTTGCGAAAAATCACTTAATTCTCTTACTTCTACATCTAGAGGGTTAAAACTATGTTGGAAAGCATCCCAAAAGAGTTCCCAAAGAGGGGATATAGTGCGTGTTTGATTTGTGGAAAAAAAAAATTCTGGCTGAAAATCAGCCATTTTTGGCTTGGCCGGGTATTAGATTTTTTGACGTTTTCAGGTTTTCGAAAAATCACTTAATTCTCCTACTTCTACATCTAGGGGGTTAAAACTATGTTGGAAAGCATCCCAAAAGAGTTCCCAAAGAGGGGATATAGTGCGTGTTTGATTTGTGGAAAAAAAAATTTTGGCTGAAAATCAGCCATTTTTGCCTTGGCCGGTTATTAGATTATTTGACGTTTTCAGGTTTTGCGAAAAATCACTTAATTCTCCTACTTCTACATCTAGAGGGTTAAAACTATGTTGGAAAGCATCCCAAAAGAGTTCCCAAAGAGGGGGTATAGTGCGTGTTTGATTTGTGGAAAAAAAATTTGGCTGAAAATCAGCCATTTTTGGCTTGGCCGGGTATCAGATTTTTTGACGTTTTCAGGTTTTGAGAAGAATCACTTAATTCCCCTACTTCTACATCTAGAGGGTTAAAACTATGTTGGAAAGCATCCCAAAAGAGTTCCCAAAGAGGGGGTATAGTGCGTGTTTGAATTGTGGGAAAAAAAATTTTGGCTGAAAATCAGCCATTTTTGGCTTGGCCGGATATTAGATTTTTTGACGTTTTCAGGTTTTGCGAAAAATCACTTAATTCTCCTACTTCTACATCTAGAGGGTTAAAACTATGTTGGAAAGCATCCCAAAAGATTTCCCAAAGAGGGGGTATAGGGCGTGTTTGATTTGTGGAAAAAAAATTTTGGCTGAAAATCAGCCATTTTTGGCTTGGCCGGGTATTAGATTTTTTGACGTTTTCAGGTTTTTACGAAAAATCACTTAATTCTCCTACTTCTACATCTAGAGGGTTAAAACTATGTTGGAAAGCATCCCAAAAGATTTCCCAAAGAGGGAGTATAGGGCGTGTTTGATTTGTGGAAAAAAAATTTTTGGCTGAAAATCTGCCAATTTTGGCTTGGCCGGGTATCAGATTTTTTGACGTTTTCAGGTTTTGCGAAAAATCACTTAATTCCCCTACTTCTACATCTAGAGGGTTAAAACTATGTTGGAAAGCATCCCAAAAGAGTTCCCAAAAAGGGGGTATAGTGCGTGTTTGATATGTGGAAAAAAAAATTTGGCTGAAAATCAGCCATTTTTGGCTTGGCCGGGTATCAGATTTTTTGACGTTTTTAGGTTTTGAGAAGAATCACTTAATTCCCCTACTTCTACATCTAGAGGGTTAAAACTATGTTGGAAAGCATCCCAAAAGAGTTCCCAAAGAGGGGGTATAGTGCGTGTTTGATTTGTGGAAAAAAAAATTTTGGCTGAAAATCAGCCATTTTTGGCTTGGCCGGGTATTAGATTTTTTGACGTTTTCAGGTTTTCGAAAAATCACTTAATTCTCCTACTTCTACATCTAGGGGGTTAAAACTATGTTGGAAAGCATCCCAAAAGAGTTCCCAAAGAGGGGGTATAGTGCGTGTTTGATTTGTGGAAGAAAAAATTTTGGCTGAAAATCAGCCATTTTTGGCATGGCCGGGTATTAGATTTTTTGACGTTTTAAGGCTTTGCGAAAAATCACTTAATTCTCTTACTTCTACATCTAGAGGGTTAAAACTATGTTGGAAAGCATCCCAAAAGAGTTCCCAAAGAGGGGATATAGTGCGTGTTTGATTTGTGGAAAAAAAAATTCTGGCTGAAAATCAGCCATTTTTGGCTTGGCCGGGTATTAGAATTTTTGACGTTTTCAGGTTTTCGAAAAATCACTTAATTCTCCTACTTCTACATCTAGGGGGTTAAAACTATGTTGGAAATCATCCCAAAAGAGTTCCCAAAGAGGGGATATAGTGCATGTTTGATTTGTGGAAAAAAAAATTTTGGCTGAAAATCAGCCATTTTTGCCTTGGCCGGTTATTAGATTATTTGACGTTTTCAGGTTTTGCGAAAAATCACTTAATTCTCCTACTTCTACATCTAGAGGGTTAAAACTATGTTGGAAAGCATCCCAAAAGAGTTCCCAAAGAGGGGGTATAGTGCGTGTTTGATTTGTGGAAAATAAATTTGGCTGAAAATCAGCCATTTTTGGCTTGGCTGGGTATTAGATTTTTTGACGTTTTCAGGTTTTGCGAAAAATCACTTAGTTCTCCTACTTCTACATCTAGAGGGTTAAAACTATGTTGGAAAGCATCCCAAAAGATTTCCCAAAGAGGGGGTATAGGGCGTTTTTGATTTGTGGAAAAAAAAATTTTGGCTGAAAATCTGCCAATTTTGGCTTGGCCGGGTATCAGATTTTTTGACGTTTTCAGGTTTTGCGAAAAATCACTTAATTCCCCTACTTCTACATCTAGAGAGTTAAAACTATGTTGGAAAGCATCCCAAAAGAGTTCCCAAAAAGGGGGTATAGTGCGTGTTTGATTTGTGGAAAAAAAAATTTGGCTGAAAATCAGCCATTTTTGGCTTGGCCGGGTATCAGATTTTTTGACGTTTTCAGGTTTTGAGAAGAATCACTTAATTCACCTACTTCTACATCTAGAGGGTTAAAACTATGTTGGAAAGCATCCCAAAAGAGTTCCCAAAGAGGGGGTATAGTGCGTGTTTGATTTGTGGAAAAAAAAATTTTGGCTGAAAATCAGCCATTTTTGGCTTGGCCGGGTATTAGATTTTTTGACGTTTTCAGGTTTTCGAAAAATCACTTAATTCTCCTACTTCTACATCTAGGGGGTTAAAAATATGTTGGAAAGCATCCCAAAAGAGTTCCCAAAGAGGGGGTATAGTGCGTGTTTGATTTGTGGAAGAAAGAATTTTGGCTGAAAATCAGCCATTTTTGCCTTGGCCGGTTATTAGATTATTTGATGTTTTCAGGTTTTGCGAAAAATCACTTAATTCTCCTACTTCTACATCTAAAGGGTTAAAACTATGTTGGAAAGCATCCCAAAAGAGTTCCCAAAGAGGGGGTATAGTGCGTGTTTGATTTGTGGAAAAAAAATTTGGCTGAAAATCAGCCATTTTTGGCTTGGCCGGGTATCAGATTTTTTGACGTTTTCAGGTTTTGAGAAGAATCACTTAATTCCCCTACTTCTACATCTAGAGGGTTAAAACTATGTTGGAAAGCATCCCAAAAGAGTTCCCAAAGAGGGGGTATAGTGCGTGTTTGATTTGTGGGAAAAAAAATTTTGGCGGAAAATCAGCCATTTTTGGCTTGGCCGGGTATTAGATTTTTTGACGTTTTAAGGCTTTGCGAAAAATCACTTAATTCTCTTACTTCTACATCTAGAGGGTTAAAACTATGTTGGAAAGCATCCCACAAGAGTTCCCAAAGAGGGGATATAGTGTGTGTTTGATTTGTGGAAAAAAAAATTCTGGCTGAAAATCAGCCATTTTTGGCTTGGCCGGGTATTAGATTTTTTGACGTTTTCAGGTTTTCGAAAAATCACTAAATTCTCCTACTTCTACATCTAGGGGGTTAAAACTATGTTGGAAAGCATCCCAAAAGAGTTCCCAAAGAGGGGATATAGTGCGTGTTTGATTTGTGGAAAAAAAAATTTTGGCTGATAATCAGCCATTTTTGCCTTGGCCGGTTATTAGATTATTTGACGTTTTCAGGTTTTGCGAAAAATCACTTAATTCTCCTACTTCTACATCTAGAGGGTTAAAACTATGTTGGAAAGCATCCCAAAAGAGTTCCCAAAGAGGGGGTATAGTGCGTGTTTGATTTGTGGAAAAAAAAATTTGGCTGAAAATCAGCCATTTTTGGCTTGGCTGGGTATTAGATTTTTTGACGTTTTCAGGTTTTGCGAAAAATCACTTAGTTCTCCTACTTCTACATCTAGAGGGTTAAAACTCTGTTGGAAAGCATCCCAAAAGAGTTCCCAAAGAGGGGGTATAGTGCGTGTTTGATTTGTGGAAAAAAAAATTTTGGCTGAAAATCAGCCATTTTTGGCTTGGCCGGGTATTAGATTTTTTGACTTTTTCAGGTTTTGCGAAAAATCACTTAATTCTCCTACTTCTACATCTAGAGGGTTAAAACTATGTTGGAAAGCATCCCAAAAGATTTCCCAAAGAGGGGGTATAGGGCGTGTTTGATTTGTGGAAAAAAAAAATTTGGCTGAAAATCTGCCAATTTTGGCTTGGCCGGGTATCAGATTTTTTGACGTTTTCAGGTTTTGCGAAAAATCACTTAATTCTCCTACTTCTACATCTAGAGGGTTAAAACTATGTTGGAAAGCATCCCAAAAGAGTTCCCAAAAAGGGGGTATAGTGCGTGTTTGATTTGTGGAAAAAAAAATTTGGCTGAAAATCAGCCATTTTTGGCTTGGCCGGTTATCAGATTTTTTGACGTTTTCAGGTTTTGAGAAGAATCACTTAATTCCCCTACTTCTACATCTAGAGGGTTAAAACTATGTTGGAAAGCATCCCAAAAGAGTTCCCAAATAGGGGGTATAGTGCGTGTTTGATTTGTGGAAAAACAAATTTTGGCTGAAAATCAGCCATTTTTGGCTTGGCCGGGTATTAGATTTTTTGACGTTTTCAGGTTTTCGAAAAATCACTTAATTCTCCTACTTCTACATCTAGAGGGTTAAAACTATGTTGGAAAGCATCCCAAAAGAGTTCCCAAAGAGGGGGTATAGTGCGTGTTTGATTTGTGGAAAAAAAATTTGGCTGAAAATCAGCCATTTTTGGCTTGGCCGGGTATCAGATTTTTTGACGTTTTCAGGTTTTCGAAAAATCACTTAATTCTCCTACTTCTACATCTAGGGGGTTAAAACTATGTTGGAAAGCATCCCAAAAGAGTTCCCAAAGAGGGGGTATAGTGCGTGTTTGATTTGTGGAAAAAAAAATTTGGCTGAAAATCAGCCATTTTTGGCTTGGCCGGGTATCAGATTTTTTGACGTTTTCAGGTTTTGAGAAGAATCACTTAATTCCCCTACTTCTACATCTAGAGGGTTAAAACTATGTTGGAAAGCATCCCAAAAGAGTTCCCAAAGAGGGGGTATAGTGCGTGTTTGATTTGTGGGTAAAAAAATTTTGGCTGAAAATCAGCTATTTTTGGCTTGGCCGGGTATTAGATTTTTTGACATTTTAAGGCTTTGCGAAAAATCACTTAATTCTCTTACTTCTACATCTAGAGGGTTAAAACTATGTTGGAAAGCATCCCAAAAGAGTTCCCAAAGAGGGGATATAGTGCGTGTTTGATTTGTGGAAAAAAAAAATTCTGGCTGAAAATCAGCCATTTTTGGCTTGGCCGGGTATTAGATTTTTTGACGTTTTCAGGTTTTCGAAAAATCACTTAATTCTCCTACTTCTACATCTAGGGGGTTAAAACTATGTTGGAAAGCATCCCAAAAGAGTTCCCAAAGAGGGGATATAGTGCGTGTTTGATTTGTGGAATAAAAAATTTTGGCTGAAAATCTGCCAATTTTGGCTTGGCCGGGTATCAGATTTTTTGACGTTTTCAGGTTTTGCGAAAAATCACTTAATTCCCCTACTTCTACATCTAGAGGGTTAAAACTATGTTGGAAAGCATCCCAAAAGAGTTCCCAAAAAGGGGGTATAGTGCGTGTTTGATTTGTGGGAAAAAAAATTTGGCTGAAAATCAGCCATTTTTGGCTTGGCCGGGTATCAGATTTTTTGACGTTTTCAGGTTTTGAGAAGAATCACTTAATTCCCCTACTTCTACATCTAGAGGGTTAAAACTATGTTGGAAAGCATCCCAAAAGAGTTCCCAAAGAGGGGGTATAGTGCGTGTTTGATTTGTGTAAAAAAAAATTTTGGCTGAAAATCAGCCATTTTTGGCTTGGCCGGGTATCAGATTTTTTGACGTTTTCAGGTTTTCGAAAAATCACTTAATTCTCCGACTTCTACATCTAGGGGGTTAAAACTATGTTGGAAAGCATCCCAAAAGAGTTCCCAAAGAGGGGGTATAGTGCGTGTTTGATTTGTGGAAGAAAAAATTTTGGCTGAAAATCAGCCATTTTTGCCTTGGCCGGTTATTAGATTATTTGACGTTTTCAGGTTTTGCGAAAAATCACTTAATTCTCCTACTTCTACATCTAGAGGGTTAAAACTATGTTGGAAAGCATCCCAAAAGAGTTCCCAAAGAGGGGGTATAGTGCGTGTTTGATTTGTGGAAAAAAAAATTTGGCTGAAAATCAGCCATTTTTGGCTTGGCCGGGTATCAGATTTTTTGACGTTTTCAGGTTTTGAGAAGAATCACTTAATTCCCCTACTTCTACATCTAGAGGGTTAAAACTATGTTGGAAAGCATCCCAAAAGAGTTCCCAAAGAGGGGGTATAGTGCGTGTTTGATTTGTGGGAAAAAAATTTTTGGCTGAAAATCAGCCATTTTTGGCTTGGCCGGGTATTAGATTTTTTGACGTTTTAAGGCTTTGCGAAAAATCACTTAATTCTCTTACTTCTACATCTAGAGGGTTAAAACTATGTTGGAAAGCATCCCAAAAGAGTTCCCAAAGAGGGGATATAGTGCGTGTTTGATTTGTGGAAAAAAAAAATTCTGGCTGAAAATCAGCCATTTTTGGCTTGGCCGGGTATTAGATTTTTTGACGTTTTCAGGTTTTCGAAAAATCACTTAATTCTCCTACTTCTACATCTAGGGGGTTAAAACTATGTTGGAAAGCATCCCAAAAGAGTTCCCAAAGAGGGGATATAGTGCGTGTTTGATTTGTGGAAAAAAAAATTTTGGCTGAAAATCAGCCATTTTTGCCTTGGCCGGTTATTAGATTATTTGACGTTTTCAGGTTTTGCGAAAAATCACTTAATTCTCCTACTTCTACATCTAGAGGGTTAAAACTATGTTGGAAAGCATCCCAAAAGAGTTCCCAAAGAGGGGGTATAGTGCGTGTTTGATTTGTGGAAAAAAAATTTGGCTGAAAATCAGCCATTTTTGGCTTGGCCGGGTATCAGATTTTTTGACGTTTTCAGGTTTTGAGAAGAATCACTTAATTCCCCTACTTCTACATCTAGAGGGTTAAAACTATGTTGGAAAGCATCCCAAAAGAGTTCCCAAAGAGGGGGTATAGTGCGTGTTTGAATTGTGGGAAAAAAAATTTTGGATGAAAATCAGCCATTTTTGGCTTGGCCGGGTATTAGATTTTTTGACGTTTTCAGGTTTTGCGAAAAATCACTTAATTCTCCTACTTCTACATCTAGAGGGTTAAAACTATGTTGGAAAGCATCCCGAAAGATTTCCCAAAGAGGGGGTATAGGGCGTGTTTGATTTGTGGAAAAAAAAATTTGGCTGAAAATCAGCCATTTTTGGCTTGGCCGGGTATCAGATTTTTTGACGTTTTCAGGTTTTGAGAAAAATCAGTTAATTCCCCTACTTCTACATCTAGAGGGTTAAAACTATGTTGGAAAGCATCCCAAAAGATTTCCCAAAGAGGGGGTATAGTGCGTGTTTGATTTGTGGAAAAAAAAATTTGGCTGAAAATCAGCCATTTTTGGCTTGGCCGGGTATCAGATTTTTTGACGTTTTCAGGTTTTGCGAAAAATCACTTAATTCCCCTACTTCTACATCTAGAGGGTTAAAACTATGTTGGAAAGCATCCCAAAAGAGTTCCCAAAAAGGGGGTATAGTGCGTGTTTGATTTGTGGAAAAAAAATTTGGCTGAAAATCAGCCATTTTTGGCTTGGCCGGGTATCAGATTTTTTGACGTTTTCAGGTTTTGAGAAGAATCACTTAATTCCCCTACTTCTACATCTAGAGGGTTAAAACTATGTTGGAAAGCATCCCAAAAGAGTTCCCAAAGAGGGGGTATAGTGCGTGTTTGATTTGTGGAAAAAAAAATTTTGGCTGAAAATCAGCCATTTTTGGCTTGGCCGGGTATTAGATTTTTTGACGTTTTCAGGTTTTCGAAAAATCACTTAATTCTCCTACTTCTACATCTAGGGGGTTAAAACTATGTTGGAAAGCATCCCAAAAGAGTTCCCAAAGAGGGGGTATAGTGCATGTTTGACTTGTGGAAGAAAAAATTTTGGCTGAAAATCAGCCATTTTTGCCTTGGCCGGTTATTAGATTATTTGACGTTTTCAGGTTTTGCGAAAAATCACTTAATTCTCCTACTTCTACATCTAGAGGGTTAAAACTATGTTGGAAAGCATCCCAAAAGAGTTCCCAAAGAGGGGGTATAGTGCGTGTTTGATTTGTGGAAAAAAAAATTTGGCTGAAAATCAGCCATTTTTGGCTTGGCCGGGTATCAGATTTTTTGACGTTTTCAGGTTTTGAGAAGAATTACTTAATTCCCCTACTTCTACATCTAGAGGGTTAAAACTATGTTGGAAAGCATCCCAAAAGAGTTCCCAAAGAGGGGGTATAGTGCGTGTTTGATTTGTGGGAAAAAAAATTTTGGCTGAAAATCAGCCATTTTTGGCTTGGCCGGGTATTAGATTTTTTGACGTTTTAAGGCTTTGCGAAAAATCACTTAATTCTCTTACTTCTACATCTAGAGGGTTAAAACTATGTTGGAAAGCATCCCAAAAGAGTTCCCAAAGAGGGGATATAGTGCGTGTTTGATTTGTGGAAAAAAAAAATTCTGGCTGAAAATCAGCCATTTTTGGCTTGGCCGGGTATTAGATTTTTTGACGTTTTCAGGTTTTCGAAAAATCACTTAATTCTCCTACTTCTACATCTAGGGGGTTAAAACTATGTTGGAAAGCATCCCAAAAGAGTTCCCAAAGAGGGGATATAGTGCGTGTTTGATTTGTGGAAAAAAAAATTTTGGCTGAAAATCAGCCATTTTTGCCTTGGCCGGTTATTAGATTATTTGACGTTTTCAGGTTTTGCGAAAAATCACTTAATTCTCCTACTTCTACATCTAGAGGGTTAAAACTATGTTGGAAAGCATCCCAAAAGAGTTCCCAAAGAGGGGGTATAGTGCGTGTTTGATTTGTGGAAAAAAAATTTGGCTGAAAATCAGCCATTTTTGGCTTGGCCGGGTATCAGATTTTTTGACGTTTTCAGGTTTTCGAAAAATCACTTAATTCTCCTACTTCTACATCTAGGGGGTTAAAACTATGTTGGAAAGCATCCCAAAAGAGTTCCCAAAGAGGGGGTATAGTGCGTGTTTGATTTGTGGAAGAAAAAATTTTGGCTGAAAATCAGCCATTTTTGCCTTGGCCGGTTATTAGATTATTTGACGTTTTCAGGTTTTGAGAAGAATCACTTAATTCCCCTACTTCTACATCTAGAGGGTTAAAACTATGTTGGAAAGCATCCCAAAAGAGTTCCCAAAGAGGGGGTATAGGGCGTGTTTGATTTGTGGAAAAAAAATTTTTGGCTGAAAATCAGCTATTTTTGGCTTGGCCGGGTATCAGATTTTTTGACGTTTTCAGGTTTTGCGAAAAATCACTTAATTCCCCTACTTCTACATCTAGAGGGTTAAAACTATGTTGGAAAGCATCCCAAAAGAGTTCCCAAAGAGGGGGTATAGTGCGTGTTTGATTTGTGGAAGAAAAAATTTTGGCTGAAAATCAGCCATTTTTGCCTTGGCCGGTTATTAGATTATTTGACGTTTTCAGGTTTTGAGAAGAATCACTTAATTCCCCTACTTCTACATCTAGAGGGTTAAAACTATGTTGGAAAGCATCCCAAAAGAGTTCCCAAAGAGGGGGTATAGTGCGTGTTTGAATTGTGGGAAAAAAAATTTTGGCTGAAAATCAGCCATTTTTGGCTTGGCCGGGTATTAGATTTTTTGACGTTTTCAGGTTTTGCGAAAAATCACTTAATTCTCCTACTTCTACATCTAGAGGGTTAAAACTATGTTGGAAAGCATCCCAAAAGATTTCCCAAAGAGGGGGTATAGGGCGTGTTTGATTTGTGGAAAAAAAATTTTGGCTGAAAATCAGCCATTTTTGGCTTGGCCGGGTATTAGATTTTTTGACGTTTTCAGGTTTTGCGAAAAATCACTTAATTCTCCTACTTCTACATCTAGAGGGTTAAAACTATGTTGGAAAGCATCCCAAAAGATTTCCCAAAGAGGGAGTATAGGGCGTGTTTGATTTGTGGAAAAAAAATTTTTGGCTGAAAATCTGCCAATTTTGGCTTGGCCGGGTATCAGATTTTTTGACGTTTTCAGGTTTTGCGAAAAATCACTTAATTCTCCTACTTCTACATCTAGAGGGTTAAAACTATGTTGGAAAGCATCCCAAAAGAGTTCCCAAAGAGGGGGTATAGTGCGTGTTTGATTTGTGGAAAAAAAAATTTGGCTGAAAATCAGCCATTTTTGGCTTGGCCGGGTATCAGATTTTTTGACGTTTTCAGGTTTTGAGAAGAATCACTTAATTCCCCTACTTCTACATCTAGAGGGTTAAAACTATGTTGGAAAGCATCCCAAAAGAGTTCCCAAAGAGGGGGTATAGTGCGTGTTTGATTTGTGGGAAAAAAAATTTTGGCTGAAAATCAGCTATTTTTGGCTTGGCCGGGTATTAGATTTTTTGACGTTTTCAGGTTTTGCGAAAAATCACTTAATTCTCTTACTTCTACATCTAGAGGGTTAAAACTATGTTGGAAAGCATCCCAAAAGAGTTCCCAAAGAGGGGATATAGTGCGTGTTTGATTTGTGGAAAAAAAAAATTCTGGCTGAAAATCAGCCATTTTTGGCTTGGCCGGGTATTAGATTTTTTGACGTTTTCAGGTTTTCGAAAAATCACTTAATTCTCCTACTTCTACATCTAGGGGGTTAAAACTATGTTGGAAAGCATCCCAAAAGAGTTCCCAAAGAGGGGATATAGTGCGTGTTTGATTTGTGGAAAAAAAAATTTTGGCTGAAAATCAGCCATTTTTGCCTTGGCCGGTTATTAGATTATTTGACGTTTTCAGGTTTTGCGAAAAATCACTTAATTCTCCTACTTCTACATCTAGAGGGTTAAAACTATGTTGGAAAGCATCCCAAAAGAGTTCCCAAAGAGGGGGTATAGTGCGTGTTTGATTTGTGGAAAAAAAATTTGGCTGAAAATCAGCCATTTTTGGCTTGGCCGGGTATCAGATTTTTTGACGTTTTCAGGTTTTGAGAAGAATCACTTAATTCCCCTACTTCTACATCTAGAGGGTTAAAACTATGTTGGAAAGCATCCCAAAAGAGTTCCCAAAGAGGGGGTATAGTGCGTGTTTGAATTGTGGGAAAAAAAATTTTGGCTGAAAATCAGCCATTTTTGGCTTGGCCGGGTATTAGATTTTTTGACGTTTTCAGGTTTTGCGAAAAATCACTTAATTCTCCTACTTCTACATCTAGAGGGTTAAAACTATGTTGGAAAGCATCCCAAAAGATTTCCCAAAGAGGGGGTATAGGGCGTGTTTGATTTGTGGAAAAAAAATTTTGGCTGAAA
Source organism: Ranitomeya variabilis (assembly GCF_051348905.1). Taxonomy (NCBI): domain Eukaryota; kingdom Metazoa; phylum Chordata; class Amphibia; order Anura; family Dendrobatidae; genus Ranitomeya; species Ranitomeya variabilis. The sequence goes on from NC_135237.1 coordinate 404,486,602, forward strand.
ATCAGCCATTTTTGGCTTGGCCGGGTATTAGATTTTTTGACGTTTTCAGGTTTTGCGAAAAATCACTTAATTCTCCTACTTCTACATCTAGAGGGTTAAAACTATGTTGGAAAGCATCCCAAAAGATTTCCCAAAGAGGGAGTATAGGGCGTGTTTGATTTGTGGAAAAAAAATTTTTGGCTGAAAATCTGCCAATTTTGGCTTGGCCGGGTATCAGATTTTTTGACGTTTTCAGGTTTTGCGAAAAATCACTTAATTCCCCTACTTCTACATCTAGAGGGTTAAAACTATGTTGGAAAGCATCCCAAAAGAGTTCCCAAAAAGGGGGTATAGTGCGTGTTTGATATGTGGAAAAAAAAATTTGGCTGAAAATCAGCCATTTTTGGCTTGGCCGGGTATCAGATTTTTTGACGTTTTCAGGTTTTGAGAAGAATCACTTAATTCCCCTACTTCTACATCTAGAGGGTTAAAACTATGTTGGAAAGCATCCCAAAAGAGTTCCCAAAGAGGGGGTATAGTGCGTGTTTAATTTGTGGAAAAAAAAATTTTGGCTGAAAATCAGCCATTTTTGGCTTGGCCGGGTATCAGATTTTTTGACGTTTTCAGGTTTTCGAAAAATCACTTAATTCTCCTACTTCTACATCTAGGGGGTTAAAACTATGTTGGAAAGCATCCCAAAAGAGTTCCCAAAGAGGGGGTATAGTGCGTGTTTGATTTGTGGAAGAAAAAATTTTGGCTGAAAATCAGCCATTTTTGCCTTGGCCGGTTATTAGATTATTTGACGTTTTCAGGTTTTGCGAAAAATCACTTAATTCTCCTACTTCTACATCTAGAGGGTTAAAACTATGTTGGAAAGCATCCCAAAAGAGTTCCCAAAGAGGGGGTATAGTGCGTGTTTGAATTGTGGGAAAAAAAATTTTGGATGAAAATCAGCCATTTTTGGCTTGGCCGGGTATTAGATTTTTTGACGTTTTCAGGTTTTGCGAAAAATCACTTAATTCTCCTACTTCTACATCTAGAGGGTTAAAACTATGTTGGAAAGCATCCCAAAAGATTTCCCAAAGAGGGGGTATAGGGCGTGTTTGATTTGTGGAAAAAAAAATTTGGCTGAAAATCAGCCATTTTTGGCTTGGCCGGGTATCAGATTTTTTGACGTTTTCAGGTTTTGAGAAAAATCAGTTAATTCCCCTACTTCTACATCTAGAGGGTTAAAACTATGTTGGAAAGCATCCCAAAAGATTTCCCAAAGAAGGGGTATAGTGCGTGTTTGATTTGTGAAAAAAAAAAATTTCGCTGAAAATCAGCCATTTTTGGCTTGGCCGGGTATCAGATTTTTTGACGTTTTCAGGTTTTGCGAAAAATCACTTAATTCCCCTACTTCTACATCTAGAGGGTTAAAACTATGTTGGAAAGCATCCCAAAAGAGTTCCCAAAAAGGGGGTATAGTGCGTGTTTGATTTGTGGAAAAAAAAATTTGGCTGAAAATCAGCCATTTTTGGCTTGGCCGGGTATCAGATTTTTTGACGTTTTCAGGTTTTGAGAAGAATCACTTAATTCCCCTACTTCTACATCTAGAGGGTTAAAACTATGTTGGAAAGCATCCCAAAAGAGTTCCCAAAGAGGGGGTATAGTGCGTGTTTGATTTGTGGAAAAAAAATTTTGGCTGAAAATCAGCCATTTTTGGCTTGGCCGGGTATTAGATTTTTTGACGTTTTAAGGCTTTGCGAAAAATCACTTAATTCTCTTACTTCTACATCTAGAGGGTTAAAACTATGTTGGAAAGCATCCCAAAAGAGTTCCCAAAGAGGGGATATAGTGCGTGTTTGATTTGTGGAAAAAAAAAATTCTGGCTGAAAATCAGCCATTTTTGGCTTGGCCGGGTATTAGATTTTTTGACGTTTTCAGGTTTTCGAAAAATCACTTAATTCTCCTACTTCTACATCTAGGGGGTTAAAACTATGTTGGAAAGCATCCCAAAAGAGTTCCCAAAGAGGGGATATAGTGCGTGTTTGATTTGTGGAAAAAAAAATTTTGGCTGAAAATCAGCCATTTTTGCCTTGGCCGGTTATTAGATTATTTGACGTTTTCAGGTTTTGCGAAAAATCACTTAATTCTCCTACTTCTACATCTAGAGGGTTAAAACTATGTTGGAAAGCATCCCAAAAGAGTTCCCAAAGAGGGGGTATAGTGCGTGTTTGATTTGTGGAAAAAAAATTTGGCTGAAAATCAGCCATTTTTGGCTTGGCCGGGTATCAGATTTTTTGACGTTTTCAGGTTTTGAGAAGAATCACTTAATTCCCCTACTTCTACATCTAGAGGGTTAAAACTATGTTGGAAAGCATCCCAAAAGAGTTCCCAAAGAGGGGGTATAGTGCGTGTTTGAATTGTGGGAAAAAAAATTTTGGCTGAAAATCAGCCATTTTTGGCTTGGCCGGGTATTAGATTTTTTGACGTTTTCAGGTTTTGCGAAAAATCACTTAATTCTCCTACTTCTACATCTAGAGGGTTAAAACTATGTTGGAAAGCATCCCAAAAGATTTCCCAAAGAGGGGGTATAGGGCGTGTTTGATTTGTGGAAAAAAAAATTTGGCTGAAAATCAGCCATTTTTGGCTTGGCCGGGTATCAGATTTTTTGACGTTTTCAGGTTTTGAGAAAAATCAGTTAATTCCCCTACTTCTACATCTAGAGGGTTAAAACTATGTTGGAAAGCATCCAAAAAGATTTCCCAAAGAGGGGGTATAGTGCGTGTTTGATTTGTGGAAAAAAAAAATTTGGCTGAAAATCAGCCATTTTTGGCTTGGCCGGGTATTAGATTTTTTGACGTTTTCAGGTTTTGCGAAAAATCACTTAATTCTCCTACTTCTACATCTAGAGGGTTAAAATTATGTTGGAAAGCATCCCAAAAGATTTCCCAAAGAGGGGGTATAGGGCGTGTTTGATTTGTGGAAAAAAAAATTTTGGCTGAAAATCTGCCAATTTTGGCTTGGCCGGGTATCAGATTTTTTGACGTTTTCAGGTTTTGCGAAAAATCACTTAATTCCCCTACTTCTACATCTAGAGGGTTAAAACTATGTTGGAAAGCATCCCAAAAGAGTTCCCAAAAAGGGGGTATAGTGAGTGTTTGATTTGTGGAAAAAAAAATTTGGCTGAAAATCAGCCATTTTTGGCTTGGCCGGGTATCAGATTTTTTGACGTTTTCAGGTTTTGAGAAGAATCACTTAATTCCCCTACTTCTACATCTAGAGGGTTAAAACTATGTTGGAAAGCATCCCAAAAGAGTTCCCAAAGAGGGGGTATAGTGCGTGTTTGATTTGTGGAAAAAAAAATTTTGGCTGAAAATCAGCCATTTTTGGCTTGGCCGGGTATTAGATTTTTTGACGTTTTCAGGTTTTCGAAAAATCACTTAATTCTCCTACTTCTACATCTATGGGGTTAAAACTATGTTGGAAAGCATCCCAAAAGAGTTCCCAAAGAGGGGGTATAGTGCGTGTTTGATTTGTGGAAGAAAAAATTTTGGCTGAAAATCAGCCATTTTTGCCTTGGCCGGTTATTAGATTATTTGACGTTTTCAGGTTTTGCGAAAAATCACTTAATTCTCCTACTTCTACATCTAGAGGGTTAAAACTATGTTGGAAAGCATCCCAAAAGAGTTCCCAAAGAGGGGGTATAGTGCGTGTTTGATTTGTGGAAAAAAAAATTTGGCTGAAAATCAGCCATTTTTGGCTTGGCCGGGTATCAGATTTTTTGACGTTTTCAGGTTTTGAGAAGAATCACTTAATTCCCCTACTTCTAAATCTAGAGGGTTAAAACTATGTTGGAAAGCATCCCAAAAGAGTTCCCAAAGAGGGGGTATAGTGCGTGTTTGATTTGTGGGAAAAAAAATTTTGGCTGAAAATCAGCCATTTTTGGCTTGGCCGGGTATTAGATTTTTTGACGTTTTAAGGCTTTGCGAAAAATCACTTAATTCTCTTACTTCTACATCTAGAGGGTAAAACTATGTTGGAAAGCATCCCAAAAGAGTTCCCAAAGAGGGGATATAGTGCGTGTTTGATTTGTGGAAAAAAAAAATTCTGGCTGAAAATCAGCCATTTTTGGCTTGGCCGGGTATTAGATTTTTTGACGTTTTCAGGTTTTCGAAAAATCACTTAATTCTCCTACTTCTACATCTAGGGGGTTAAAGCTATGTTGGAAAGCATCCCAAAAGAGTTCCCAAAGAGGGGATATAGTGCGTGTTTGATTTGTGGAAAAAAAAATTTTGGCTGAAAATCAGCCATTTTTGCCTTGGCCGGTTATTAGATTATTTGACGTTTTCAGGTTTTGCGAAAAATCACTTAATTCTCCTACTTCTACATCTAGAGGGTTAAAACTATGTTAGAAAGCATCCCAAAAGAGTTCCCAAAGAGGGGGTATAGTGCGTGTTTGATTTTTGGAAAAAAAATTTGGCTGAAAATCAGCCATTTTTGGCTTGGCCGGGTATCAGATTTTTTGACGTTTTCAGGTTTTGAGAAGAATCACTTAATTCCCCTACTTCTACATCTAGAGGGTTAAAACTATGTTGGAAAGCATCCCAAAAGAGTTCCCAAAGAGGGGGTATAGTGCGTGTTTGAATTGTGGGAAAAAAAATTTTGGCTGAAAATCAGCCATTTTTGGCTTGGCCGGGTATTAGATTTTTTGACGTTTTAAGGCTTTGCGAAAAATCACTTAATTCTCTTACTTCTACATCTAGAGGGTTAAAACTATGTTGGAAAGCATCCCAAAAGAGTTCCCAAAGAGGGGATGTAGTGCGTGTTTGATTTGTGGAAAAAAAAATTCTGGCTGAAAATCAGCCATTTTTGGCTTGGCCGGGTATTAGATTTTTTGACGTTTTCAGGTTTTCGAAAAATCACTTAATTCTCCTACTTCTACATCTAGGGGGTTAAAACTATGTTGGAAAGCATCCCAAAAGAGTTCCCAAAGAGTGGATATAGTGCGTGTTTGATTTGTGGAAAAAAAAATTTTGGCTGAAAATCAGCCATTTTTGCCTTGGCCGGTTATTAGATTATTTGACGTTTTCAGGTTTTGCGAAAAATTACTTAATTCTCCTACTTCTACATCTAGAGTGTTAAAACTATGTTGGAAAGCATCCCAAAAGAGTTCCCAAAGAGGGGGTATACTGCGTGTTTGATTTGTGGAAAAAAAAATTTGGCTGAAAATCAGCCATTTTTGGCTTGGCCGGGTATCAGATTTTTTGACGTTTTCAGGTTTTGAGAAGAATCACTTAATTCCCCTACTTCTACATCTAGAGGGTTAAAACTCTGTTGGAAAGCATCCCAAAAGAGTTCCCAAAGAGGGGGTATAGGGCGTGATTGATTTGTGGAAAAAAAAATTTTGGCTGAAAATCTGCCAATTTTGGCTTGGCCGGGTATCAGATTTTTTGACGTTTTCAGGTTTTGCGAAAAATCACTTAATTCTCCTACTTCTACATCTAGAGGGTTAAAACTATGTTAGAAAGCATCCCAAAAGAGTTCCCAAAGAGGGGGTATAGTGCGTGTTTGATTTTTGGAAAAAAAATTTGGCTGAAAATCAGCCATTTTTGGCTTGGCCGGGTATCAGATTTTTTGACGTTTTCAGGTTTTGAGAAGAATCACTTAATTCCCCTACTTCTACATCTAGAGGGTTAAAACTATGTTGGAAAGCATCCCAAAAGAGTTCCCAAAGAGGGGGTATAGTGCGTGTTTGAATTGTGGGAAAAAAAATTTTGGCTGAAAATCAGCCATTTTTGGCTTGGCCGGGTATTAGATTTTTTGACGTTTTAAGGCTTTGCGAAAAATCACTTAATTCTCTTACTTCTACATCTAGAGGGTTAAAACTATGTTGGAAAGCATCCCAAAAGAGTTCCCAAAGAGGGGATGTAGTGCGTGTTTGATTTGTGGAAAAAAAAATTCTGGCTGAAATTCAGCCATTTTTGGCTTGGCCGGGTATTAGATTTTTTGACGTTTTCAGGTTTTCGAAAAATCACTTAATTCTCCTACTTCTACATCTAGGGGGTTAAAACTATGTTGGAAAGCATCCCAAAAGAGTTCCCAAAGAGTGGATATAGTGCGTGTTTGATTTGTGGAAAAAAAAATTTTGGCTGAAAATCAGCCATTTTTGCCTTGGCCGGTTATTAGATTATTTGACGTTTTCAGGTTTTGCGAAAAATTACTTAATTCTCCTACTTCTACATCTAGAGTGTTAAAACTATGTTGGAAAGCATCCCAAAAGAGTTCCCAAAGAGGGGGTATACTGCGTGTTTGATTTGTGGAAAAAAAAATTTGGCTGAAAATCAGCCATTTTTGGCTTGGCCGGGTATCAGATTTTTTGACGTTTTCAGGTTTTGAGAAGAATCACTTAATTCCCCTACTTCTACATCTAGAGGGTTAAAACTCTGTTGGAAAGCATCCCAAAAGAGTTCCCAAAGAGGGGGTATAGGGCGTGATTGATTTGTGGAAAAAAAAATTTTGGCTGAAAATCTGCCAATTTTGGCTTGGCCGGGTATCAGATTTTTTGACGTTTTCAGGTTTTGCGAAAAATCACTTAATTCCCCTACTTCTACATCTAGAGGGTTAAAACTATGTTGGAAAGCATCTCAAAAGAGTTCCCAAAGAGGGGGTATAGTGCGTGTTTGATTTGTGGAAAAAAAATTTGGCTGAAAATCAGCCATTTTTGGCTTGGCCGGGTATCAGATTTTTTGACGTTTTCAGGTTTTGAGAAGAATCACTTAATTCCCCTACTTCTACATCTAGAGGGTTAAAACTATGTTGGAAAGCATCCCAAAAGAGTTCCCAAAGAGGGGTATAGTGCGTGTTTGATTTGTGGGAAAAAAATTTTTGGCTGAAAATCAGACATTTTTTGCTTGGCCGGGTATTAGATTTTTTCACGTTTTCAGGTTTTGCGAAAAATCACTTAGTTCTCCTACTTCTACATCTAGAGGGTTAAAACTATGTTGGAAAGCATCCCAAAAGAGTTCCCAAAGAGGGGGTATAGTGCGTGTTTGATTTGTGGAAAAAAAAATTTGGCTGAAAATCAGCCATTTTTGGCTTGGCCGGGTATCAGATTTTTTGACGTTTTCAGGTTTTCAGAAGAATCACTTAATTCCCCTACTTCTACATCTAGAGGGTTAAAACTATGTTGGAAAGCATCCCAAAAGAGTTCCCAAAGAGGGGGTATAGTGCGTGTTTGATTTGTGGGAAAAAAATTTTTGGCTGAAAATCAGCCATTTTTGGCTTGGCCGGGTATTAGATTTTTTGACGTTTTAAGGTTTTGCGAAAAATCACTTAATTCTCTTACTTCTACATCTAGAGGGTTAAAACTATGTTGGAAAGCATCCCAAAAGAGTTCCCAAAGAGGGGATATAGTGCGTGTTTGATTTGTGGAAAAAAAAATTTTGGCTGAAAATCAGCCATTTTTGGCTTGGCCGGGTATTAGATTTTTTGACGTTTTCAGGTTTTCGAAAAATCACTTAATTCTCCTACTTCTACATCTAGGGGGTTAAAACTATGTTGGAAAGCATCCCAAAAGAGTTCCCAAAGAGGGGTATAGTGCGTGTTTGATTTGTGGGAAAAAAAATTTTGGCTGAAAATCAGACATTTTTGGCTTGGCCGGGTATTAGATTTTTTGACGTTTTCAGGTTTTGCGAAAAATCACTTAGTTCTCTGTCATGGTTCCCAATGGCAAGGGAACGTAAGAAACATATAAATAACGAACGAGCTCTCGGGTGATGGAAACTCGAGTTGACCGTGAGCTAAATCTACCACACAACTAACAGTAGCCAGGGAGCATACCTACGGCTTCCTAAATGCCACGCGCCAGCCGGAGGACTAACTACGCCTGGTAGAGGAAGAAACAGACCTGGCTTACCTCTAGGGAAATACCCCAAAAGATGATAGCAGCCCCCCACATGTAATAACGGTGAATTAAGAGGAAAAGACATACACAGTATGAAAGTAGATTTAGCAAAGAGAGGTCCACTTACTAGATAGCAGTAGGATACAAAAGAGGACTTCACGGTCAACTGAAAACCCTTTCAAAAACCATCCTGAAATTACTTTAAGACTCCTGTGTCAACTCATGACACAGGAGTGGCAATTTCAGCCCACAAGAGCTTCCAGCTACAGAGAATTACAAAAACTGCAAACTGGACAAAAGGTACAAAACCAAAGGACAAAGTCCACTTAGCTGATCAGCAGACTAGTAGCAGGAACATGCAACTGAAGGCTCAGGTTACAATGATGACCGGCAAGGAAATGACTGGAGAGCAAGGCTAAATAGGAAACTCCCAAACACTGATGGAAGCAGGTGAACAGAAGCAGCAAAGTGCAAACAAGTCACCGGTACCACCAGCAACCACCAGGGGAGCCCATAAAGCGGATACACAACAGTACCCTCCCCTTAAGGAGGGGGCACCGAACCCTCACAAGAACCGCCAGGGTGATCTGGATGAGCCCTATGAAAGGCCCTCTCTGAAATTTGCCGCTAAGGCGCACTCATTCCACTGAGTAAGCACAGACCATTTACGAAATTTTTGGCAGTATATCTCAGCTTCATCTTGCCCTTGAGATAGGGCTATCAAAGCTTTTTCAGCTTGAATCTCCAAATTAGGTTCCTCATAAAGCAACCCTAAAGCCAGGAAAAACGCATCCACATTGAGCAACGCAGGATCCCCTGGTGCCAATGAAAATGCCCAATTTTGAGGGTCACCTCGCAGCAAAGAAATTACAATCTTAACCTGCTGGACAGGATCTCCTGAGGAGTGAGGTCTGAGAGAAAGGAATAATTTACAATTATATTTGAAATTCAGAAACCGAGATCTATCTCCGGAAAACACCTCTGGTGTAGGGATTTTAGGTTCAGAAATAGGAGTATGCATAACAAAATCTTGTAAATTTTGAACCTTCGTAGCAAGATTATTTAAACCTGCAGCCAAACTCTGAGGGTCCATCTTTAAACAGGTGAGCTCAGAGCCATTCAAGGATTATAAGGAGAGAAAGGCAAAGGCAGTAATTAGAGCTGAAATACAACTGATACAACTATGGAGCAAGCATAGGGGAAACGAAAAAAAAAAAAAATTTACAGACTTCTTTTTTCTCTCCTTTCTTCTGCCAATAAGTTTAACACGGGCCGGTCATACTGTCATGGTTCCCAATGGCAAGGGAACGTAAGAAACATATAAATAACGAACGAGCTCTCGGGTGATGGAAACTCGAGTTGACCGTGAGGTAAATCTACCACACAACTAACAGTAGCCAGGGAGCATACCTACGGCTTCCTAAATGCCACGCGCCAGCCGGAGGACTAACTACGCCTGGTAGAGGAAGAAACAAACCTGGCTTACCTCTAGGGAAATACGCCAAAAGATGATAGCAGCCCCCCACATGTAATAACGGTGAATTAAGAGGAAAAGACATACACAGTATGAAAGTAGATTTAGCAAAGAGAGGTCCACTTACTAGATAGCAGAAGGATACAAAAGAGGACTTCACGGTCAACTGAAAACCCTTTCAAAAACCATCCTGAAATTACTTTAAGACTCCTTTGTCAACTCATGACACAGGAGTGGCAATTTCAGCCCGCAAGAGCTTCCAGCTACAGAGAATTACAAAAACTGCAAACTGGACAAAAGGTACAAAACAAAAGGACAAAGTCCACTTAGCTGATCAGCAGACTAGTAGCAGGAACATGCAACCGAAGGCTCAGGTTACAATGATGACCGGCAAGGAAATGACTGGAGAGCAAGGCTAAATAGGAAACTCCCAAACACTGATGGAAGCAGGTGAACAGAAGCAGCAAAGTGCAAACAAGTCACCAGTACCACCAGCAACCACCAGGGGAGCCCAAAAAGCGGATACACAACAGTTCTCCTACTTCTACATCTAGAGGGTTAAAACTATGTTGGAAAGCATCCCAAAAGAGTTCCCAAAGAGGGGGTATAGTGCGTGTTTGATTTGTGGAAAAAAAAATTTGGCTGAAAATCAGCCATTTTTGGCTTGGCCGGGTATCAGATTTTTTGACGTTTTCAGGTTTTGAGAAGAATCACTTAATTCCCCTACTTCTACATCTAGAGGGTTAAAACTATGTTGGAAAGCATCCCAAAAGAGTTCCCAAAGAGGGGGTATAGTGCGTGTTTGATTTGTGTTAAAAAAATTTTGGCTGAAAATCAGACATTTTTGGCTTGGCCGGGTATTAGATTTGTTGACGTTTTAAGGCTTTGCGAAAAATCACTTAATTCTCTTACTTCTACATCTAGAGGGTTAAAACTATGTTGGAAAGCATCCCAAAAGAGTTCCCAAAGAGGGGATATAGTGCGTGTTTGATTTGTGGAAAAAAAAATTCTGGCTGAAAATCAGCCATTTTTGGCTTGGCCGGGTATTAGATTTTTTGACGTTTTCAGGTTTTCGAAAAATCACTTAATTCTCCTACTTCTACATCTAGGGGGTTAAAACTATGTTGGAAATCATCCCAAAAGAGTTCCCAAAGAGGGGATATAGTGCGTGTTTGATTTGTGGAAAAAAAAATTTTGGCTGAAAATCAGCCATTTTTGCCTTGGCCGGTTATTAGATTTGACGTTTTCAGGTTTTGCGAAAAATCACTTAATTCTCCTACTTCTACATCTAGAGGGTTAAAACTATGTTGGAAAGCATCCCAAAAGAGTTCCCAAAGAGGGGGTATAGTGCGTGTTTGATTTGTGGAAAATAAATTTGGCTGAAAATCAGCCATTTTTGGCTTGGCTGGGTATTAGATTTTTTGACGTTTTCAGGTTTTGCGAAAAATCACTTAGTTCTCCTACTTCTACATCTAGAGGGTTAAAACTATGTTGGAAAGCATCCCAAAAGATTTCCCAAAGAGGGGGTATAGGGCGTGTTTGATTTGTGGAAAAAAAAATTTTGGCTGAAAATCTGCCAATTTTGGCTTGGCCGGGTATCAGATTTTTTGACGTTTTCAGGTTTTGCGAAAAATCACTTAATTCCCCTACTTCTACATCTAGAGGGTTAAAACTATGTTGGAAAGCATCCCAAAAGAGTTCCCAAAGAGGGGGTATAGTGCGTGTTTGATTTGTGGAAAAAAAATTTGGCTGAAAATCAGCCATTTTTGGCTTGGCCGGGTATCAGATTTTTTGACGTTTTCAGGTTTTGAGAAGAATCACTTAATTCCCCTACTTCTACATCTAGAGGGTTAAAACTATGTTGGAAAGCATCCCAAAAGAGTTCCCAAAGAGGGGGTATAGTGCGTGTTTGATTTGTGGGAAATAAAATTTTGGCGGAAAATCAGCCATTTTTGGCTTGGCCGGGTATTAGATTTTTTGACGTTTTAAGGCTTTGCGAAAAATCACTTAATTCTCTTACTTCTACATCTAGAGGGTTAAAACTATGTTGGAAAGCATCCCACAAGAGTTCCCAAAGAGGGGATATAGTGCGTGTTTGATTTGTGGAAAAAAAAATTCTGGCTGAAAATCAGCCATTTTTGGCTTGGCCGGGTATTAGATTTTTTGACGTTTTCAGGTTTTCGAAAAATCACTTAATTCTCCTACTTCTACATCTAGGGGGTTAAAACTATGTTGGAAAGCATCCCAAAAGAGTTCCCAAAGAGGGGATATAGTGCGTGTTTGATTTGTGGAAAAAAAAATTTTGGCTGATAATCAGCCATTTTTGCCTTGGCCGGTTATTAGATTATTTGACGTTTTCAGGTTTTGCGAAAAATCACTTAATTCTCCTACTTCTACATCTAGAGGGTTAAAACTATGTTGGAAAGCATCCCAAAAGAGTTCCCAAAGAGGGGGTATAGTGCGTGTTTGATTTGTGGAAAAAAAAATTTGGCTGAAAATCAGCCATTTTTGGCTTGGCTGGGTATTAGATTTTTTGACGTTTTCAGGTTTTGCGAAAAATCACTTAGTTCTCCTACTTCTACATCTAGAGGGTTAAAACTCTGTTGGAAAGCATCCCAAAAGAGTTCCCAAAGAGGGGGTATAGTGCGTGTTTGATTTGTGGAAAAAAAAATTTTGGCTGAAAATCAGCCATTTTTGGCTTGGCCGGGTATTAGATTTTTTGACTTTTTCAGGTTTTGCGAAAAATCACTTAATTCTCCTACTTCTACATCTAGAGGGTTAAAACTATGTTGGAAAGCATCCCAAAAGATTTCCCAAAGAGGGGGTATAGGGCGTGTTTGATTTGTGGAAAAAAAAATTTTGGCTGAAAATCTGCCAATTTTGGCTTGGCCGGGTATCAGATTTTTTGACGTTTTCAGGTTTTGCGAAAAATCACTTAATTCCCCTACTTCTACATATAGAGGGTTAAAACTATGTTGGAAAGCATCCCAAAAGAGTTCCCAAAAAGGGGGTATAGTGCGTGTTTGATTTGTGGAAAAAAAAATTTGGCTGAAAATCAGCCATTTTTGGCTTGGCCGGTTATCAGATTTTTTGACGTTTTCAGGATTTGAGAAGAATCACTTAATTCCCCTACTTCTACATCTAGAGGGTTAAAACTATGTTGGAAAGCATCCCAAAAGAGTTCCCAAAGAGGGGCTATAGTGCGTGTTTGATTTGTGGAAAAAAAAATTTTGGCTGAAAATCAGCCATTTTTGGCTTTGCCGGGTATTAGATTTTTTGACGTTTTCAGGTTTTCGAAAAATCACTTAATTCTCCTACTTCTACATCTAGGGGGTTAAAACTATGTTGGAAAGCATCCCAAAAGAGTTCCCAAAGAGGGGGTATAGTGCGTGTTTGATTTGTGGAAAAAAAAATTCTGGCTGAAAATCAGCCATTTTTGGCTTGGCCGGGTATTAGATTTTTTGACGTTTTCAGGTTTTCGAAAAATCACTTAATTCTCTTACTTCTACATCTAGAGGGTTAAAACTATGTTGGAAAGCATCCCACAAGAGTTCCCAAAGAGGGGATATAGTGCGTGTTTGATTTGTGGAAAAAAAAATTCTGGCTGAAAATCAGCCATTTTTGGCTTGGCCGGGTATTAGATTTTTTGACGTTTTCAGGTTTTCGAAAAATCACTTAATTCTCCTACTTCTACATCTAGGGGGTTAAAACTATGTTGGAAAGCATCCCAAAAGAGTTCCCAAAGAGGGGATATAGTGCGTGTTTGATTTGTGGAAAAAAAAATTTTGGCTGATAATCAGCCATTTTTGCCTTGGCCGGTTATTAGATTATTTGACGTTTTCAGGTTTTGCGAAAAATCACTTAATTCTCCTACTTCTACATCTAGAGGGTTAAAACTATGTTGGAAAGCATCCCAAAAGAGTTCCCAAAGAGGGGGTATAGTGCGTGTTTGATTTGTGGAAAATAAAATTTGGCTGAAAATCAGCCATTTTTGGCTTGGCTGGGTATTAGATTTTTTGACGTTTTCAGGTTTTGCGAAAAATCACTTAGTTCTCCTACTTCTACATCTAGAGGGTTAAAACTCTGTTGGAAAGCATCCCAAAAGAGTTCCCAAAGAGGGGGTATAGTGCGTGTTTGATTTGTGGAAAAAAAAATTTTGGCTGAAAATCAGCCATTTTTGGCTTGGCCGGGTATTAGATTTTTTGACTTTTTCAGGTTTTGCGAAAAATCACTTAATTCTCCTACTTCTACATCTAGAGGGTTAAAACTATGTTGGAAAGCATCCCAAAAGATTTCCCAAAGAGGGGGTATAGGGCGTGTTTGATTTGTGGAAAAAAAAATTTTGGCTGAAAATCTGCCAATTTTGGCTTGGCCGGGTATCAGATTTTTTGACGTTTTCAGGTTTTGCGAAAAATCACTTAATTCCCCTACTTCTACATATAGAGGGTTAAAACTATGTTGGAAAGCATCCCAAAAGAGTTCCCAAAAAGGGGGTATAGTGCGTGTTTGATTTGTGGAAAAAACAATTTGGCTGAAAATCAGCCATTTTTGGCTTGGCCGGTTATCAGATTTTTTGACGTTTTCAGGTTTTGAGAAGAATCACTTAATTCCCCTACTTCTACATCTAGAGGGTTAAAACTATGTTGGAAAGCATCCCAAAAGAGTTCCCAAAGAGGGGCTATAGTGCGTGTTTGATTTGTGGAAAAAAAAATTTTGGCTGAAAATCAGCCATTTTTGGCTTTGCCGGGTATTAGATTTTTTGACGTTTTCAGGTTTTCGAAAAATCACTTAATTCTCCTACTTCTACATCTAGGGGGTTAAAACTATGTTGGAAAGCATCCCAAAAGAGTTCCCAAAGAGGGGGTATAGTGCGTGTTTGATTTGTGGGAAAAAAAATTTTGGCTGAAAATCAGCCATTTTTGGCTTGGCCGGGTATTAGATTTTTTGACGTTTTAAGGCTTTGCGAAAAATCACTTAATTCTCTTACTTCTACATCTAGAGGGTTAAAACTATGTTGGAAAGCATCCCACAAGAGTTCCCAAAGAGGGGATATAGTGCGTGTTTGATTTGTGGAAAAAAAATTCTGGCTGAAAATCAGCCATTTTTGGCTTGGCCGGGTATTAGATTTTTTGACGTTTTCAGGTTTTCGAAAAATCACTTAATTCTCCTACTTCTACATCTAGGGGGTTAAAACTATGTTGGAAAGCATCCCAAAAGAGTTCCCAAAGAGGGGATATAGTGCGTGTTTGATTTGTGGAAAAAAAAATTTTGGCTGAAAATCAGCCATTTTTGCCTTGGCCGGTTATTAGATTATTTGACGTTTTCAGGTTTTGCGAAAAATCACTTAATTCTCCTACTTCTACATCTAGAGGGTTAAAACTATGTTGGAAAGCATCCCAAAAGAGTTCCCAAAAAGGGGGTATAGTGCGTGTTTGATTTGTGGAAAAAAAAATTTGGCTGAAAATCAGCCATTTTTGGCTTGGCCGGGTATCAGATTTTTTGACGTTTTCAGGTTTTGAGAAGAATCACTTAATTCCCCTACTTCTACATCTAGAGGGTTAAAACTATGTTGGAAAGCATCCCAAAAGAGTTCCCAAAGAGGGGGTATAGTGCGTGTTTGATTTGTGTTAAAAAAATTTTGGCTGAAAATCAGCCATTTTTGGCTTGGCCGGGTATTAGATTTTTTGACTTTTTCAGGTTTTGCGAAAAATCACTTAATTCTCCTACTTCTACATCTAGAGGGTTAAAACTATGTTGGAAAGCATCCCAAAAGATTTCCCAAAGAGGGGGTATAGGGCGTGTTTGATTTGTGGAAAAAAAAATTTTGGCTGAAAATCTGCCAATTTTGGCTTGGCCGGGTATCAGATTTTTTGACGTTTTCAGGTTTTGCGAAAAATCACTTAATTCCCCTACTTCTACATATAGAGGGTTAAAACTATGTTGGAAAGCATCCCAAAAGAGTTCCCAAAAAGGGGGTATAGTGCGTGTTTGATTTGTGGAAAAAAAAATTTGGCTGAAAATCAGCCATTTTTGGCTTGGCCGGTTATCAGATTTTTTGACGTTTTCAGGATTTGAGAAGAATCACTTAATTCCCCTACTTCTACATCTAGAGGGTTAAAACTATGTTGGAAAGCATCCCAAAAGAGTTCCCAAAGAGGGGCTATAGTGCGTGTTTGATTTGTGGAAAAAAAAATTTTGGCTGAAAATCAGCCATTTTTGGCTTGGCCGGGTATTAGATTTTTTGACGTTTTCAGGTTTTCGAAAAATCACTTAATTCTCTTACTTCTACATCTAGAGGGTTAAAACTATGTTGGAAAGCATCCCACAAGAGTTCCCAAAGAGGGGATATAGTGCGTGTTTGATTTGTGGAAAAAAAAATTCTGGCTGAAAATCAGCCATTTTTGGCTTGGCCGGGTATTAGATTTTTTGACGTTTTCAGGTTTTCGAAAAATCACTTAATTCTCCTACTTCTACATCTAGGGGGTTAAAACTATGTTGGAAAGCATCCCAAAAGAGTTCCCAAAGAGGGGATATAGTGCGTGTTTGATTTGTGGAAAAAAAAATTTTGGCTGATAATCAGCCATTTTTGCCTTGGCCGGTTATTAGATTATTTGACGTTTTCAGGTTTTGCGAAAAATCACTTAATTCTCCTACTTCTACATCTAGAGGGTTAAAACTATGTTGGAAAGCATCCCAAAAGAGTTCCCAAAGAGGGGGTATAGTGCGTGTTTGATTTGTGGAAAATAAAATTTGGCTGAAAATCAGCCATTTTTGGCTTGGCTGGGTATTAGATTTTTTGACGTTTTCAGGTTTTGCGAAAAATCACTTAGTTCTCCTACTTCTACATCTAGAGGGTTAAAACTCTGTTGGAAAGCATCCCAAAAGAGTTCCCAAAGAGGGGGTATAGTGCGTGTTTGATTTGTGGAAAAAAAAATTTTGGCTGAAAATCAGCCATTTTTGGCTTGGCCGGGTATTAGATTTTTTGACTTTTTCAGGTTTTGCGAAAAATCACTTAATTCTCCTACTTCTACATCTAGAGGGTTAAAACTATGTTGGAAAGCATCCCAAAAGATTTCCCAAAGAGGGGGTATAGGGCGTGTTTGATTTGTGGAAAAAAAAATTTTGGCTGAAAATCTGCCAATTTTGGCTTGGCCGGGTATCAGATTTTTTGACGTTTTCAGGTTTTGCGAAAAATCACTTAATTCCCCTACTTCTACATATAGAGGGTTAAAACTATGTTGGAAAGCATCCCAAAAGAGTTCCCAAAAAGGGGGTATAGTGCGTGTTTGATTTGTGGAAAAAACAATTTGGCTGAAAATCAGCCATTTTTGGCTTGGCCGGTTATCAGATTTTTTGACGTTTTCAGGTTTTGAGAAGAATCACTTAATTCCCCTACTTCTACATCTAGAGGGTTAAAACTATGTTGGAAAGCATCCCAAAAGAGTTCCCAAAGAGGGGCTATAGTGCGTGTTTGATTTGTGGAAAAAAAAATTTTGGCTGAAAATCAGCCATTTTTGGCTTTGCCGGGTATTAGATTTTTTGACGTTTTCAGGTTTTCGAAAAATCACTTAATTCTCCTACTTCTACATCTAGGGGGTTAAAACTATGTTGGAAAGCATCCCAAAAGAGTTCCCAAAGAGGGGGTATAGTGCGTGTTTGATTTGTGGGAAAAAAAATTTTGGCTGAAAATCAGCCATTTTTGGCTTGGCCGGGTATTAGATTTTTTGACGTTTTAAGGCTTTGCGAAAAATCACTTAATTCTCTTACTTCTACATCTAGAGGGTTAAAACTATGTTGGAAAGCATCCCACAAGAGTTCCCAAAGAGGGGATATAGTGCGTGTTTGATTTGTGGAAAAAAAATTCTGGCTGAAAATCAGCCATTTTTGGCTTGGCCGGGTATTAGATTTTTTGACGTTTTCAGGTTTTCGAAAAATCACTTAATTCTCCTACTTCTACATCTAGGGGGTTAAAACTATGTTGGAAAGCATCCCAAAAGAGTTCCCAAAGAGGGGATATAGTGCGTGTTTGATTTGTGGAAAAAAAAATTTTGGCTGAAAATCAGCCATTTTTGCCTTGGCCGGTTATTAGATTATTTGACGTTTTCAGGTTTTGCGAAAAATCACTTAGTTCTCCTACTTCTACATCTAGAGGGTTAAAACTCTGTTGGAAAGCATCCCAAAAGAGTTCCCAAAGAGGGGGTATAGTGCGTGTTTGATTTGTGGAAAAAAAAATTTTGGCTGAAAATCAGCCATTTTTGGCTTGGCCGGGTATTAGATTTTTTGACTTTTTCAGGTTTTGCGAAAAATCACTTAATTCTCCTACTTCTACATCTAGAGGGTTAAAACTATGTTGGAAAGCATCCCAAAAGATTTCCCAAAGAGGGGGTATAGGGCGTGTTTGATTTGTGGAAAAAAAAATTTTGGCTGAAAATCTGCCAATTTTGGCTTGGCCGGGTATCAGATTTTTTGACGTTTTCAGGTTTTGCGAAAAATCACTTAATTCCCCTACTTCTACATATAGAGGGTTAAAACTATGTTGGAAAGCATCCCAAAAGAGTTCCCAAAAAGGGGGTATAGTGCGTGTTTGATTTGTGGAAAAAACAATTTGGCTGAAAATCAGCCATTTTTGGCTTGGCCGGTTATCAGATTTTTTGACGTTTTCAGGTTTTGAGAAGAATCACTTAATTCCCCTACTTCTACATCTAGAGGGTTAAAACTATGTTGGAAAGCATCCCAAAAGAGTTCCCAAAGAGGGGCTATAGTGCGTGTTTGATTTGTGGAAAAAAAAATTTTGGCTGAAAATCAGCCATTTTTGGCTTTGCCGGGTATTAGATTTTTTGACGTTTTCAGGTTTTCGAAAAATCACTTAATTCTCCTACTTCTACATCTAGGGGGTTAAAACTATGTTGGAAAGCATCCCAAAAGAGTTCCCAAAGAGGGGGTATAGTGCGTGTTTGATTTGTGGGAAAAAAAATTTTGGCTGAAAATCAGCCATTTTTGGCTTGGCCGGGTATTAGATTTTTTGACGTTTTAAGGCTTTGCGAAAAATCACTTAATTCTCTTACTTCTACATCTAGAGGGTTAAAACTATGTTGGAAAGCATCCCACAAGAGTTCCCAAAGAGGGGATATAGTGCGTGTTTGATTTGTGGAAAAAAAATTCTGGCTGAAAATCAGCCATTTTTGGCTTGGCCGGGTATTAGATTTTTTGACGTTTTCAGGTTTTCGAAAAATCACTTAATTCTCCTACTTCTACATCTAGGGGGTTAAAACTATGTTGGAAAGCATCCCAAAAGAGTTCCCAAAGAGGGGATATAGTGCGTGTTTGATTTGTGGAAAAAAAAATTTTGGCTGAAAATCAGCCATTTTTGCCTTGGCCGGTTATTAGATTATTTGACGTTTTCAGGTTTTGCGAAAAATCACTTAATTCTCCTACTTCTACATCTAGAGGGTTAAAACTATGTTGGAAAGCATCCCAAAAGAGTTCCCAAAAAGGGGGTATAGTGCGTGTTTGATTTGTGGAAAAAAAAATTTGGCTGAAAATCAGCCATTTTTGGCTTGGCCGGGTATCAGATTTTTTGACGTTTTCAGGTTTTGAGAAGAATCACTTAATTCCCCTACTTCTACATCTAGAGGGTTAAAACTATGTTGGAAAGCATCCCAAAAGAGTTCCCAAAGAGGGGGTATAGTGCGTGTTTGATTTGTGTTAAAAAAATTTTGGCTGAAAATCAGACATTTTTGGCTTGGCCGGGTATTAGATTTTTTGACTTTTTCAGGTTTTGCGAAAAATCACTTAGTTCTCCTACTTCTACATCTAGAGGGTTAAAACTATGTTGGAAAGCATCCCAAAAGAGTTCCCAAAGAGGGGGTATAGTGCGTGTTTGATTTGTGGAAAAAAAAATTCTGGCTGAAAATCAGCCATTTTTGGCTTGGCCGGGTATTAGATTTTTTGACGTTTTCAGGTTTTCGAAAAATCACTTAATTCTCCTACTTCTACATCTAGGGGGTTAAAACTATGTTGGAAATCATCCCAAAAGAGTTCCCAAAGAGGGGATATAGTGCGTGTTTGATTTGTGGAAAAAAAAATTTTGGCTGAAAATCAGCCATTTTTGCCTTGGCCGGTTATTAGATTATTTGACGTTTTCAGGTTTTGCGAAAAATCACTTAATTCTCCTACTTCTACATCTAGAGGGTTAAAACTATGTTGGAAAGCATCCCAAAAGAGTTCCTAAAGAGGGGGTATAGTGCGTGTTTGATTTGTGGAAAATAAATTTGGCTGAAAATCAGCCATTTTTGGCTTGGCTGGGTATTAGATTTTTTGACGTTTTCAGGTTTTGCAAAAAATCACTTAGTTCTCCTACTTCTACATCTAGAGGGTTAAAACTCTGTTGGAAAGCATCCCAAAAGAGTTCCCAAAGAGGGGGTATAGTGCGTGTTTGATTTGTGGAAAAAAAAATTTTGGCTGAAAATCAGCCATTTTTGGCTTGGCCGGGTATTAGATTTTTTGACGTTTTCAGGTTTTGCGAAAAATCACTTAATTCTCCTACTTCTACATCTAGAGGGTTAAAACTATGTTGGAAAGCATCCCAAAAGATTTCCCAAAAAGGGGGTATAGGGCGTGTTTGATTTGTGGAAAAAAAAATTTTGGCTGAAAATCTGCCAATTTTGGCTTGGCCGGGTATCAGATTTTTTGACGTTTTCAGGTTTTGCGAAAAATCACTTAATTCCCCTACTTCTACATCTAGAGGGTTAAAACTATGTTGGAAAGCATCCCACATGAGTTCCCAAAGAGGGGATATAGTGCGTGTTTGATTTGTGGAAAAAAAAATTCTGGCTGAAAATCAGCCATTTTTGGCTTGGCCGGGTATTAGATTTTTTGACGTTTTCAGGTTTTCGAAAAATCACTTAATTCTCCTACTTCTACATCTAGGGGGTTAAAACTATGTTGGAAAGCATCCCAAAAGAGTTCCCAAAGAGGGGGTATAGTGCGTGTTTGATTTCTGGAAGAAAAAATTTTGGCTGAAAATCAGCCATTTTTGCCTTGGCCGGTTATTAGATTGTTTGACGTTTTCAGGTTTTGCGAAAAATCACTTAATTCTCCTACTTCTACATCTAGAGGGTTAAAACTATGTTGGAAAGCATCCCAAAAGAGTTCCCAAAGACGGGGTATAGTGCGTGTTTGATTTGTGGAAAAAAAAATTTGGCTGACAATCAGCCATTTTTGGCTTGGCCGGGTATCAGATTTTTTGACGTTTTCAGGTTTTGAGAAAAATCACTTAATTCCCCTACTTCTACATCTAGAGGGTTAAAACTATGTTGGAAAGCATCCCAAAAGAGTTCCCAAAGACGGGGTATAGTGCGTGTTTGATTTGTGGAAAAAAAAATTTGGCTGAAAATCAGCCATTTTTGGCTTGGCCGGGTATCAGATTTTTTGACGTTTTCAGGTTTTGAGAAAAATCACTTAATTCCCCTACTTCTACATCTAGAGGGTTAAAACTATGTTGGAAAGCATCCCAAAAGAGTTCCCAAAGAGGGGGTATAGTGCGTGTTTGATTTGTGGGAAAAAAAATTTTGGCTGAAAATCAGCCATTTTTGCCTTGGCCGGTTATTAGATTATTTGACGTTTTCAGGTTTTGCGAAAAATCACTTAATTCTCCTACTTCTACATCTAGAGGGTTAAAACTATGTTGGAAAGCATCCCAAAAGAGTTCCCAAAGAGGGGGTATAGTGCGTGTTTGATTTGTGGAAAAAAAATTTGGCTGAAAATCAGCCATTTTTGGCTTGGCCGGGTATCAGATTTTTTGACGTTTTCAGGTTTTGAGAAGAATCACTTAATTCCCCTACTTCTACATCTAGAGGGTTAAAACTATGTTGGAAAGCATCCCAAAAGAGTTCCCAAAGAGGGGGTATAGTGCGTGTTTGATTTGTGGGAAAAAAATTTTTGGCTGAAAATCAGCCATTTTTGGCTTGGCCGGGTATTAGATTTTTTGACGTTTTAAGGCTTTGCGAAAAATCACTTAATTCTCTTACTTCTACATCTAGAGGGTTAAAACTATGTTGGAAAGCATCCCAAAAGAGTTCCCAAAGAGGGGATATAGTGCGTGTTTGATTTGTGGAAAAAAAAATTCTGGCTGAAAATCAGCCATTTTTGGCTTGGCCGGGTATTAGAATTTTTGACGTTTTCAGGTTTTCGAAAAATCACTTAATTCTCCTACTTCTACATCTAGGGGGTTAAAACTATGTTGGAAAGCATCCCAAAAGAGTTCCCAAAGAGGGGATATAGTGCGTGTTTGATTTGTGGAAAAAAAAATTTTGGCTGAAAATCAGCCATTTTTGCCTTGGCCGGTTATTAGATTATTTGACGTTTTCAGGTTTTGCGAAAAATCACTTAATTCTCCTACTTCTACATCTAGAGGGTTAAAACTATGTTGGAAAGCATCCCAAAAGAGTTCCCAAAGAGGGGGTATAGTGCGTGTTTGATTTGTGGAAAATAAATTTGGCTGAAAATCAGCCATTTTTGGCTTGGCTGGGTATTAGATTTTTTGACGTTTTCAGGTTTTGCGAAAAATCACTTAGTTCTCCTACTTCTACATCTAGAGGGTTAAAACTATGTTGGAAAGCATCCCAAAAGATTTCCCAAAGAGGGGGTATAGGGCGTTTTTGATTTGTGGAAAAAAAAATTTTGGCTGAAAATCTGCCAATTTTGGCTTGGCCGGGTATCAGATTTTTTGACGTTTTCAGGTTTTGCGAAAAATCACTTAATTCCCCTACTTCTACATCTAGAGAGTTAAAACTATGTTGGAAAGCATCCCAAAAGAGTTCCCAAAAAGGGGGTATAGTGCGTGTTTGATTTGTGGAAAAAAAAATTTGGCTGAAAATCAGCCATTTTTGGCTTGGCCGGGTATCAGATTTTTTGACGTTTTCAGGTTTTGAGAAGAATCACTTAATTCACCTACTTCTACATCTAGAGGGTTAAAACTATGTTGGAAAGCATCCCAAAAGAGTTCCCAAAGAGGGGGTATAGTGCGTGTTTGATTTGTGGAAAAAAAATTTTTGGCTGAAAATCAGCCATTTTTGGCTTGGCCGGGTATTAGATTTTTTGACGTTTTCAGGTTTTCGAAAAATCACTTAATTCTCCTACTTCTACATCTAGGGGGTTAAAAATATGTTGGAAAGCATCCCAAAAGAGTTCCCAAAGAGGGGGTATAGTGCGTGTTTGATTTGTGGAAGAAAAAATTTTGGCTGAAAATCAGCCATTTTTGCCTTGGCCGGTTATTAG
Organism: Ranitomeya variabilis; assembly: GCF_051348905.1. Lineage (NCBI taxonomy): Eukaryota > Metazoa > Chordata > Amphibia > Anura > Dendrobatidae > Ranitomeya > Ranitomeya variabilis. The sequence goes on from NC_135237.1 coordinate 404,509,221, forward strand.
ATTATTTGATGTTTTCAGGTTTTGCGAAAAATCACTTAATTCTCCTACTTCTACATCTAAAGGGTTAAAACTATGTTGGAAAGCATCCCAAAAGAGTTCCCAAAGAGGGGGTATAGTGCGTGTTTGATTTGTGGAAAAAAAATTTGGCTGAAAATCAGCCATTTTTGGCTTGGCCGGGTATCAGATTTTTTGACGTTTTCAGGTTTTGAGAAGAATCACTTAATTCCCCTACTTCTACATCTAGAGGGTTAAAACTATGTTGGAAAGCATCCCAAAAGAGTTCCCAAAGAGGGGGTATAGTGCGTGTTTGATTTGTGGGAAAAAAAATTTTGGCGGAAAATCAGCCATTTTTGGCTTGGCCGGGTATTAGATTTTTTGACGTTTTAAGGCTTTGCGAAAAATCACTTAATTCTCTTACTTCTACATCTAGAGGGTTAAAACTATGTTGGAAAGCATCCCACAAGAGTTCCCAAAGAGGGGATATAGTGTGTGTTTGATTTGTGGAAAAAAAAATTCTGGCTGAAAATCAGCCATTTTTGGCTTGGCCGGGTATTAGATTTTTTGACGTTTTCAGGTTTTCAAAAATTCACTAAATTCTCCTACTTCTACATCTAGGGGGTTAAAACTATGTTGGAAAGCATCCCAAAAGAGTTCCCAAAGAGGGGATATAGTGCGTGTTTGATTTGTGGAAAAAAAAATTTTGGCTGATAATCAGCCATTTTTGCCTTGGCCGGTTATTAGATTATTTGACGTTTTCAGGTTTTGCGAAAAATCACTTAATTCTCCTACTTCTACATCTAGAGGGTTAAAACTATGTTGGAAAGCATCCCAAAAGAGTTCCCAAAGAGGGGGTATAGTGCGTGTTTGATTTGTGGAAAAAAAAATTTGGCTGAAAATCAGCCATTTTTGGCTTGGCTGGGTATTAGATTTTTTGACAATTTCAGGTTTTGCGAAAAATCACTTAGTTCTCTTACTTCTACATCTAGAGGGTTAAAACTCTGTTGGAAAGCATCCCAAAAGAGTTCCCAAAGAGGGGGTATAGTGCGTGTTTGATTTGTGGAAAAAAAAATTTTGGCTGAAAATCAGCCATTTTTGGCTTGGCCGGGTATTAGATTTTTTGACTTTTTCAGGTTTTGCGAAAAATCACTTAATTCTCCTACTTCTACATCTAGAGGGTTAAAACTATGTTGGAAAGCATCCCAAAAGATTTCCCAAAGAGGGGGTATAGGGCGTGTTTGATTTGTGGAAAAAAAAAATTTGGCTGAAAATCTGCCAATTTTGGCTTGGCCGGGTATCAGATTTTTTGACGTTTTCAGGTTTTGCGAAAAATCACTTAATTCTCCTACTTCTACATCTAGAGGGTTAAAACTATGTTGGAAAGCATCCCAAAAAAGTTCCCAAAAAGGGGGTATAGTGCGTGTTTGATTTGTGGAAAAAAAAATTTGGCTGAAAATCAGCCATTTTTGGCTTGGCCGGTTATCAGATTTTTTGACGTTTTCAGGTTTTGAGAAGAATCACTTAATTCCCCTACTTCTACATCTAGAGGGTTAAAACTATGTTGGAAAGCATCCCAAAAGAGTTCCCAAAGAGGGGGTATAGTGCGTGTTTGATTTGTGGAAAAAAAAATTTTGGCTGAAAATCAGCCATTTTTGGCTTGGCCGGGTATTAGATTTTTTGACGTTTTCAGGTTTTCGAAAAATCACTTAATTCTACTTCTACATCTAGGGGGTTAAAACTATGTTGGAAAGCATCCCAAAAGAGTTCCCAAAGAGGGGGTATAGTGCGTGTTTGATTTGTGGGAAATAAAATTTTGGCTGAAAATCAGCCATTTTTGGCTTGGCCGGGTATTAGATTTTTTGACGTTTTAAGGCTTTGCAAAAAATCACTTAATTCTCTTACTTCTACATCTAGAGGGTTAAAACTATGTTGGAAAGCATCCCACAAGAGTTCCCAAAGAGGGGATATAGTGCGTGTTTGATTTGTGGAAAAAAAAATTCTGGCTGAAAATCAGCCATTTTTGGCTTGGCCGGGTATTAGATTTTTTGACGTTTTCAGGTTTTCGAAAAATCACTTAATTCTCCTACTTCTACATCTAGGGGGTTAAAACTATGTTGGAAAGCATCCCAAAAGAGTTCCCAAAGAGGGGATATAGTGCGTGTTTGATTTGTGGAAAAAAAATTTTTGGCTGAAAATCAGCCATTTTTGCCTTGGCCGGTTATTAGATTATTTGACGTTTTCAGGTTTTGCGAAAAATCACTTAATTCTCCTACTTCTACATCTAGAGGGTTAAAACTATGTTGGAAAGCATCCCAAAAGAGTTCCCAAAAAGGGGGTATAGTGCGTGTTTGATTTGTGGAAAAAAAAATTTGGCTGAAAATCAGCCATTTTTGGCTTGGCCGGGTATCAGATTTTTTGACGTTTTCAGGTTTTGAGAAGAATCACTTAATTCCCCTACTTCTACATCTAGAGGGTTAAAACTATGTTGGAAAGCATCCCAAAAGAGTTCCCAAAGAGGGGGTATAGTGCGTGTTTGATTTGTGTTAAAAAAATTTTGGCTGAAAATCAGACATTTTTGGCTTGGCCGGGTATTAGATTTTTTGACGTTTTCAGGTTTTGCGAAAAATCACTTAGTTCTCCTACTTCTACATCTAGAGGGTTAAAACTATGTTGGAAAGCATCCCAAAAGAGTTCCCAAAGAGGGGGTATAGTGCGTGTTTGATTTGTGGAAAAAAAAATTTTGGCTGAAAATCAGCCATTTTTGGCTTGGCCGGGTATTAGATTTTTTGACGTTTTCAGGTTTTCGAAAAATCACTTAATTCTCCTACTTCTACATCTAGGGGGTTAAAACTATGTTGGAAAGCATCCCAAAAGAGTTCCCAAAGAGGGGGTATAGTGCGTGTTTGATTTGTGGACGAAAAAATTTTGGCTGAAAATCAGCCATTTTTGCCTTGGCCGGTTATTAGATTATTTGACGTTTTCAGGTTTTGCGAAAAATCACTTAATTCTCCTACTTCTACATCTAGAGGGTTAAAACTATGTTGGAAAGCATCCCAAAAGAGTTCCCAAAGAGGGGGTATAGTGCGTGTTTGATTTGTGGAAAAAAAAATTTGGCTGAAAATCAGCCATTTTTGGCTTGGCCGGGTATCAGATTTTTTGACGTTTTCAGGTTTTGAGAAAAATCACTTAATTCCCCTACTTCTACATCTAGAGGGTTAAAACTATGTTGGAAAGCATCCCAAAAGAGTTCCCAAAGAGGGGGTATAGTGCGTGTTTGATTTGTGGAAAAAAAAATTTTGGCTGAAAATCAGCCATTTTTGGCTTGGCCGGGTATTAGATTTTTTGACGTTTTCAGGTTTTCGAAAAATCACTTAATTCTCCTACTTCTACATCTAGGGGGTTAAAACTATGTTGGAAAGCATCCCAAAAGAGTTCCCAAAGAGGGGGTATAGTGCGTGTTTGATTTGTGGACGAAAAAATTTTGGCTGAAAATCAGCCATTTTTGCCTTGGCCGGTTATTAGATTATTTGACGTTTTCAGGTTTTGCGAAAAATCACTTAATTCTCCTACTTCTACATCTAGAGGGTTAAAACTATGTTGGAAAGCATCCCAAAAGAGTTCCCAAAGAGGGGGTATAGTGCGTGTTTGATTTGTGGAAAAAAAAATTTGGCTGAAAATCAGCCATTTTTGGCTTGGCCGGGTATCAGATTTTTTGACGTTTTCAGGTTTTGAGAAAAATCACTTAATTCCCCTACTTCTACATCTAGAGGGTTAAAACTATGTTGGAAAGCATCCCAAAAGAGTTCCCAAAGAGGGGGTATAGTGCGTGTTTGATTTGTGGGAAAAAATTTTTTGGCTGAAAATCAGCCATTTTTGGCTTGGCCGGGTATTAGATTTTTTGACGTTTTAAGGCTTTGCGAAAAATCACTTAATTCTCTTACTTCTACATCTAGAGGGTTAAAACTATGTTGGAAAGCATCCCAAAAGAGTTCCCAAAGAGAGGGGATATAGTGCGTGTTTGGTTTGTGGAAAAAAAAATTCTGGCTGAAAATCAGCCATTTTTGGCTTGGCCGGGTATTAGATTTTTTGACGTTTTCAGGTTTTGCGAAAAATCACTTAATTCTCCTACTTCTACATCTAGAGGGTTAAAACTATGTTGGAAAGCATCCCAAAAGAGTTCCCAAAGAGGGGGTATAGTGCGTGTTTGATTTGTGGAAAATAAATTTGGCTGAAAATCAGCCATTTTTGGCTTGGCTGGGTATTAGATTTTTTGACGTTTTCAGGTTTTGCGAAAAATCACTTAGTTCTCCTACTTCTACATCTAGAGGGTTACAACTCTGTTGGAAAGCATCCCAAAAGAGTTCCCAAAGAGGGGGTATAGTGCGTGTTTGATTTGTGGAAAAAAAAATTTTGGCTGAAAATCAGCCATTTTTGGCTTGGCCGGGTATTAGATTTTTTGACGTTTTCAGGTTTTGCGAAAAATCACTTAATTCTCCTACTTCTACATCTAGAGGGTTAAAACTATGTTGGAAAGCATCCCAAAAGATTTCCCAAAAAGGGGGTATAGGGCGTGTTTGATTTGTGGAAAAAAAAATTTTGGCTGAAAATCTGCCAATTTTGGCTTGGCCGGGTATCAGATTTTTTGACGTTTTCAGGTTTTGCGAAAAATCACTTAATTCCCCTACTTCTACATCTAGAGAGTTAAAACTATGTTGGAAAGCATCCCAAAAGAGTTCCCAAAAAGGGGGTATAGTGCGTGTTTGATTTGTGGAAAAAAAAATTTGGCTGAAAATCAGCCATTTTTGGCTTGGCCGGGTATCAGATTTTTTGACGTTTTCAGGTTTTGAGAAGAATCACTTAATTCACCTACTTCTACATCTAGAGGGTTAAAACTATGTTGGAAAGCATCCCAAAAGAGTTCCCAAAGAGGGGGTATAGTGCGTGTTTGATTTGTGGAAAAAAATTTTTTGGCTGAAAATCAGCCATTTTTGGCTTGGCCGGGTATTAGATTTTTTGACGTTTTCAGGTTTTCGAAAAATCACTTAATTCTCCTACTTCTACATCTAGGGGGTTAAAAATATGTTGGAAAGCATCCCAAAAGAGTTCCCAAAGAGGGGGTATAGTGCGTGTTTGATTTGTGGAAGAAAAAATTTTGGCTGAAAATCAGCCATTTTTGCCTTGGCCGGTTATTAGATTATTTGATGTTTTCAGGTTTTGCGAAAAATCACTTAATTCTCCTACTTCTACATCTAAAGGGTTAAAACTATGTTGGAAAGCATCCCAAAAGAGTTCCCAAAGAGGGGGTATAGTGCGTGTTTGATTTGTGGAAAAAAAATTTGGCTGAAAATCAGCCATTTTTGGCTTGGCCGGGTATCAGATTTTTTGACGTTTTCAGGTTTTGAGAAGAATCACTTAATTCCCCTACTTCTACATCTAGAGGGTTAAAACTATGTTGGAAAGCATCCCAAAAGAGTTCCCAAAGAGGGGGTATAGTGCGTGTTTGATTTGTGGGAAAAAAAATTTTGGCGGAAAATCAGCCATTTTTGGCTTGGCCGGGTATTAGATTTTTTGACGTTTTAAGGCTTTGCGAAAAATCACTTAATTCTCTTACTTCTACATCTAGAGGGTTAAAACTATGTTGGAAAGCATCCCACAAGAGTTCCCAAAGAGGGGATATAGTGCGTGTTTGATTTGTGGAAAAAAAAATTCTGGCTGAAAATCAGCCATTTTTGGCTTGGCCGGGTATTAGATTTTTTGACGTTTTCAGGTTTTCGAAAAATCACTTAATTCTCCTACTTCTACATCTAGGGGGTTAAAACTATGTTGGAAAGCATCCCAAAAGAGTTCCCAAAGAGGGGATATAGTGCGTGTTTGATTTGTGGAAAAAAAAATTTTGGCTGATAATCAGCCATTTTTGCCTTGGCCGGTTATTAGATTATTTGACGTTTTCAGGTTTTGCGAAAAATCACTTAATTCTCCTACTTCTACATCTAGAGGGTTAAAACTATGTTGGAAAGCATCCCAAAAGAGTTCCCAAAGAGGGGGTATAGTGCGTGTTTGATTTGTGGAAAAAAAAATTTGGCTGAAAATCAGCCATTTTTGGCTTGGCTGGGTATTAGATTTTTTGACGTTTTCAGGTTTTGCGAAAAATCACTTAGTTCTCCTACTTCTACATCTAGAGGGTTAAAACTCTGTTGGAAAGCATCCCAAAAGAGTTCCCAAAGAGGGGGTATAGTGCGTGTTTGATTTGTGGAAAAAAAAATTTTGGCTGAAAATCAGCCATTTTTGGCTTGGCCGGGTATTAGATTTTTTGACTTTTTCAGGTTTTGCGAAAAATCACTTAATTCTCCTACTTCTACATCTAGAGGGTTAAAACTATGTTGGAAAGCATCCCAAAAGATTTCCCAAAGAGGGGGTATAGGGCGTGTTTGATTTGTGGAAAAAAAAAATTTGGCTGAAAATCTGCCAATTTTGGCTTGGCCGGGTATCAGATTTTTTGACGTTTTCAGGTTTTGCGAAAAATCACTTAATTCTCCTACTTCTACATCTAGAGGGTTAAAACTATGTTGGAAAGCATCCCAAAAGAGTTCCCAAAGAGGGGGTATAGTGCGTGTTTGATTTGTGGAAAAAAAAATTTTGGCTGAAAATCAGCCATTTTTGGCTTGGCCGGGTATTAGATTTTTTGACGTTTTCAGGTTTTCGAAAAATCACTTAATTCTCCTACTTCTACATCTAGGGGGTTAAAACTATGTTGGAAAGCATCCCAAAAGAGTTCCCAAAGAGGGGGTATAGTGCGTGTTTGATTTGTGGGAAATAAAATTTTGGCTGAAAATCAGCCATTTTTGGCTTGGCCGGGTATTAGATTTTTTGACGTTTTAAGGCTTTGCGAAAAATCACTTAATTCTCTTACTTCTACATCTAGAGGGTTAAAACTATGTTGGAAAGCATCCCACAAGAGTTCCCAAAGAGGGGATATAGTGCGTGTTTGATTTGTGGAAAAAAAAATTCTGGCTGAAAATCAGCCATTTTTGGCTTGGCCGGGTATTAGATTTTTTGACGTTTTCAGGTTTTCGAAAAATCACTTAATTCTCCTACTTCTACATCTAGGGGGTTAAAACTATGTTGGAAAGCATCCCAAAAGAGTTCCCAAAGAGGGGATATAGTGCGTGTTTGATTTGTGGAAAAAAAATTTTTGGCTGAAAATCAGCCATTTTTGCCTTGGCCGGTTATTAGATTATTTGACGTTTTCAGGTTTTGCGAAAAATCACTTAATTCTCCTACTTCTACATCTAGAGGGTTAAAACTATGTTGGAAAGCATCCCAAAAGAGTTCCCAAAAAGGGGGTATAGTGCGTGTTTGATTTGTGGAAAAAAAAATTTGGCTGAAAATCAGCCATTTTTGGCTTGGCCGGGTATCAGATTTTTTGACGTTTTCAGGTTTTGAGAAGAATCACTTAATTCCCCTACTTCTACATCTAGAGGGTTAAAACTATGTTGGAAAGCATCCCAAAAGAGTTCCCAAAGAGGGGGTATAGTGCGTGTTTGATTTGTGTTAAAAAAATTTTGGCTGAAAATCAGACATTTTTGGCTTGGCCGGGTATTAGATTTTTTGACGTTTTCAGGTTTTGCGAAAAATCACTTAGTTCTCCTACTTCTACATCTAGAGGGTTAAAACTATGTTGGAAAGCATCCCAAAAGAGTTCCCAAAGAGGGGGTATAGTGCGTGTTTGATTTGTGGAAAAAAAAATTTTGGCTGAAAATCAGCCATTTTTGGCTTGGCCGGGTATTAGATTTTTTGACGTTTTCAGGTTTTCGAAAAATCACTTAATTCTCCTACTTCTACATCTAGGGGGTTAAAACTATGTTGGAAAGCATCCCAAAAGAGTTCCCAAAGAGGGGGTATAGTGCGTGTTTGATTTGTGGACGAAAAAATTTTGGCTGAAAATCAGCCATTTTTGCCTTGGCCGGTTATTAGATTATTTGACGTTTTCAGGTTTTGCGAAAAATCACTTAATTCTCCTACTTCTACATCTAGAGGGTTAAAACTATGTTGGAAAGCATCCCAAAAGAGTTCCCAAAGAGGGGGTATAGTGCGTGTTTGATTTGTGGAAAAAAAAATTTGGCTAAAAATCAGCCATTTTTGGCTTGGCCGGGTATCAGATTTTTTGACGTTTTCAGGTTTTGAGAAAAATCACTTAATTCCCCTACTTCTACATCTAGAGGGTTAAAACTATGTTGGAAAGCATCCCAAAAGAGTTCCCAAAGAGGGGGTATAGTGCGTGTTTGATTTGTGGAAAAAAAAATTTTGGCTGAAAATCAGCCATTTTTGGCTTGGCCGGGTATTAGATTTTTTGACGTTTTCAGGTTTTCGAAAAATCACTTAATTCTCCTACTTCTACATCTAGGGGGTTAAAACTATGTTGGAAAGCATCCCAAAAGAGTTCCCAAAGAGGGGGTATAGTGCGTGTTTGATTTGTGGACGAAAAAATTTTGGCTGAAAATCAGCCATTTTTGCCTTGGCCGGTTATTAGATTATTTGACGTTTTCAGGTTTTGCGAAAAATCACTTAATTCTCCTACTTCTACATCTAGAGGGTTAAAACTATGTTGGAAAGCATCCCAAAAGAGTTCCCAAAGAGGGGGTATAGTGCGTGTTTGATTTGTGGAAAAAAAAATTTGGCTGAAAATCAGCCATTTTTGGCTTGGCCGGGTATCAGATTTTTTGACGTTTTCAGGTTTTGAGAAAAATCACTTAATTCCCCTACTTCTACATCTAGAGGGTTAAAACTATGTTGGAAAGCATCCCAAAAGAGTTCCCAAAGAGGGGGTATAGTGCGTGTTTGATTTGTGGGAAAAAATTTTTTGGCTGAAAATCAGCCATTTTTGGCTTGGCCGGGTATTAGATTTTTTGACGTTTTAAGGCTTTGCGAAAAATCACTTAATTCTCTTACTTCTACATCTAGAGGGTTAAAACTATGTTGGAAAGCATCCCAAAAGAGTTCCCAAAGAGAGGGGATATAGTGCGTGTTTGGTTTGTGGAAAAAAAAATTCTGGCTGAAAATCAGCCATTTTTGGCTTGGCCGGGTATTAGATTTTTTGACGTTTTCAGGTTTTGCGAAAAATCACTTAATTCTCCTACTTCTACATCTAGAGGGTTAAAACTATGTTGGAAAGCATCCCAAAAGAGTTCCCAAAGAGGGGGTATAGTGCGTGTTTGATTTGTGGAAAATAAATTTGGCTGAAAATCAGCCATTTTTGGCTTGGCTGGGTATTAGATTTTTTGACGTTTTCAGGTTTTGCGAAAAATCACTTAGTTCTCCTACTTCTACATCTAGAGGGTTAAAACTCTGTTGGAAAGCATCCCAAAAGAGTTCCCAAAGAGGGGGTATAGTGCGTGTTTGATTTGTGGAAAAAAAAATTTTGGCTGAAAATCAGCCATTTTTGGCTTGGCCGGGTATTAGATTTTTTGACGTTTTCAGGTTTTGCGAAAAATCACTTAATTCTCCTACTTCTACATCTAGAGGGTTAAAACTATGTTGGAAAGCATCCCAAAAGATTTCCCAAAAAGGGGGTATAGGGCGTGTTTGATTTGTGGAAAAAAAAATTTTGGCTGAAAATCTGCCAATTTTGGCTTGGCCGGGTATCAGATTTTTTGACGTTTTCAGGTTTTGCGAAAAATCACTTAATTCCCCTACTTCTACATCTAGAGAGTTAAAACTATGTTGGAAAGCATCCCAAAAGAGTTCCCAAAAAGGGGGTATAGTGCGTGTTTGATTTGTGGAAAAAAAAATTTGGCTGAAAATCAGCCATTTTTGGCTTGGCCGGGTATCAGATTTTTTGACGTTTTCAGGTTTTGAGAAGAATCACTTAATTCACCTACTTCTACATCTAGAGGGTTAAAACTATGTTGGAAAGCATCCCAAAAGAGTTCCCAAAGAGGGGGTATAGTGCGTGTTTGATTTGTGGAAAAAAATTTTTTGGCTGAAAATCAGCCATTTTTGGCTTGGCCGGGTATTAGATTTTTTGACGTTTTCAGGTTTTCGAAAAATCACTTAATTCTCCTACTTCTACATCTAGAGGGTTAAAAATATGTTGGAAAGCATCCCAAAAGAGTTCCCAAAGAGGGGGTATAGTGCGTGTTTGATTTGTGGAAGAAAAAATTTTGGCTGAAAATCAGCCATTTTTGCCTTGGCCGGTTATTAGATTATTTGATGTTTTCAGGTTTTGCGAAAAATCACTTAATTCTCCTACTTCTACATCTAAAGGGTTAAAACTATGTTGGAAAGCATCCCAAAAGAGTTCCCAAAGAGGGGGTATAGTGCGTGTTTGATTTGTGGAAAAAAAATTTGGCTGAAAATCAGCCATTTTTGGCTTGGCCGGGTATCAGATTTTTTGACGTTTTCAGGTTTTGAGAAGAATCACTTAATTCCCCTACTTCTACATCTAGAGGGTTAAAACTATGTTGGAAAGCATCCCAAAAGAGTTCCCAAAGAGGGGGTATAGTGCGTGTTTGATTTGTGGGAAAAAAAATTTTGGCGGAAAATCAGCCATTTTTGGCTTGGCCGGGTATTAGATTTTTTGACGTTTTAAGGCTTTGCGAAAAATCACTTAATTCTCTTACTTCTACATCTAGAGGGTTAAAACTATGTTGGAAAGCATCCCACAAGAGTTCCCAAAGAGGGGATATAGTGCGTGTTTGATTTGTGGAAAAAAAAATTCTGGCTGAAAATCAGCCATTTTTGGCTTGGCCGGGTATTAGATTTTTTGACGTTTTCAGGTTTTCGAAAAATCACTTAATTCTCCTACTTCTACATCTAGGGGGTTAAAACTATGTTGGAAAGCATCCCAAAAGAGTTCCCAAAGAGGGGATATAGTGCGTGTTTGATTTGTGGAAAAAAAAATTTGGCTGAAAATCAGCCATTTTTGGCTTGGCTGGGTATTAGATTTTTTGACGTTTTCAGGTTTTGCGAAAAATCACTTAGTTCTCCTACTTCTACATCTAGAGGGTTAAAACTCTGTTGGAAAGCATCCCAAAAGAGTTCCCAAAGAGGGGGTATAGTGCGTGTTTGATTTGTGGAAAAAAAAATTTTGGCTGAAAATCAGCCATTTTTGGCTTGGCCGGGTATTAGATTTTTTGACTTTTTCAGGTTTTGCGAAAAATCACTTAATTCTCCTACTTCTACATCTAGAGGGTTAAAACTATGTTGGAAAGCATCCCAAAAGATTTCCCAAAGAGGGGGTATAGGGCGTGTTTGATTTGTGGAAAAAAAAAATTTGGCTGAAAATCTGCCAATTTTGGCTTGGCCGGGTATCAGATTTTTTGACGTTTTCAGGTTTTGCGAAAAATCACTTAATTCTCCTACTTCTACATCTAGAGGGTTAAAACTATGTTGGAAAGCATCCCAAAAGAGTTCCCAAAAAGGGGGTATAGTGCGTGTTTGATTTGTGGAAAAAAAAATTTGGCTGAAAATCAGCCATTTTTGGCTTGGCCGGTTATCAGATTTTTTGACGTTTTCAGGTTTTGAGAAGAATCACTTAATTCCCCTACTTCTACATCTAGAGGGTTAAAACTATGTTGGAAAGCATCCCAAAAGAGTTCCCAAAGAGGGGGTATAGTGCGTGTTTGATTTGTGGAAAAAAAAATTTTGGCTGAAAATCAGCCATTTTTGGCTTGGCCGGGTATTAGATTTTTTGACGTTTTCAGGTTTTCGAAAAATCACTTAATTCTCCTACTTCTACATCTAGGGGGTTAAAACTATGTTGGAAAGCATCCCAAAAGAGTTCCCAAAGAGGGGGTATAGTGCGTGTTTGATTTGTGGGAAATAAAATTTTGGCTGAAAATCAGCCATTTTTGGCTTGGCCGGGTATTAGATTTTTTGACGTTTTAAGGCTTTGCGAAAAATCACTTAATTCTCTTACTTCTACATCTAGAGGGTTAAAACTATGTTGGAAAGCATCCCACAAGAGTTCCCAAAGAGGGGATATAGTGCGTGTTTGATTTGTGGAAAAAAAAATTCTGGCTGAAAATCAGCCATTTTTGGCTTGGCCGGGTATTAGATTTTTTGACGTTTTCAGGTTTTTGAAAAATCACTTAATTCTCCTACTTCTACATCTAGGGGGTTAAAACTATGTTGGAAAGCATCCCAAAAGAGTTCCCAAAGAGGGGATATAGTGCGTGTTTGATTTGTGGAAAAAAAATTTTTGGCTGAAAATCAGCCATTTTTGCCTTGGCCGGTTATTAGATTATTTGACGTTTTCAGGTTTTGCGAAAAATCACTTAATTCTCCTACTTCTACATCTAGAGGGTTAAAACTATGTTGGAAAGCATCCCAAAAGAGTTCCCAAAGAGGGGGTATAGTGCGTGTTTGATTTGTGGAAAAAAAAATTTTGGCTGAAAATCAGCCATTTTTGGCTTGACCGGGTATTAGATTTTTTGACGTTTTCAGGTTTTCGAAAAATCACTTAATTCTCCTACTTCTACATCTAGGGGGTTAAAACTATGTTGGAAAGCATCCCAAAAGAGTTCCCAAAGAGGGGGTATAGTGCGTGTTTGATTTGTGGACGAAAAAATTTTGGCTGAAAATCAGCCATTTTTGCCTTGGCCGGTTATTAGATTATTTGACGTTTTCAGGTTTTGCGAAAAATCACTTAATTCTCCTACTTCTACATCTAGAGGGTTAAAACTATGTTGGAAAGCATCCCAAAAGAGTTCCCAAAGAGGGGGTATAGTGCGTGTTTGATTTGTGGAAAAAAAAATTTGGCTGAAAATCAGCCATTTTTGGCTTGGCCGGGTATCAGATTTTTTGACGTTTTAAGGCTTTGCGAAAAATCACTTAATTCTCTTACTTCTACATCTAGAGGGTTAAAACTATGTTGGAAAGCATCCCAAAAGAGTTCCCAAAGAGAGGGGATATAGTGCGTGTTTGGTTTGTGGAAAAAAAAATTCTGGCTGAAAATCAGCCATTTTTGGCTTGGCCGGGTATTAGATTTTTTTACGTTTTCTGGTTTTGCGAAAAATCACTTAATTCTCCTACTTCTACATCTAGAGGGTTAAAACTATGTTGGAAAGCATCCCAAAAGAGTTCCCAAAGAGGGGGTATAGTGCGTGTTTGATTTGTGGAAAATAAATTTGGCTGAAAATCAGCCATTTTTGGCTTGGCTGGGTATTAGATTTTTTGACGTTTTCAGGTTTTGCGAAAAATCACTTAGTTCTCCTACTTCTACATCTAGAGGGTTAAAACTCTGTTGGAAAGCATCCCAAAAGAGTTCCCAAAGAGGGGGTATAGTGCGTGTTTGATTTGTGGAAAAAAAATTTTTGGCTGAAAATCAGCCATTTTTGGCTTGGCCGGGTATTAGATTTTTTGACGTTTTCAGGTTTTGCGAAAAATCACTTAATTCTCCTACTTCTACATCTAGAGGGTTAAAACTATGTTGGAAAGCATCCCAAAAGATTTCCCAAAAAGGGGGTATAGGGCGTGTTTGATTTGTGGAAAAAAAAATTTTGGCTGAAAATCTGCCAATTTTGGCTTGGCCGGGTATCAGATTTTTTGACGTTTTCAGGTTTTGCGAAAAATCACTTAATTCCCCTACTTCTACATCTAGAGAGTTAAAACTATGTTGGAAAGCATCCCAAAAGAGTTCCCAAAAAGGGGGTATAGTGCGTGTTTGATTTGTGGAAAAAAAAATTTGGCTGAAAATCAGCCATTTTTGGCTTGGCCGGGTATCAGATTTTTTGACGTTTTCAGGTTTTGAGAAGAATCACTTAATTCACCTACTTCTACATCTAGAGGGTTAAAACTATGTTGGAAAGCATCCCAAAAGAGTTCCCAAAGAGGGGGTATAGTGCGTGTTTGATTTGTGGAAAAAAATTTTTTGGCTGAAAATCAGCCATTTTTGGCTTGGCCGGGTATTAGATTTTTTGACGTTTTCAGGTTTTCGAAAAATCACTTAATTCTCCTACTTCTACATCTAGGGGGTTAAAAATATGTTGGAAAGCATCCCAAAAGAGTTCCCAAAGAGGGGGTATAGTGCGTGTTTGATTTGTGGAAGAAAAAATTTTGGCTGAAAATCAGCCATTTTTGCCTTGGCCGGTTATTAGATTATTTGATGTTTTCAGGTTTTGCGAAAAATCACTTAATTCTCCTACTTCTACATCTAAAGGGTTAAAACTATGTTGGAAAGCATCCCAAAAGAGTTCCCAAAGAGGGGGTATAGTGCGTGTTTGATTTGTGGAAAAAAAATTTGGCTTAAAATCAGCCATTTTTGGCTTGTCCGGGTATCAGATTTTTTGACGTTTTCAGGTTTTGAGAAGAATCACTTAATTCCCCTACTTCTACATCTAGAGGGTTAAAACTATGTTGGAAAGCATCCCAAAAGAGTTCCCAAAGAGGGGGTATAGTGCGTGTTTGATTTGTGGGAAAAAAAATTTTGGCGGAAAATCAGCCATTTTTGGCTTGGCCGGGTATTAAATTTTTTGACGTTTTAAGGCTTTGCGAAAAATCACTTAATTCTCTTACTTCTACATCTAGAGGGTTAAAACTATGTTGGAAAGCATCCCACAAGAGTTCCCAAAGAGGGGATATAGTGCGTGTTTGATTTGTGGAAAAAAAAATTCTGGCTGAAAATCAGCCATTTTTGGCTTGGCCGGGTATTAGATTTTTTGACGTTTTCAGGTTTTCGAAAAATCACTTAATTCTCCTACTTCTACATCTAGGGGGTTAAAACTATGTTGGAAAGCATCCCAAAAGAGTTCCCAAAGAGGGGATATAGTGCGTGTTTGATTTGTGGAAAAAAAAATTTTGGCTGATAATCAGCCATTTTTGCCTTGGCCGGTTATTAGATTATTTGACGTTTTCAGGTTTTGCGAAAAATCACTTAATTCTCCTACTTCTACATCTAGAGGGTTAAAACTATGTTGGAAAGCATCCCAAAAGAGTTCCCAAAGAGGGGGTATAGTGCGTGTTTGATTTGTGGAAAAAAAAATTTGGCTGAAAATCAGCCATTTTTGGCTTGGCTGGGTATTAGATTTTTTGACGTTTTCAGGTTTTGCGAAAAATCACTTAGTTCTCCTACTTCTACATCTAGAGGGTTAAAACTCTGTTGGAAAGCATCCCAAAAGAGTTCCCAAAGAGGGGGTATAGTGCGTGTTTGATTTGTGGAAAAAAAAATTTTGGCTGAAAATCAGCCATTTTTGGCTTGGCCGGGTATTAGATTTTTTGACTTTTTCAGGTTTTGCGAAAAATCACTTAATTCTCCTACTTCTACATCTAGAGGGTTAAAACTATGTTGGAAAGCATCCCAAAAGATTTCCCAAAGAGGGGGTATAGGGCGTGTTTGATTTGTGGAAAAAAAAAATTTGGCTGAAAATCTGCCAATTTTGGCTTGGCCGGGTATCAGATTTTTTGACGTTTTCAGGTTTTGCGAAAAATCACTTAATTCTCCTACTTCTACATCTAGAGGGTTAAAACTATGTTGGAAAGCATCCCAAAAGAGTTCCCAAAAAGGGGGTATAGTGCGTGTTTGATTTGTGGAAAAAAAAATTTGGCTGAAAATCAGCCATTTTTGGCTTGGCCGGTTATCAGATTTTTTGACGTTTTCAGGTTTTGAGAAGAATCACTTAATTCCCCTACTTCTACATCTAGAGGGTTAAAACTATGTTGGAAAGCATCCCAAAAGAGTTCCCAAAGAGGGGGTATAGTGCGTGTTTGATTTGTGGAAAAAAACATTTTGGCTGAAAATCAGCCATTTTTGGCTTGGCCGGGTATTAGATTTTTTGACGTTTTCAGGTTTTCGAAAAATCACTTAATTCTCCTACTTCTACATCTAGGGGGTTAAAACTATGTTGGAAAGCATCCCAAAAGAGTTCCCAAAGAGGGGGTATAGTGCGTGTTTGATTTGTGGGAAATAAAATTTTGGCTGAAAATCAGCCATTTTTGGCTTGGCCGGGTATTAGATTTTTTGACGTTTTAAGGCTTTGCGAAAAATCACTTAATTCTCTTACTTCTACATCTAGAGGGTTAAAACTATGTTGGAAAGCATCCCACAAGAGTTCCCAAAGAGGGGATATAGTGCGTGTTTGATTTGTGGAAAAAAAAATTCTGGCTGAAAATCAGCCATTTTTGGCTTGGCCGGGTATTAGATTTTTTGACGTTTTCAGGTTTTCGAAAAATCACTTAATTCTCCTACTTCTACATCTAGGGGGTTAAAACTATGTTGGAAAGCATCCCAAAAGAGTTCCCAAAGAGGGGATATAGTGCGTGTTTGATTTGTGGAAAAAAAATTTTTGGCTGAAAATCAGCCATTTTTGCCTTGGCCGGTTATTAGATTATTTGACGTTTTCAGGTTTTGCGAAAAATCACTTAATTCTCCTACTTCTACATCTAGAGGGTTAAAACTATGTTGGAAAGCATCCCAAAAGAGTTCCCAAAAAGGGGGTATAGTGCGTGTTTGATTTGTGGAAAAAAAAATTTGGCTGAAAATCAGCCATTTTTGGCTTGGCCGGGTATCAGATTTTTTGACGTTTTCAGGTTTTGAGAAGAATCACTTAATTCCCCTACTTCTACATCTAGAGGGTTAAAACTATGTTGGAAAGCATCCCAAAAGAGTTCCCAAAGAGGGGGTATAGTGCGTGTTTGATTTGTGTTAAAAAAATTTTGGCTGAAAATCAGACATTTTTGGCTTGGCCGGGTATTAGATTTTTTGACGTTTTCAGGTTTTGCGAAAAATCACTTAGTTCTCCTACTTCTACATCTAGAGGGTTAAAACTATGTTGGAAAGCATCCCAAAAGAGTTCCCAAAGAGGGGGTATAGTGCGTGTTTGATTTGTGGAAAAAAAAATTTTGGCTGAAAATCAGCCATTTTTGGCTTGGCCGGGTATTAGATTTTTTGACGTTTTCAGGTTTTCGAAAAATCACTTAATTCTCCTACTTCTACATCTAGGGGGTTAAAACTATGTTGGAAAGCATCCCAAAAGAGTTCCCAAAGAGGGGGTATAGTGCGTGTTTGATTTGTGGACGAAAAAATTTTGGCTGAAAATCAGCCATTTTTGCCTTGGCCGGTTATTAGATTATTTGACGTTTTCAGGTTTTGCGAAAAATCACTTAATTCTCCTACTTCTACATCTAGAGGGTTAAAACTATGTTGGAAAGCATCCCAAAAGAGTTCCCAAAGAGGGGGTATAGTGCGTGTTTGATTTGTGGAAAAAAAAATTTGGCTGAAAATCAGCCATTTTTGGCTTGGCCGGGTATCAGATTTTTTGACGTTTTCAGGTTTTGAGAAAAATCACTTAATTCCCCTACTTCTACATCTAGAGGGTTAAAACTATGTTGGAAAGCATCCCAAAAGAGTTCCCAAAGAGGGGGTATAGTGCGTGTTTGATTTGTGGGAAAAAAATTTTTGGCTGAAAATCAGCCATTTTTGGCTTGGCCGGGTATTAGATTTTTTGACGTTTTAAGGCTTTGCGAAAAATCACTTAATTCTCTTACTTCTACATCTAGAGGGTTAAAACTATGTTGGAAAGCATCCCAAAAGAGTTCCCAAAGAGAGGGGATATAGTGCGTGTTTGGTTTGTGGAAAAAAAAATTCTGGCTGAAAATCAGCCATTTTTGGCTTGGCCGGGTATTAGATTTTTTGACGTTTTCAGGTTTTGCGAAAAATCACTTAATTCTCCTACTTCTACATCTAGAGGGTTAAAACTATGTTGGAAAGCATCCCAAAAGAGTTCCCAAAGAGGGGGTATAGTGCGTGTTTGATTTGTGGAAAATAAATTTGGCTGAAAATCAGCCATTTTTGGCTTGGCTGGGTATTAGATTTTTTGACGTTTTCAGGTTTTGCGAAAAATCACTTAGTTCTCCTACTTCTACATCTAGAGGGTTAAAACTCTGTTGGAAAGCATCCCAAAAGAGTTCCCAAAGAGGGGGTATAGTGCGTGTTTGATTTGTGGAAAAAAAAATTTTGGCTGAAAATCAGCCATTTTTGGCTTGGCCGGGTATTAGATTTTTTGACGTTTTCAGGTTTTGCGAAAAATCACTTAATTCTCCTACTTCTACATCTAGAGGGTTAAAACTATGTTGGAAAGCATCCCAAAAGATTTCCCAAAAAGGGGGTATAGGGCGTGTTTGATTTGTGGAAAAAAAAATTTTGGCTGAAAATCTGCCAATTTTGGCTTGGCCCGGTATCAGATTTTTTGACGTTTTCAGGTTTTGCGAAAAATCACTTAATTCCCCTACTTCTACATCTAGAGGGTTAAAACTATGTTGGAAAGCATCCCACATGAGTTCCCAAAGAGGGGATATAGTGCGTGTTTGATTTGTGGAAAAAAAAATTCTGGCTGAAAATCAGCCATTTTTGGCTTGGCCGGGTATTAGATTTTTTGACGTTTTCAGGTTTTCGAAAAATCACTTAATTCTCCTACTTCTACATCTAGGGGGTTAAAACTATGTTGGAAAGCATCCCAAAAGAGTTCCCAAAGAGGGGATATAGTGCATGTTTGATTTGTGGAAAAAAAATTTTTGGCTGAAAATCAGCCATTTTTGCCTTGGCCGGTTATTAGATTATTTGACGTTTTCAGGTTTTGCGAAAAATCACTTAATTCTCCTACTTCTACATCTAGAGGGTTAAAACTATGTTGGAAAGCATCCCAAAAGAGTTCCCAAAAAGGGGGTATAGTGCGTGTTTGATTTGTGGAAAAAAAAATTTGGCTGAAAATCAGCCATTTTTGGCTTGGCCGGGTATCAGATTTTTTGACATTTTAAGGTTTTGAGAAGAATCACTTAATTCCCCTACTTCTACATCTAGAGGGTTAAAACTATGTTGGAAAGCATCCCAAAAGAGTTCCCAATGAGGGGGTATAGTGCGTGTTTGATTTGTGTTAAAAAAATTTTGGCTGAAAATCAGACATTTTTGGCTTGGCCGGGTATTAGATTTTTTGACGTTTTCAGGTTTTGCGAAAAATCACTTAGTTCTCCTACTTCTACATCTAGAGGGTTAAAACTATGTTGGAAAGCATCCCAAAAGAGTTCCCAAAGAGGGGGTATAGTGCATGTTTGATTTGTGGAAAAAAAAATTTTGGCTGAAAATCAGCCATTTTTGGCTTGGCCGGGTATTAGATTTTTTGACGTTTTCAGGTTTTCGAAAAAATCACTTAATTCTCCTACTTCTACATCTAGGGGGTTAAAACTATGTTGGAAAGCATCCCAAAAGAGTTCCCAAAAAGGGGGTATAGTGCGTGTTTGATTTCTGGAAGAAAAAATTTTGGCTGAAAATCAGCCATTTTTGCCTTGGCCGGTTATTAGATTATTTGACGTTTTCAGGTTTTGCGAAAAATCACTTAATTCTCCTACTTCTACATCTAGAGGGTTAAAACTATGTTGGAAAGCATCCCAAAAGAGTTCCCAAAGACGGGGTATAGTGCGTGTTTGATTTGTGGAAAAAAAATTTGGCTGAAAATCAGCCATTTTTGGCTTGGCCGGGTATCAGATTTTTTGACGTTTTCAGGTTTTGAGAAAAATCACTTAATTCCCCTACTTCTACATCTAGAGGGTTAAAACTATGTTGGAAAGCATCCCAAAAGAGTTCCCAAAGAGGGGATATAGTGCGTGTTTGATTTGTGGAAAAAAAAATTCTGGCTGAAAATCAGCCATTTTTGGCTTGGCCGGGTATTAGATTTTTTGACGTTTTCAGGTTTTCGAAAAATCACTTAATTCTCCTACTTCTACATCTAGGGGGTTAAAACTATGTTGGAAAGCATCCCAAAAGAGTTCCCAAAGAGGGGGTATAGTGCGTGTTTGATTTGTGGAAAAAAAATTTGGCTGAAAATCAGCCATTTTTGGCTTGGCCGGGTATCAGATTTTTTGACGTTTTCAGGTTTTGCGAAAAATCACTTAATTCCCCTACTTCTACATCTAGAGGGTTAAAACTATGTTGGAAAGCATCCCAAAAGAGTTCCCAAAAAGGGGGTATAGTGCGTGTTTGATTTGTGGAAAAAAAAATTTGGCTGAAAATCAGCCATTTTTGGCTTGGCCGGGTATTAGATTTTTTGACGTTTTAAGGCTTTGCGAAAAATCACTTAATTCTCTTACTTCTACATCTAGAGGGTTAAAACTATGTTGGAAAGCATCCCAAAAGAGTTCCCAAAGAGGGGATATAGTGCGTGTTTGATTTGTGGAAAAAAAAATTCTGGCTGAAAATCAGCCATTTTTGGCTTGGCCGGGTATTAGATTTTTTGACGTTTTCAGGTTTTCGAAAAATCACTTAATTCTCCTACTTCTACATCTAGGGGGTTAAAACTATGTTGGAAAGCATCCCAAAAGAGTTCCCAAAGAGGGGATATAGTGCGTGTTTGATTTGTGGAAAAAAATTTTTTGGCTGAAAATCAGCCATTTTTGCCTTGGCCGGTTATTAGATTATTTGACGTTTTCAGGTTTTGAGAAGAATCACTTAATTCCCCTACTTCTACATCTAGAGGGTTAAAACTATGTTGGAAAGCATCCCAAAAGAGTTCCCAAAGAGGGGGTATAGTGCGTGTTTGATTTGTGTTAAAAAAATTTTGGCTGAAAATCAGACATTTTTGGCTTGGCCGGGTATTAGATTTTTTGACGTTTTCAGGTTTTGCGAAAAATCACTTAGTTCTCCTACTTCTACATCTAGAGGGTTAAAACTATGTTGGAAAGCATCCCAAAAGAGTTCCCAAAGAGGGGGTATAGTGCGTGTTTGATTTGTGGAAAAAAAAATTTTGGCTGAAAATCAGCCATTTTTGGCTTGGCCGGGTATTAGATTTTTTGACGTTTTCAGGTTTTCGAAAAATCACTTAATTCACCTACTTCTACATCTAGGGGGTTAAAACTATGTTGGAAAGCATCCCAAAAGAGTTCCCAAAGAGGGGGTATAGTGCGTGTTTGATTTGTGGAAAAAAAAATTTGGCTGAAAATCAGCCATTTTTGGCTTGGCCGGGTATCAGATTTTTTGACGTTTTCAGGTTTTGAGAAAAATCACTTAATTCCCCTACTTCTACATCTAGAGGGTTAAAACTATGTTGGAAAGCATCCCAAAAGAGTTCCCTAAGAGGGGGTATAGTGCGTGTTTGATTTGTGGGAAAAAAAATTTTGGCTGAAAATCAGCCATTTTTGGCTTGGCCGGGTATTAGATTTTTTGACGTTTTAAGGCTTTGCGAAAAAATCACTTAATTCTCTTACTTCTACATCTAGAGGGTTAAAACTATGTTGGAAAGCATCCCAAAAGAGTTCCCAAAGAGAGGGGATATAGTGCGTGTTTGGTTTGTGGAAAAAAAAATTCTGGCTGAAAATCAGCCATTTTTGGCTTGGCCGGGTATTAGATTTTTTGACGTTTTCAGGTTTTCGAAAAATCACTTAATTCTCCTACTTCTACATCTAGGGGGTTAAAACTATGTTGGAAATCATCCCAAAAGAGTTCCCAAAGAGGGGATATAGTGCGTGTTTGATTTGTGGAAAAAAAAATTTTGGCTGAAAATCAGCCATTTTTGCCTTGGCCGGTTATTAGATTATTTGACATTTTCAGGTTTTGCGAAAAATCACTTAATTCTCCTACTTCTACATCTAGAGGGTTAAAACTATGTTGGAAAGCATCCCAAAAGAGTTCCCAAAGAGGGGGTATAGTGCGTGTTTGATTTGTGGAAAATAAATTTGGCTGAAAATCAGCCATTTTTGGCTTGGCTGGGTATTAGATTTTTTGACGTTTTCAGGTTTTGCGAAAAATCACTTAGTTCTCCTACTTCTACATCTAGAGGGTTAAAACTCTGTTGGAAAGCATCCCAAAAGAGTTCCCAAAGAGGGGGTATAGTGCGTGTTTGATTTGTGGAAAAAAAAATTTTGGCTGAAAATCAGCCATTTTTGGCTTGGCCGGGTATTAGATTTTTTGACGTTTTCAGGTTTTGCGAAAAATCACTTAATTCTCCTACTTCTACATCTAGAGGGTTAAAACTATGTTGGAAAGCATCCCAAAAGATTTCCCAAAAAGGGGGTATAGGGCGTGTTTGATTTGTGGAAAAAAAAATTTTGGCTGAAAATCTGCCAATTTTGGCTTGGCCGGGTATCAGATTTTTTGACGTTTTCAGGTTTTGCAAAAAATCACTTAATTCCCCTACTTCTACATCTAGAGGGTTAAAACTATGTTGGAAAGCATCCCACATGAGTTCCCAAAGAGGGGATATAGTGCGTGTTTGATTTGTGGAAAAAAAAATTCTGGCTGAAAATCAGCCATTTTTGGCTTGGCCGGGTATTAGATTTTTTGACGTTTTCAGGTTTTCGAAAAATCACTTAATTCTCCTACTTCTACATCTAGGGGGTTAAAACTATGTTGGAAAGCATCCCAAAAGAGTTCCCAAAGAGGGGATATAGTGCGTGTTTGATTTGTGGAAAAAAAATTTTGGCTGAAAATCAGCCATTTTTGCCTTGGCCGGTTATTAGATTATTTGACGTTTTCAGGTTTTGCGAAAAATCACTTAATTCTCCTACTTCTACATCTAGAGGGTTAAAACTATGTTGGAAAGCATCCCAAAAGAGTTCCCAAAAAGGGGGTATAGTGCGTGTTTGATTTGTGGAAAAAAAAATTTGGCTGAAAATCAGCCATTTTTGGGTTGGCCGGGTATCAGATTTTTTGACATTTTAAGGTTTTGAGAAGAATCACTTAATTCCCCTACTTCTACATCTAGAGGGTTAAAACTATGTTGGAAAGCATCCCAAAAGAGTTCCCAAAGAGGGGGTATAGTGCGTGTTTGATTTGTGTTAAAAAAATTTTGGCTGAAAATCAGACATTTTTGGCTTGGCCGGGTATTAGATTTTTTGACGTTTTCAGGTTTTGCGAAAAATCACTTAGTTCTCCTACTTCTACATCTAGAGGGTTAAAACTATGTTGGAAAGCATCCCAAAAGAGTTCCCAAAGAGGGGGTATAGTGCATGTTTGATTTGTGGAAAAAAAAATTTTGGCTGAAAATCAGCCATTTTTGGCTTGGCCGGGTATTAGATTTTTTGACGTTTTCAGGTTTTCGAAAAATCACTTAATTCTCCTACTTCTACATCTAGGGGGTTAAAACTATGTTGGAAAGCATCCCAAAAGAGTTCCCAAAGAGGGGGTATAGTGCGTGTTTGATTTCTGGAAGAAAAAATTTTGGCTGAAAATCAGCCATTTTTGCCTTGGCCGGTTATTAGATTATTTGACGTTTTCAGGTTTTGCGAAAAATCACTTAATTCTCCTACTTCTACATCTAGAGGGTTAAAACTATGTTGGAAAGCATCCCAAAAGAGTTCCCAAAGACGGGGTATAGTGCGTGTTTGATTTGTGGAAAAAAAAATTTGGCTGAAAATCAGCCATTTTTGGCTTGGCCGGGTATCAGATTTTTTGACGTTTTCAGGTTTTGAGAAAAATCACTTAATTCCCCTACTTCTACATCTAGAGGGTTAAAACTATGTTGGAAAGCATCCCAAAAGAGTTCCCAAAGAGGGGGTATAGTGCGTGTTTGATTTGTGGGAAAAAATTTTTTGGCTGAAAATCAGCCATTTTTGGCTTGGCCGGGTATTAGATTTTTTGACGTATTAAGGCTTTGCGAAAAATCACTTAATTCTCTTACTTCTACATCTAGAGGGTTAAAACTATGTTGGAAAGCATCCCAAAAGAGTTCCCAAAGAGGGGATATAGTGCGTGTTTGATTTGTGGAAAAAAAATTCTGGCTGAAAATCAGCCATTTTTGGCTTGGCCGGGTATTAGATTTTTTGACGTTTTCAGGTTTTCGAAAAATCACTTAATTCTCCTACTTCTACATCTAGGGGGTTAAAACTATGTTGGAAAGCATCCCAAAAGAGTTCCCAAAGAGGAGATATAGTGCCGGTTTGATTTGTGGAAAAAAAAATTTTGGCTGAAAATCAGCCATTTTTGCCTTGGCCGGTTATTAGATTATTTGACGTTTTCAGGTTTTGCGAAAAATCACTTAATTCTCCTACTTCTACATCTAGAGGGTTAAAACTATGTTGGAAAGCATCCCAAAAGAGTTCCCAAAGAGGGGGTATAGTGCGTGTTTGATTTGTGGAAAAAAAATTTGGCTGAAAATCAGCCATTTTTGGCTTGGCCGGGTATCAGATTTTTTGACGTTTTCAGGTTTTGAGAAGAATCACTTAATTCCCCTACTTCTACATCTAGAGGGTTAAAACTATGTTGGAAAGCATCCCAAAAGAGTTCCCAAAGAGGGGGTATAGTGCGTGTTTGATTTGTGGAAAAAAAAATTTTGGCTGAAAATCAGCCATTTTTGGCTTGGCCGGGTATTAGATTTTTTGACGTTTTCAGGTTTTCGAAAAATCACTTAATTCTCCTACTTCTACATCTAGGGGGTTAAAACTATGTTGGAAAGCATCCCAAAAGAGTTCCCAAAGAGGGGGTATAGTGCGTGTTTGATTTGTGGGAAATAAAATTTTGGCTGAAAATCAGCCATTTTTGGCTTGGCCGGGTATTAGATTTTTTGACGTTTTAAGGCTTTGCGAAAAATCACTTAATTCTCTTACTTCTACATCTAGAGGGTTAAAACTATGTTGGAAAGCATCCCACAAGAGTTCCCAAAGAGGGGATATAGTGCGTGTTTGATTTGTGGAAAAAAAAATTCTGGCTGAAAATCAGCCATTTTTGGCTTGGCCGGGTATTAGATTTTTTGACGTTTTCAGGTTTTTGAAAAATCACTTAATTCTCCTACTTCTACATCTAGGGGGTTAAAACTATGTTGGAAAGCATCCCAAAAGAGTTCCCAAAGAGGGGATATAGTGCGTGTTTGATTTGTGGAAAAAAAATTTTTGGCTGAAAATCAGCCATTTTTGCCTTGGCCGGTTATTAGATTATTTGACGTTTTCAGGTTTTGCGAAAAATCACTTAATTCTCCTACTTCTACATCTAGAGGGTTAAAACTATGTTGGAAAGCATCCCAAAAGAGTTCCCAAAGAGGGGGTATAGTGCGTGTTTGATTTGTGTTAAAAAAATTTTGGCTGAAAATCAGACATTTTTGGCTTGGCCGGGTATTAGATTTTTTGACGTTTTCAGGTTTTGCGAAAAATCACTTAGTTCTCCTACTTCTACATCTAGAGGGTTAAAACTATGTTGGAAAGCATCCCAAAAGAGTTCCCAAAGAGGGGGTATAGTGCGTGTTTGATTTGTGGAAAAAAAAATTTTGGCTGAAAATCAGCCATTTTTGGCTTGACCGGGTATTAGATTTTTTGACGTTTTCAGGTTTTCGAAAAATCACTTAATTCTCCTACTTCTACATCTAGGGGGTTAAAACTATGTTGGAAAGCATCCCAAAAGAGTTCCCAAAGAGGGGGTATAGTGCGTGTTTGATTTGTGGACGAAAAAATTTTGGCTGAAAATCAGCCATTTTTGCCTTGGCCGGTTATTAGATTATTTGACGTTTTCAGGTTTTGCGAAAAATCACTTAATTCTCCTACTTCTACATCTAGAGGGTTAAAACTATGTTGGAAAGCATCCCAAAAGAGTTCCCAAAGAGGGGGTATAGTGCGTGTTTGATTTGTGGAAAAAAAAATTTGGCTGAAAATCAGCCATTTTTGGCTTGGCCGGGTATCAGATTTTTTGACGTTTTCAGGTTTTGAGAAAAATCACTTAATTCCCCTACTTCTACATCTAGAGGGTTAAAACTATGTTGGAAAGCATCCCAAAAGAGTTCCCAAAGAGGGGGTATAGTGCGTGTTTGATTTGTGGGAAAAAAATTTTTGGCTGAAAATCAGCCATTTTTGGCTTGGCCGGGTATTAGATTTTTTGACGTTTTAAGGCTTTGCGAAAAATCACTTAATTCTCTTACTTCTACATCTAGAGGGTTAAAACTATGTTGGAAAGCATCCCAAAAGAGTTCCCAAAGAGAGGGGATATAGTGCGTGTTTGGTTTGTGGAAAAAAAAATTCTGGCTGAAAATCAGCCATTTTTGGCTTGGCCGGGTATTAGATTTTTTTACGTTTTCTGGTTTTGCGAAAAATCACTTAATTCTCCTACTTCTACATCTAGAGGGTTAAAACTATGTTGGAAAGCATCCCAAAAGAGTTCCCAAAGAGGGGGTATAGTGCGTGTTTGATTTGTGGAAAATAAATTTGGCTGAAAATCAGCCATTTTTGGCTTGGCTGGGTATTAGATTTTTTGACGTTTTCAGGTTTTGCGAAAAATCACTTAGTTCTCCTACTTCTACATCTAGAGGGTTAAAACTCTGTTGGAAAGCATCCCAAAAGAGTTCCCAAAGAGGGGGTATAGTGCGTGTTTGATTTGTGGAAAAAAAAATTTTGGCTGAAAATCAGCCATTTTTGGCTTGGCCGGGTATTAGATTTTTTGACGTTTTCAGGTGTTGCGAAAAATCACTTAATTCTCCTACTTCTACATCTAGAGGGTTAAAACTATGTTGGAAAGCATCCCAAAAGATTTCCCAAAAAGGGGGTATAGGGCGTGTTTGATTTGTGGAAAAAAAAATTTTGGCTGAAAATCTGCCAATTTTGGCTTGGCCGGGTATCAGATTTTTTGACGTTTTCAGGTTTTGCGAAAAATCACTTAATTCCCCTACTTCTACATCTAGAGAGTTAAAACTATGTTGGAAAGCATCCCAAAAGAGTTCCCAAAAAGGGGGTATAGTGCGTGTTTGATTTGTGGAAAAAAAAATTTGGCTGAAAATCAGCCATTTTTGGCTTGGCCGGGTATCAGATTTTTTGACGTTTTCAGGTTTTGAGAAGAATCACTTAATTCACCTACTTCTACATCTAGAGGGTTAAAACTATGTTGGAAAGCATCCCAAAAGAGTTCCCAAAGAGGGGGTATAGTGCGTGTTTGATTTGTGGAAAAAAAATTTTTGGCTGAAAATCAGCCATTTTTGGCTTGGCCGGGTATTAGATTTTTTGACGTTTTCAGGTTTTCGAAAAATCACTTAATTCTCCTACTTCTACATCTAGGGGGTTAAAAATATGTTGGAAAGCATCCCAAAAGAGTTCCCAAAGAGGGGGTATAGTGCGTGTTTGATTTGTGGAAGAAAAAATTTTGGCTGAAAATCAGCCATTTTTGCCTTGGCCGGTTATTAGATTATTTGATGTTTTCAGGTTTTGCGAAAAATCACTTAATTCTCCTACTTCTACATCTAAAGGGTTAAAACTATGTTGGAAAGCATCCCAAAAGAGTTCCCAAAGAGGGGGTATAGTGCGTGTTTGATTTGTGGAAAAAAAATTTGGCTGAAAATCAGCCATTTTTGGCTTGTCCGGGTATCAGATTTTTTGACGTTTTCAGGTTTTGAGAAGAATCACTTAATTCCCCTACTTCTACATCTAGAGGGTTAAAACTATGTTGGAAAGCATCCCAAAAGAGTTCCCAAAGAGGGGGTATAGTGCGTGTTTGATTTGTGGGAAAAAAAATTTTGGCGGAAAATCAGCCATTTTTGGCTTGGCCGGGTATTAAATTTTTTGACGTTTTAAGGCTTTGCGAAAAATCACTTAATTCTCTTACTTCTACATCTAGAGGGTTAAAACTATGTTGGAAAGCATCCCACAAGAGTTCCCAAAGAGGGGATATAGTGCGTGTTTGATTTGTGGAAAAAAAAATTCTGGCTGAAAATCAGCCATTTTTGGCTTGGCCGGGTATTAGATTTTTTGACGTTTTCAGGTTTTCGAAAAATCACTTAATTCTCCTACTTCTACATCTAGGGGGTTAAAACTATGTTGGAAAGCATCCCAAAAGAGTTCCCAAAGAGGGGATATAGTGCGTGTTTGATTTGTGGAAAAAAAAATTTTGGCTGATAATCAGCCATTTTTGCCTTGGCCGGTTATTAGATTATTTGACGTTTTCAGGTTTTGCGAAAAATCACTTAATTCTCCTACTTCTACATCTAGAGGGTTAAAACTATGTTGGAAAGCATCCCAAAAGAGTTCCCAAAGAGGGGGTATAGTGCGTGTTTGATTTGTGGAAAAAAAAATTTGGCTGAAAATCAGCCATTTTTGGCTTGGCTGGGTATTAGATTTTTTGACGTTTTCAGGTTTTGCGAAAAATCACTTAGTTCTCCTACTTCTACATCTAGAGGGTTAAAACTCTGTTGGAAAGCATCCCAAAAGAGTTCCCAAAGAGGGGGTATAGTGCGTGTTTGATTTGTGGAAAAAAAAATTTTGGCTGAAAATCAGCCATTTTTGGCTTGGCCGGGTATTAGATTTTTTGACTTTTTCAGGTTTTGCGAAAAATCACTTAATTCTCCTACTTCTACATCTAGAGGGTTAAAACTATGTTGGAAAGCATCCCAAAAGATTTCCCAAAGAGGGGGTATAGGGCGTGTTTGATTTGTGGAAAAAAAAAATTTGGCTGAAAATCTGCCAATTTTGGCTTGGCCGGGTATCAGATTTTTTGACGTTTTCAGGTTTTGCGAAAAATCACTTAATTCTCCTACTTCTACATCTAGAGGGTTAAAACTATGTTGGAAAGCATCCCAAAAGAGTTCCCAAAAAGGGGGTATAGTGCGTGTTTGATTTGTGGAAAAAAAAATTTGGCTGAAAATCAGCCATTTTTGGCTTGGCCGGTTATCAGATTTTTTGACGTTTTCAGGTTTTGAGAAGAATCACTTAATTCCCCTACTTCTACATCTAGAGGGTTAAAACTATGTTGGAAAGCATCCCAAAAGAGTTCCCAAAGAGGGGGTATAGTGCGTGTTTGATTTGTGGAAAAAAAAATTTTGGCTGAAAATCAGCCATTTTTGGCTTGGCCGGGTATTAGATTTTTTGACGTTTTCAGGTTTTCGAAAAATCACTTAATTCTCCTACTTCTACATCTAGGGGGGTTAAAACTATGTTGGAAAGCATCCCAAAAGAGTTCCCAAAGAGGGGGTATAGTGCGTGTTTGATTTGTGGGAAATAAAATTTTGGCTGAAAATCAGCCATTTTTGGCTTGGCCGGGTATTAGATTTTTTGACGTTTTAAGGCTTTGCGAAAAATCACTTAATTCTCTTACTTCTACATCTAGAGGGTTAAAACTATGTTGGAAAGCATCCCACAAGAGTTCCCAAAGAGGGGATATAGTGCGTGTTTGATTTGTGGAAAAAAAAATTCTGGCTGAAAATCAGCCATTTTTGGCTTGGCCGGGTATTAGATTTTTTGACGTTTTCAGGTTTTCGAAAAATCACTTAATTCTCCTACTTCTACATCTAGGGGGTTAAAACTATGTTGGAAAGCATCCCAAAAGAGTTCCCAAAGAGGGGATATAGTGCGTGTTTGATTTGTGGAAAAAAAATTTTTGGCTGAAAATCAGCCATTTTTGCCTTGGCCGGTTATTAGATTATTTGACGTTTTCAGGTTTTGCGAAAAATCACTTAATTCTCCTACTTCTACATCTAGAGGGTTAAAACTATGTTGGAAAGCATCCCAAAAGAGTTCCCAAAAAGGGGGTATAGTGCGTGTTTGATTTGTGGAAAAAAAAATTTGGCTGAAAATCAGCCATTTTTGGCTTGGCCGGGTATCAGATTTTTTGACGTTTTCAGGTTTTGAGAAGAATCACTTAATTCCCCTACTTCTACATCTAGAGGGTTAAAACTATGTTGGAAAGCATCCCAAAAGAGTTCCCAAAGAGGGGGTATAGTGCGTGTTTGATTTGTGTTAAAAAAATTTTGGCTGAAAATCAGACATTTTTGGCTTGGCCGGGTATTAGATTTTTTGACGTTTTCAGGTTTTGCGAAAAATCACTTAGTTCTCCTACTTCTACATCTAGAGGGTTAAAACTATGTTGGAAAGCATCCCAAAAGAGTTCCCAAAGAGGGGGTATAGTGCGTGTTTGATTTGTGGAAAAAAAAATTTTGGCTGAAAATCAGCCATTTTTGGCTTGGCCGGGTATTAGATTTTTTGACGTTTTCAGGTTTTCGAAAAATCACTTAATTCTCCTACTTCTACATCTAGGGGGTTAAAACTATGTTGGAAAGCATCCCAAAAGAGTTCCCAAAGAGGGGGTATAGTGCGTGTTTGATTTGTGGACGAAAAAATTTTGGCTGAAAATCAGCCATTTTTGCCTTGGCCGGTTATTAGATTATTTGACGTTTTCAGGTTTTGCGAAAAATCACTTAATTCTCCTACTTCTACATCTAGAGGGTTAAAACTATGTTGGAAAGCATCCCAAAAGAGTTCCCAAAGAGGGGGTATAGTGCGTGTTTGATTTGTGGAAAAAAAAATTTGGCTGAAAATCAGCCATTTTTGGCTTGGCCGGGTATCAGATTTTTTGACGTTTTCAGGTTTTGAGAAAAATCACTTAATTCCCCTACTTCTACATCTAGAGGGTTAAAACTATGTTGGAAAGCATCCCAAAAGAGTTCCCAAAGAGGGGGTATAGTGCGTGTTTGATTTGTGGGAAAAAAATTTTTGGCTGAAAATCAGCCATTTTTGGCTTGGCCGGGTATTAGATTTTTTGACGTTTTAAGGCTTTGCGAAAAATCACTTAATTCTCTTACTTCTACATCTAGAGGGTTAAAACTATGTTGGAAAGCATCCCAAAAGAGTTACCAAAGAGAGGGGATATAGTGCGTGTTTGGTTTGTGGAAAAAAAAATTCTGGCTGAAAATCAGCCATTTTTGGCTTGGCCGGGTATTAGATTTTTTGACGTTTTCAGGTTTTGCGAAAAATCACTTAATTCTCCTACTTCTACATCTAGAGGGTTAAAACTATGTTGGAAAGCATCCCAAAAGAGTTCCCAAAGAGGGGGTATAGTGCGTGTTTGATTTGTGGAAAATAAATTTGGCTGAAAATCAGCCATTTTTGGCTTGGCTGGGTATTAGATTTTTTGACGTTTTCAGGTTTTGCGAAAAATCACTTAGTTCTCCTACTTCTACATCTAGAGGGTTAAAACTCTGTTGGAAAGCATCCCAAAAGAGTTCCCAAAGAGGGGGTATAGTGCGTGTTTGATTTGTGGAAAAAAAATTTTTGGCTGAAAATCAGCCATTTTTGCCTTGGCCGGTTATTAGATTATTTGACGTTTTCAGGTTTTGCGAAAAATCACTTAATTCTCCTACTTCTACATCTAGAGGGTTAAAACTATGTTGGAAAGCATCCCAAAAGAGTTCCCAAAAAGGGGGTATAGTGCGTGTTTGATTTGTGGAAAAAAAAATTTGGCTGAAAATCAGCCATTTTTGGCTTGGCCGGGTATCAGATTTTTTGACATTTTAAGGATTTGAGAAGAATCACTTAATTCCCCTACTTCTACATCTAGAGGGTTAAAACTATGTTGGAAAGCATCCCAAAAGAGTTCCCAAAGAGGGGGTATAGTGCGTGTTTGATTTGTGTTAAAAAAATTTTGGCTGAAAATCAGACATTTTTGGCTTGGCCGGGTATTAGATTTTTTGACGTTTTCAGGTTTTGCGAAAAATCACTTAGTTCTCCTACTTCTACATCTAGAGGGTTAAAACTATGTTGGAAAGCATCCCAAAAGAGTTCCCAAAGAGGGGGTATAGTGCATGTTTGATTTGTGGAAAAAAAAATTTTGGCTGAAAATCAGCCATTTTTGGCTTGGCCGGGTATTAGATTTTTTGACGTTTTCAGGTTTTCGAAAAAATCACTTAATTCTCCTACTTCTACATCTAGGGGGTTAAAACTATGTTGGAAAGCATCCCAAAAGAGTTCCCAAAGAGGGGGTATAGTGCGTGTTTGATTTCTGGAAGAAAAAATTTTGGCTGAAAATCAGCCATTTTTGCCTTGGCCGGTTATTAGATTATTTGACGTTTTCAGGTTTTGCGAAAAATCACTTAATTCTCCTACTTCTACATCTAGAGGGTTAAAACTATGTTGGAAAGCATCCCAAAAGAGTTCCCAAAGACGGGGTATAGTGCGTGTTTGATTTGTGGAAAAAAAATTTGGCTGAAAATCAGCCATTTTTGGCTTGGCCGGGTATCAGATTTTTTGACGTTTTCAGGTTTTGAGAAAAATCACTTAATTCCCCTACTTCTACATCTAGAGGGTTAAAACTATGTTGGAAAGCATCCCAAAAGAGTTCCCAAAGAGGGGATATAGTGCGTGTTTGATTTGTGGAAAAAAAAATTCTGGCTGAAAATCAGCCATTTTTGGCTTGGCCGGGTATTAGATTTTTTGACGTTTTCAGGTTTTCGAAAAATCACTTAATTCTCCTACTTCTACATCTAGGGGGTTAAAACTATGTTGGAAAGCATCCCAAAAGAGTTCCCAAAGAGGGGGTATAGTGCGTGTTTGATTTGTGGAAAAAAAATTTGGCTGAAAATCAGCCATTTTTGGCTTGGCCGGGTATCAGATTTTTTGAAGTTTTCAGGTTTTGCGAAAAATCACTTAATTCCACTACTTCTACATCTAGAGGGTTAAAACTATGTTGGAAAGCATCCCAAAAGAGTTCCCAAAAAGGGGGTATAGTGCGTGTTTGATTTGTGGAAAAAAAAATTTGGCTGAAAATCAGCCATTTTTGGCTTGGCCGGGTATTAGATTTTTTGACGTTTTAAGGCTTTGCGAAAAATCACTTAATTCTCTTACTTCTACATCTAGAGGGTTAAAACTATGTTGGAAAGCATCCCACAAGAGTTCCCAAAGAGGGGATATAGTGCGTGTTTGATTTGTGGAAAAAAAAATTCTGGCTGAAAATCAGCCATTTTTGGCTTGGCCGGGTATTAGATTTTTTGACGTTTTCAGGTTTTCGAAAAATCACTTAATTCTCCTACTTCTACATCTAGGGGGTTAAAACTATGTTGGAAAGCATCCCAAAAGAGTTCCCAAAGAGGGGATATAGTGCGTGTTTGATTTGTGGAAAAAAATTTTTTGGCTGAAAATCAGCCATTTTTGCCTTGGCCGGTTATTAGATTATTTGACGTTTTCAGGTTTTGAGAAGAATCACTTAATTCCCCTACTTCTACATCTAGAGGGTTAAAACTATGTTGGAAAGCATCCCAAAAGAGTTCCCAAAGAGGGGGTATAGTGCGTGTTTGATTTGTGTTAAAAAAATTTTGGCTGAAAATCAGACATTTTTGGCTTGGCCGGGTATTAGATTTTTTGACGTTTTCAGGTTTTGCGAAAAATCACTTAGTTCTCCTACTTCTACATCTAGAGGGTTAAAACTATGTTGGAAAGCATCCCAAAAGAGTTCCCAAAGAGGGGGTATAGTGCGTGTTTGATTTGTGGAAAAAAAAATTTTGGCTGAAAATCAGCCATTTTTGCCTTGGCCGGGTATTAGATTTTTTGACGTTTTCAGGTTTTCGAAAAATCACTTAATTCACCTACTTCTACATCTAGGGGGTTAAAACTATGTTGGAAAGCATCCCAAAAGAGTTCCCAAAGAGGGGGTATAGTGCGTGTTTGATTTGTGGAAAAAAAAATTTGGCTGAAAATCAGCCATTTTTGGCTTGGCCGGGTATCAGATTTTTTGACGTTTTCAGGTTTTGAGAAAAATCACTTAATTCCCCTACTTCTACATCTAGAGGGTTAAAACTATGTTGGAAAGCATCCCAAAAGAGTTCCCTAAGAGGGGGTATAGTGCGTGTTTGATTTGTGGGAAAAAAATTTTTGGCTGAAAATCAGCCATTTTTGGCTTGGCCGGGTATTAGATTTTTTGACGTTTTAAGGCTTTGCGAAAAAATCACTTAATTCTCTTACTTCTACATCTAGAGGGTTAAAACTATGTTGGAAAGCATCCCAAAAGAGTTCCCAAAGAGAGGGGATATAGTGCGTGTTTGGTTTGTGGAAAAAAAAATTCTGGCTGAAAATCAGCCATTTTTGGCTTGGCCGGGTATTAGATTTTTTGACGTTTTCAGGTTTTCGAAAAATCACTTAATTCTCCTACTTCTACATCTAGGGGGTTAAAACTATGTTGGAAATCATCCCAAAAGAGTTCCCAAAGAGGGGATATAGTGCGTGTTTGATTTGTGGAAAAAAAAATTTTGGCTGAAAATCAGCCATTTTTGCCTTGGCCGGTTATTAGATTATTTGACATTTTCAGGTTTTGCGAAAAATCACTTAATTCTCCTACTTCTACATCTAGAGGGTTAAAACTATGTTGGAAAGCATCCCAAAAGAGTTCCCAAAGAGGGGGTATAGTGCGTGTTTGATTTGTGGAAAATAAATTTGGCTGAAAATCAGCCATTTTTGGCTTGGCTGGGTATTAGATTTTTTGACGTTTTCAGGTTTTGCGAAAAATCACTTAGTTCTCCTACTTCTACATCTAGAGGGTTAAAACTCTGTTGGAAAGCATCCCAAAAGAGTTCCCAAAGAGGGGGTATAGTGCGTGTTTGATTTGTGGAAAAAAAAATTTTGGCTGAAAATCAGCCATTTTTGGCTTGGCCGGGTATTAGATTTTTTGACGTTTTCAGGTTTTGCGAAAAATCACTTAATTCTCCTACTTCTACATCTAGAGGGTTAAAACTATGTTGGAAAGCATCCCAAAAGATTTCCCAAAAAGGGGGTATAGGGCGTGTTTGATTTGTGGAAAAAAAAATTTTGGCTGAAAATCTGCCAATTTTGGCTTGGCCGGGTATCAGATTTTTTGACGTTTTCAGGTTTTGCGAAAAATCACTTAATTCCCCTACTTCTACATCTAGAGGGTTAAAACTATGTTGGAAAGCATCCCACATGAGTTCCCAAAGAGGGGATATAGTGCGTGTTTGATTTGTGGAAAAAAAAATTCTGGCTGAAAATCAGCCATTTTTGGCTTGGCCGGGTATTAGAGTTTTTGACGTTTTCAGGTTTTCGAAAAATCACTTAATTCTCCTACTTCTACATCTAGGGGGTTAAAACTATGTTGGAAAGCATCCCAAAAGAGTTCCCAAAGAGGGGATATAGTGCGTGTTTGATTTGTGGAAAAAAAATTTTGGCTGAAAATCAGCCATTTTTGCCTTGGCCGGTTATTAGATTATTTGACGTTTTCAGGTTTTGCGAAAAATCACTTAATTCTCCTACTTCTACATCTAGAGGGTTAAAACTATGTTGGAAAGCATCCCAAAAGAGTTCCCAAAAAGGGGGTATAGTGCGTGTTTGATTTGTGGAAAAAAAAATTTGGCTGAAAATCAGCCATTTTTGGGTTGGCCGGGTATCAGATTTTTTGACATTTTAAGGTTTTGAGAAGAATCACTTAATTCCCCTACTTCTACATCTAGAGGGTTAAAACTATGTTGGAAAGCATCCCAAAAGAGTTCCCAAAGAGGGGGTATAGTGCGTGTTTGATTTGTGTTAAAAAAATTTTGGCTGAAAATCAGACATTTTTGGCTTGGCCGGGTATTAGATTTTTTGACGTTTTCAGGTTTTGCGAAAAATCACTTAGTTCTCCTACTTCTACATCTAGAGGGTTAAAACTATGTTGGAAAGCATCCCAAAAGAGTTCCCAAAGAGGGCGTATAGTGCATGTTTGATTTGTGGAAAAAAAAATTTTGGCTGAAAATCAGCCATTTTTGGCTTGGCCGGGTATTAGATTTTTTGACGTTTTCAGGTTTTCGAAAAATCACTTAATTCTCCTACTTCTACATCTAGGGGGTTAAAACTATGTTGGAAAGCATCCCAAAAGAGTTCCCAAAGAGGGGGTATAGTGCGTGTTTGATTTCTGGAAGAAAAAATTTTGGCTGAAAATCAGCCATTTTTGCCTTGGCCGGTTATTAGATTATTTGACGTTTTCAGGTTTTGCGAAAAATCACTTAATTCTCCTACTTCTACATCTAGAGGGTTAAAACTATGTTGGAAAGCATCCCAAAAGAGTTCCCAAAAAGGGGGTATAGTGCGTGTTTGATTTGTGGAAAAAAAAATTTGGCTGAAAATCAGCCATTTTTGGCTTGGCCGGGTATCAGATTTTTTGACATTTTAAGGTTTTGAGAAGAATCACTTAATTCCCCTACTTCTACATCTAGAGGGTTAAAACTATGTTGGAAAGCATCCCAAAAGAGTTCCCAAAGAGGGGGTATAGTGCGTGTTTGATTTGTGTTAAAAAAATTTTGGCTGAAAATCAGACATTTTTGGCTTGGCCGGGTATTAGATTTTTTGACGTTTTCAGGTTTTGCGAAAAATCACTTAGTTCTCCTACTTCTACATCTAGAGGGTTAAAACTATGTTGGAAAGCATCCCAAAAGAGTTCCCAAAGAGGGGGTATAGTGCATGTTTGATTTGTGGAAAAAAAAATTTTGGCTGAAAATCAGCCATTTTTGGCTTGGCCGGGTATTAGATTTTTTGACGTTTTCAGGTTTTCGAAAAAATCACTTAATTCTCCTACTTCTACATCTAGGGGGTTAAAACTATGTTGGAAAGCATCCCAAAAGAGTTCCCAAAGAGGGGGTATAGTGCGTGTTTGATTTCTGGAAGAAAAAATTTTGGCTGAAAATCAGCCATTTTTGCCTTGGCCGGTTATTAGATTATTTGACGTTTTCAGGTTTTGCGAAAAATCACTTAATTCTCCTACTTCTACATCTAGAGGGTTAAAACTATGTTGGAAAGCATCCCAAAAGAGTTCCCAAAGACGGGGTATAGTGCGTGTTTGATTTGTGGAAAAAAAATTTGGCTGAAAATCAGCCATTTTTGGCTTGGCCGGGTATCAGATTTTTTGACGTTTTCAGGTTTTGAGAAAAATCACTTAATTCCCCTACTTCTACATCTAGAGGGTTAAAACTATGTTGGAAAGCATCCCAAAAGAGTTCCCAAAGAGGGGATATAGTGCGTGTTTGATTTGTGGAAAAAAAAATTCTGGCTGAAAATCAGCCATTTTTGGCTTGGCCGGGTATTAGATTTTTTGACGTTTTCAGGTTTTCGAAAAATCACTTAATTCTCCTACTTCTACATCTAGGGGGTTAAAACTATGTTGGAAAGCATCCCAAAAGAGTTCCCAAAGAGGGGGTATAGTGCGTGTTTGATTTGTGGAAAAAAAATTTGGCTGAAAATCAGCCATTTTTGGCTTGGCCGGGTATCAGATTTTTTGAAGTTTTCAGGTTTTGCGAAAAATCACTTAATTCCCCTACTTCTACATCTAGAGGGTTAAAACTATGTTGGAAAGCATCCCAAAAGAGTTCCCAAAAAGGGGGTATAGTGCGTGTTTGATTTGTGGAAAAAAAAATTTGGCTGAAAATCAGCCATTTTTGGCTTGGCCGGGTATTAGATTTTTTGACGTTTTAAGGCTTTGCGAAAAATCACTTAATTCTCTTACTTCTACATCTAGAGGGTTAAAACTATGTTGGAAAGCATCCCACAAGAGTTCCCAAAGAGGGGATATAGTGCGTGTTTGATTTGTGGAAAAAAAAATTCTGGCTGAAAATCAGCCATTTTTGGCTTGGCCGGGTATTAGATTTTTTGACGTTTTCAGGTTTTCGAAAAATCACTTAATTCTCCTACTTCTACATCTAGGGGGTTAAAACTATGTTGGAAAGCATCCCAAAAGAGTTCCCAAAGAGGGGATATAGTGCGTGTTTGATTTGTGGAAAAAAATTTTTTGGCTGAAAATCAGCCATTTTTGCCTTGGCCGGTTGTTAGATTATTTGACGTTTTCAGGTTTTGAGAAGAATCACTTAATTCCCCTACTTCTACATCTAGAGGGTTAAAACTATGTTGGAAAGCATCCCAAAAGAGTTCCCAAAGAGGGGGTATAGTGCGTGTTTGATTTGTGTTAAAAAAATTTTGGCTGAAAATCAGACATTTTTGGCTTGGCCGGGTATTAGATTTTTTGACGTTTTCAGGTTTTGCGAAAAATCACTTAGTTCTCCTACTTCTACATCTAGAGGGTTAAAACTATGTTGGAAAGCATCCCAAAAGAGTTCCCAAAGAGGGGGTATAGTGCGTGTTTGATTTGTGGAAAAAAAAATTTTGGCTGAAAATCAGCCATTTTTGCCTTGGCCGGGTATTAGATTTTTTGACGTTTTCAGGTTTTCGAAAAATCACTTAATTCACCTACTTCTACATCTAGGGGGTTAAAACTATGTTGGAAAGCATCCCAAAAGAGTTCCCAAAGAGGGGGTATAGTGCGTGTTTGATTTGTGGAAAAAAAAATTTGGCTGAAAATCAGCCATTTTTGGCTTGGCCGGGTATCAGATTTTTTGACGTTTTCAGGTTTTGAGAAAAATCACTTAATTCCCCTACTTCTACATCTAGAGGGTTAAAACTATGTTGGAAAGCATCCCAAAAGAGTTCCCTAAGAGGGGGTATAGTGCGTGTTTGATTTGTGGGAAAAAAAATTTTGGCTGAAAATCAGCCATTTTTGGCTTGGCCGGGTATTAGATTTTTTGACGTTTTAAGGCTTTGCGAAAAAATCACTTAATTCTCTTACTTCTACATCTAGAGGGTTAAAACTATGTTGGAAAGCATCCCAAAAGAGTTCCCAAAGAGAGGGGATATAGTGCGTGTTTGGTTTGTGGAAAAAAAAATTCTGGCTGAAAATCAGCCATTTTTGGCTTGGCCGGGTATTAGATTTTTTGACGTTTTCAGGTTTTCGAAAAATCACTTAATTCTCCTACTTCTACATCTAGGGGGTTAAAACTATGTTGGAAATCATCCCAAAAGAGTTCCCAAAGAGGGGATATAGTGCGTGTTTGATTTGTGGAAAAAAAATTTTTGGCTGAAAATCA
Source organism: Ranitomeya variabilis (assembly GCF_051348905.1). Lineage (NCBI taxonomy): Eukaryota > Metazoa > Chordata > Amphibia > Anura > Dendrobatidae > Ranitomeya > Ranitomeya variabilis. Next base: position 404,547,761 of record NC_135237.1, read on the forward strand.
GCCATTTTTGGCTTGGCCGGGTATTAGATTTTTTGACGTTTTCAGGTTTTGCGAAAAATCACTTAATTCTCCTACTTCTACATCTAGAGGGTTAAAACTATGTTGGAAAGCATCCCAAAAGATTTCCCAAAAAGGGGGTATAGGGCGTGTTTGATTTGTGGAAAAAAAAATTTTGGCTGAAAATCTGCCAATTTTGGCTTGGCCGGGTATCAGATTTTTTGACGTTTTCAGGTTTTGCGAAAAATCACTTAATTCCCCTACTTCTACATCTAGAGGGTTAAAACTATGTTGGAAAGCATCCCACATGAGTTCCCAAAGAGGGGATATAGTGCGTGTTTGATTTGTGGAAAAAAAAATTCTGGCTGAAAATCAGCCATTTTTGGCTTGGCCGGGTATTAGATTTTTTGACGTTTTCAGGTTTTCGAAAAATCACTTAATTCTCCTACTTCTACATCTAGGGGGTTAAAACTATGTTGGAAAGCATCCCAAAAGAGTTCCCAAAGAGGGGATATAGTGCGTGTTTGATTTGTGGAAAAAAAATTTTGGCTGAAAATCAGCCATTTTTGCCTTGGCCGGTTATTAGATTATTTGACGTTTTCAGGTTTTGCGAAAAATCACTTAATTCTCCTACTTCTACATCTAGAGGGTTAAAACTATGTTGGAAAGCATCCCAAAAGAGTTCCCAAAAAGGGGGTATAGTGCGTGTTTGATTTGTGGAAAAAAAAATTTGGCTGAAAATCAGCCATTTTTGGGTTGGCCGGGTATCAGATTTTTTGACATTTTAAGGTTTTGAGAAGAATCACTTAATTCCCCTACTTCTACATCTAGAGGGTTAAAACTATGTTGGAAAGCATCCCAAAAGAGTTCCCAAAGAGGGGGTATAGTGCGTGTTTGATTTGTGTTAAAAAAATTTTGGCTGAAAATCAGACATTTTTGGCTTGGCCGGGTATTAGATTTTTTGACGTTTTCAGGTTTTGCGAAAAATCACTTAGTTCTCCTACTTCTACATCTAGAGGGTTAAAACTATGTTGGAAAGCATCCCAAAAGAGTTCCCAAAGAGGGGGTATAGTGCATGTTTGATTTGTGGAAAAAAAAATTTTGGCTGAAAATCAGCCATTTTTGGCTTGGCCGGGTATTAGATTTTTTGACGTTTTCAGGTTTTCGAAAAATCACTTAATTCTCCTACTTCTACATCTAGGGGGTTAAAACTATGTTGGAAAGCATCCCAAAAGAGTTCCCAAAGAGGGGGTATAGTGCGTGTTTGATTTCTGGAAGAAAAAATTTTGGCTGAAAATCAGCCATTTTTGCCTTGGCCGGTTATTAGATTATTTGACGTTTTCAGGTTTTGCGAAAAATCACTTAATTCTCCTACTTCTACATCTAGAGGGTTAAAACTATGTTGGAAAGCATCCCAAAAGAGTTCCCAAAGACGGGGTATAGTGCGTGTTTGATTTGTGGAAAAAAAAATTTGGCTGAAAATCAGCCATTTTTGGCTTGGCCGGGTATCAGATTTTTTGACGTTTTCAGGTTTTGAGAAAAATCACTTAATTCCCCTACTTCTACATCTAGAGGGTTAAAACTATGTTGGAAAGCATCCCAAAAGAGTTCCCAAAGAGGGGGTATAGTGCGTGTTTGATTTGTGGGAAAAAATTTTTTGGCTGAAAATCAGCCATTTTTGGCTTGGCCGGGTATTAGATTTTTTGACGTATTAAGGCTTTGCGAAAAATCACTTAATTCTCTTACTTCTACATCTAGAGGGTTAAAACTATGTTGGAAAGCATCCCAAAAGAGTTCCCAAAGAGGGGATATAGTGCGTGTTTGATTTGTGGAAAAAAAATTCTGGCTGAAAATCAGCCATTTTTGGCTTGGCCGGGTATTAGATTTTTTGACGTTTTCAGGTTTTCGAAAAATCACTTAATTCTCCTACTTCTACATCTAGGGGGTTAAAACTATGTTGGAAAGCATCCCAAAAGAGTTCCCAAAGAGGAGATATAGTGCCGGTTTGATTTGTGGAAAAAAAAATTTTGGCTGAAAATCAGCCATTTTTGCCTTGGCCGGTTATTAGATTATTTGACGTTTTCAGGTTTTGCGAAAAATCACTTAATTCTCCTACTTCTACATCTAGAGGGTTAAAACTATGTTGGAAAGCATCCCAAAAGAGTTCCCAAAGAGGGGGTATAGTGCGTGTTTGATTTGTGGAAAAAAAATTTGGCTGAAAATCAGCCATTTTTGGCTTGGCCGGGTATCAGATTTTTTGACGTTTTCAGGTTTTGAGAAGAATCACTTAATTCCCCTACTTCTACATCTAGAGGGTTAAAACTATGTTGGAAAGCATCCCAAAAGAGTTCCCAAAGAGGGGGTATAGTGCGTGTTTGATTTGTGGGAAAAAAAATTTTGGCTGAAAATCAGCTATTTTTGGCTTGGCCGGGTATTAGATTTTTTGACGTTTTAAGGCTTTGCGAAAAATCACTTAATTCTCTTACTTCTACATCTAGAGGGTTAAAACTATGTTGGAAAGCATCCCAAAAGAGTTCCCAAAGAGGGGATATAGTGCGTGTTTGATTTGTGGAAAAAAAAATTCTGGCTGAAAATCAGCCATTTTTGGCTTGGCCGGGTATTAGATTTTTTGACGTTTTCAGGTTTTCGAAAAATCACTTAATTCTCCTACTTCTACATCTAGGGGGTTAAAACTATGTTGGAAAGCATCCCAAAAAAGTTCCCAAAGAGGAGATATAGTGCCGGTTTGATTTGTGGAAAAAAAAATTTTGGCTGAAAATCAGCCATTTTTGCCTTGGCCGGTTATTAGATTATTTGACGTATTCAGGTTTTGCGAAAAATCACTTAATTCTCCTACTTCTACATCTAGAGGGTTAAAACTATGTTGGAAAGCATCCCAAAAGAGTTCCCAAAGAGGGGGTATAGTGCGTGTTTGATTTGTGGAAAAAAAATTTGGCTGAAAATCAGCCATTTTTGGCTTGGCCGGGTATCAGATTTTTTGACGTTTTCAGGTTTTGAGAAGAATCATTTAATTCCCCTACTTCTACATCTAGAGGGTTAAAACTATGTTGGAAAGCATCCCAAAAGAGTTCCCAAAGAGGGGGTATAGTGCGTGTTTGATTTGTGGGAAAAAAAATTTTGGCTGAAAATCAGCCATTTTTGGCTTGGCCGGGTATTAGATTTTTTGACGTTTTAAGGCTTTGCGAAAAATCACTTAATTCTCTTACTTCTACATCTAGAGGGTTAAAACTATGTTGGAAAGCATCCCAAAAGAGTTCCCAAAGAGGGGATATAGTGCGTGTTTGATTTGTGGAAAAAAAAATTCTGGCTGAAAATCAGCCATTTTTGGCTTGGCCGGGTATTAGATTTTTTGACGTTTTCAGGTTTTCGAAAAATCACTTAATTCTCCTACTTCTACATCTAGGGGGTTAAAACTATGTTGGAAATCATCCCAAAAGAGTTCCCAAAGAGGGGATATAGTGCGTGTTTGATTTGTGGGAAAAAAAATTCTGGCTGAAAATCAGCCATTTTTGGCTTGGCCGGGTATCAGATTTTTTGACGTTTTCAGGTTTTGAGAAGAATCACTTAATTCCCCTACTTCTACATGTAGGGGGTTAGAACTATGTTGGAAATCATCCCAAAAGAGTTCCCAAAGAGGGGATATAGTGCGTGTTTGATTTGTGGGAAAAAAAATTTTGGCTGAAAATCAGCCATTTTTGGCTTGGCCGGGTATTAGATTTTTTGACGTTTTAAGGCTTTGCGAAAAATCACTTAATTCTCTTCTACATCTAGAGGGTTAAAACTATGTTGGAAAGCATCCCAAAAGAGTTCTCAAAGAGGGGATATAGTGCGTGTTTGATTTGTGGAAAAAAAAATTCTGGCTGAAAATCAGCCATTTTTGGCTTGGCCGGGTATTAGATTTTTTGACGTTTTCAGGTTTTCGAAAAATCACTTAATTCTCCTACTTCTACATCTAGGGGGTTAAAACTATGTTGGAAAGCATCCCAAAAGAGTTCCCAAAGAGGAGATATAGTGCCGGTTTGATTTGTGGAAAAAAAATTTTTGGCTGAAAATCAGCCATTTTTGCCTTGGCCGGTTATTAGATTATTTGACGTTTTCAGGTTTTGCGAAAAATCACTTAATTCTCCTACTTCTACATCTAGAGGGTTAAAACTATGTTGGAAAGCATCCCAAAAGAGTTCCCAAAGAGGGGGTATAGTGCGTGTTTGATTTGTGGGAAAAAAAATTTTGGCTGAAAATCAGCCATTTTTGGCTTGGCCGGGTATTAGATTTTTTGACGTTTTAAGGCTTTGCGAAAAATCACTTAATTCTCTTACTTCTACATCTAGAGGGTTAAAACTATGTTGGAAAGCATCCCAAAAGAGTTCCCAAAGAGGGGATATAGTGCGTGTTTGATTTGTGGAAAAGAAAATTCTGGCTGAAAATCAGACATTTTTGGCTTGGCCGGGTATTAGATTTTTTGACGTTTTCAGGTTTTGCGAAAAATCACTTAGTTCTCCTACTTCTACATCTAGAGGGTTAAAACTATGTTGGAAAGCATCCCAAAAGAGTTCCCAAAGAGGGGGTATAGTGCATGTTTGATTTGTGGAAAAAAAAATTTTGGCTGAAAATCAGCCATTTTTGGCTTGGCCGGGTATTAGATTTTTTGACGTTTTCAGGTTTTCGAAAAAATCACTTAATTCTCCTACTTCTACATCTAGGGGGTTAAAACTATGTTGGAAAGCATCCCAAAAGAGTTCCCAAAGAGGGGGTATAGTGCGTGTTTGATTTCTGGAAGAAAAAATTTTGGCTGAAAATCAGCCATTTTTGCCTTGGCCGGTTATTAGATTATTTGACGTTTTCAGGTTTTGCGAAAAATCACTTAATTCTCCTACTTCTACATCTAGAGGGTTAAAACTATGTTGGAAAGCATCCCAAAAGAGTTCCCAAAGACGGGGTATAGTGCGTGTTTGATTTGTGGAAAAAAAATTTGGCTGAAAATCAGCCATTTTTGGCTTGGCCGGGTATCAGATTTTTTGACGTTTTCAGGTTTTGAGAAAAATCACTTAATTCCCCTACTTCTACATCTAGAGGGTTAAAACTATGTTGGAAAGCATCCCAAAAGAGTTCCCAAAGAGGGGATATAGTGCGTGTTTGATTTGTGGAAAAAAAAATTCTGGCTGAAAATCAGCCATTTTTGGCTTGGCCGGGTATTAGATTTTTTGACGTTTTCAGGTTTTCGAAAAATCACTTAATTCTCCTACTTCTACATCTAGGGGGTTAAAACTATGTTGGAAAGCATCCCAAAAGAGTTCCCAAAGAGGGGGTATAGTGCGTGTTTGATTTGTGGAAAAAAAATTTGGCTGAAAATCAGCCATTTTTGGCTTGGCCGGGTATCAGATTTTTTGAAGTTTTCAGGTTTTGCGAAAAATCACTTAATTCCCCTACTTCTACATCTAGAGGGTTAAAACTATGTTGGAAAGCATCCCAAAAGAGTTCCCAAAAAGGGGGTATAGTGCGTGTTTGATTTGTGGAAAAAAAAATTTGGCTGAAAATCAGCCATTTTTGGCTTGGCCGGGTATTAGATTTTTTGACGTTTTAAGGCTTTGCGAAAAATCACTTAATTCTCTTACTTCTACATCTAGAGGGTTAAAACTATGTTGGAAAGCATCCCACAAGAGTTCCCAAAGAGGGGATATAGTGCGTGTTTGATTTGTGGAAAAAAAAATTCTGGCTGAAAATCAGCCATTTTTGGCTTGGCCGGGTATTAGATTTTTTGACGTTTTCAGGTTTTCGAAAAATCACTTAATTCTCCTACTTCTACATCTAGGGGGTTAAAACTATGTTGGAAAGCATCCCAAAAGAGTTCCCAAAGAGGGGATATAGTGCGTGTTTGATTTGTGGAAAAAAAATTTTTGGCTGAAAATCAGCCATTTTTGCCTTGGCCGGTTGTTAGATTATTTGACGTTTTCAGGTTTTGAGAAGAATCACTTAATTCCCCTACTTCTACATCTAGAGGGTTAAAACTATGTTGGAAAGCATCCCAAAAGAGTTCCCAAAGAGGGGGTATAGTGCGTGTTTGATTTGTGTTAAAAAAATTTTGGCTGAAAATCAGACATTTTTGGCTTGGCCGGGTATTAGATTTTTTGACGTTTTCAGGTTTTGCGAAAAATCACTTAGTTCTCCTACTTCTACATCTAGAGGGTTAAAACTATGTTGGAAAGCATCCCAAAAGAGTTCCCAAAGAGGGGGTATAGTGCGTGTTTGATTTGTGGAAAAAAAAATTTTGGCTGAAAATCAGCCATTTTTGCCTTGGCCGGGTATTAGATTTTTTGACGTTTTCAGGTTTTCGAAAAATCACTTAATTCACCTACTTCTACATCTAGGGGGTTAAAACTATGTTGGAAAGCATCCCAAAAGAGTTCCCAAAGAGGGGGTATAGTGCGTGTTTGATTTGTGTTAAAAAAATTTTGGCTGAAAATCAGACATTTTTGGCTTGGCCGGGTATTAGATTTTTTGACGTTTTCAGGTTTTGCGAAAAATCACTTAGTTCTCCTACTTCTACATCTAGAGGGTTAAAACTATGTTGGAAAGCATCCCAAAAGAGTTCCCAAAGAGGGGGTATAGTGCGTGTTTGATTTGTGGAAAAAAAAATTTTGGCTGAAAATCAGCCATTTTTGCCTTGGCCGGGTATTAGATTTTTTGACGTTTTCAGGTTTTCGAAAAATCACTTAATTCACCTACTTCTACATCTAGGGGGTTAAAACTATGTTGGAAAGCATCCCAAAAGAGTTCCCAAAGAGGGGGTATAGTGCGTGTTTGATTTGTGGAAAAAAAAATTTTGGCTGAAAATCAGCCATTTTTGCCTTGGCCGGGTATTAGATTTTTTGACGTTTTCAGGTTTTCGAAAAATCACTTAATTCACCTACTTCTACATCTAGAGGGTTAAAACTATGTTGGAAAGCATCCCAAAAGAGTTCCCTAAGAGGGGGTATAGTGCGTGTTTGATTTGTGGGAAAAAAAATTTTGGCTGAAAATCAGCCATTTTTGGCTTGGCCGGGTATTAGATTTTTTGACGTTTTAAGGCTTTGCGAAAAAATCACTTAATTCTCTTACTTCTACATCTAGAGGGTTAAAACTATGTTGGAAAGCATCCCAAAAGAGTTCCCAAAGAGAGGGGATATAGTGCGTGTTTGGTTTGTGGAAAAAAAAATTCTGGCTGAAAATCAGCCATTTTTGGCTTGGCCGGGTATTAGATTTTTTGACGTTTTCAGGTTTTCGAAAAATCACTTAATTCTCCTACTTCTACATCTAGGGGGTTAAAACTATGTTGGAAATCATCCCAAAAGAGTTCCCAAAGAGGGGATATAGTGCGTGTTTGATTTGTGGAAAAAAAAATTTTGGCTGAAAATCAGCCATTTTTGCCTTGGCCGGTTATTAGATTATTTGACATTTTCAGGTTTTGCGAAAAATCACTTAATTCTCCTACTTCTACATCTAGAGGGTTAAAACTATGTTGGAAAGCATCCCAAAAGAGTTCCCAAAGAGGGGGTATAGTGCGTGTTTGATTTGTGGAAAATAAATTTGGCTGAAAATCAGCCATTTTTGGCTTGGCTGGGTATTAGATTTTTTGACGTTTTCAGGTTTTGCGAAAAATCACTTAGTTCTCCTACTTCTACATCTAGAGGGTTAAAACTCTGTTGGAAAGCATCCCAAAAGAGTTCCCAAAGAGGGGGTATAGTGCGTGTTTGATTTGTGGAAAAAAAATTTTTGGCTGAAAATCAGCCATTTTTGGCTTGGCCGGGTATTAGATTTTTTGACGTTTTCAGGTTTTGCGAAAAATCACTTAATTCTCCTACTTCTACATCTAGAGGGTTAAAACTATGTTGGAAAGCATCCCAAAAGATTTCCCAAAAAGGGGGTATAGGGCGTGTTTGATTTGTGGAAAAAAAAATTTTGGCTGAAAATCTGCCAATTTTGGCTTGGCCGGGTATCAGATTTTTTGACGTTTTCAGGTTTTGCGAAAAATCACTTAATTCCCCTACTTCTACATCTAGAGGGTTAAAACTATGTTGGAAAGCATCCCACATGAGTTCCCAAAGAGGGGATATAGTGCGTGTTTGATTTGTGGAAAAAAAAATTCTGGCTGAAAATCAGCCATTTTTGGCTTGGCCGGGTATTAGATTTTTTGACGTTTTCAGGTTTTCGAAAAATCACTTAATTCTCCTACTTCTACATCTAGGGGGTTAAAACTATGTTGGAAAGCATCCCAAAAGAGTTCCCAAAGAGGGGATATAGTGCGTGTTTGATTTGTGGAAAAAAAATTTTGGCTGAAAATCAGCCATTTTTGCCTTGGCCGGTTATTAGATTATTTGACGTTTTCAGGTTTTGCGAAAAATCACTTAATTCTCCTACTTCTACATCTAGAGGGTTAAAACTATGTTGGAAAGCATCCCAAAAGAGTTCCCAAAAAGGGGGTATAGTGCGTGTTTGATTTGTGGAAAAAAAAATTTGGCTGAAAATCAGCCATTTTTGGGTTGGCCGGGTATCAGATTTTTTGACATTTTAAGGTTTTGAGAAGAATCACTTAATTCCCCTACTTCTACATCTAGAGGGTTAAAACTATGTTGGAAAGCATCCCAAAAGAGTTCCCAAAGAGGGGGTATAGTGCGTGTTTGATTTGTGTTAAAAAAATTTTGGCTGAAAATCAGACATTTTTGGCTTGGCCGGGTATTAGATTTTTTGACGTTTTCAGGTTTTGCGAAAAATCACTTAGTTCTCCTACTTCTACATCTAGAGGGTTAAAACTATGTTGGAAAGCATCCCAAAAGAGTTCCCAAAGAGGGGGTATAGTGCATGTTTGATTTGTGGAAAAAAAAATTTTGGCTGAAAATCAGCCATTTTTGGCTTGGCCGGGTATTAGATTTTTTGACGTTTTCAGGTTTTCGAAAAATCACTTAATTCTCCTACTTCTACATCTAGGGGGTTAAAACTATGTTGGAAAGCATCCCAAAAGAGTTCCCAAAGAGGGGGTATAGTGCGTGTTTGATTTCTGGAAGAAAAAATTTTGGCTGAAAATCAGCCATTTTTGCCTTGGCCGGTTATTAGATTATTTGACGTTTTCAGGTTTTGCGAAAAATCACTTAATTCTCCTACTTCTACATCTAGAGGGTTAAAACTATGTTGGAAAGCATCCCAAAAGAGTTCCCAAAGACGGGGTATAGTGCGTGTTTGATTTGTGGAAAAAAAAATTTGGCTGAAAATCAGCCATTTTTGGCTTGGCCGGGTATCAGATTTTTTGACGTTTTCAGGTTTTGAGAAGAATCACTTAATTCCCCTACTTCTACATGTAGGGGGTTAGAACTATGTTGGAAATCATCCCAAAAGAGTTCCCAAAGAGGGGATATAGTGCGTGTTTGATTTGTGGGAAAAAAAATTTTGGCTGAAAATCAGCCATTTTTGGCTTGGCCGGGTATTAGATTTTTTGACGTTTTAAGGCTTTGCGAAAAATCACTTAATTCTCTTCTACATCTAGAGGGTTAAAACTATGTTGGAAAGCATCCCAAAAGAGTTCTCAAAGAGGGGATATAGTGCGTGTTTGATTTGTGGAAAAAAAAATTCTGGCTGAAAATCAGCCATTTTTGGCTTGGCCGGGTATTAGATTTTTTGACGTTTTCAGGTTTTCGAAAAATCACTTAATTCTCCTACTTCTACATCTAGGGGGTTAAAACTATGTTGGAAAGCATCCCAAAAGAGTTCCCAAAGAGGAGATATAGTGCCGGTTTGATTTGTGGAAAAAAAATTTTTGGCTGAAAATCAGCCATTTTTGCCTTGGCCGGTTATTAGATTATTTGACGTTTTCAGGTTTTGCGAAAAATCACTTAATTCTCCTACTTCTACATCTAGAGGGTTAAAACTATGTTGGAAAGCATCCCAAAAGAGTTCCCAAAGAGGGGGTATAGTGCGTGTTTGATTTGTGGGAAAAAAAATTTTGGCTGAAAATCAGCCATTTTTGGCTTGGCCGGGTATTAGATTTTTTGACGTTTTAAGGCTTTGCGAAAAATCACTTAATTCTCTTACTTCTACATCTAGAGGGTTAAAACTATGTTGGAAAGCATCCCAAAAGAGTTCCCAAAGAGGGGATATAGTGCGTGTTTGATTTGTGGAAAAGAAAATTCTGGCTGAAAATCAGCCATTTTTGGCTTGGCCGGGTATTAGATTTTTTGACGTTTTCAGGTTTTCGAAAAATCACTTAATTCTCCTACTTCTACATCTAGGGGGTTAAAACTATGTTGGAAAGCATCCCAAAAGAGTTCCCAAAGAGGAGATATAGTGCCGGTTTGATTTGTGGAAAAAAAAATTTTGGCTGAAAATCAGCCATTTTTCCCTTGGCCGGTTATTAGATTATTTGACGTTTTCAGGTTTTGCGAAAAATCACTTAATTCTCCTACTTCTACATCTAGAGGGTTAAAACTATGTTGGAAAGCATCCCAAAAGAGTTCCCAAAGAGGGGGTATAGTGCGTGTTTGATTTGTGGAAAAAAAATTTGGCTGAAAATCAGCCATTTTTGGCTTGGCCGGGTATCAGATTTTTTGACGTTTTCAGGTTTTGAGAAGAATCATTTAATTCCCCTACTTCTACATCTAGAGGGTTAAAACTATGTTGGAAAGCATCCCAAAAGAGTTCCCAAAGAGGGGGTATAGTGCGTGTTTGATTTGTGGGAAAAAAATTTTTGGCTGAAAATCAGCCATTTTTGGCTTGGCCGGGTATTAGATTTTTTGACGTTTTAAGGCTTTGCGAAAAATCACTTAATTCTCTTACTTCTACATCTAGAGGGTTAAAACTATGTTGGAAAGCATCCCAAAAGAGTTCCCAAAGAGGGGATATAGTGCGTGTTTGATTTGTGGAAAAAAAAATTCTGGCTGAAAATCAGCCATTTTTGGCTTGGCCGGGTATTAGATTTTTTGACGTTTTCAGGTTTTCGAAAAATCACTTAATTCTCCTACTTCTACATCTAGGGGGTTAAAACTATGTTGGAAATCATCCCAAAAGAGTTCCCAAAGAGGGGATATAGTGCCGGTTTGATTTGTGGAAAAAAAAATTTTGGCTGAAAATCAGCCATTTTTGCCTTGGCCGGTTATTAGATTATTTGACGTTTTCAGGTTTTGCGAAAAATCACTTAATTCTCCTACTTCTACATCTAGAGGGTTAAAACTATGTTGGAAAGCATCCCAAAAGAGTTCCCAAAGAGGGGATATAGTGCGTGTTTGATTTGTGGAAAAAAAAATTCTGGCTGAAAATCAGCCATTTTTGGCTTGGCCGGGTATTAGATTTTTTGACGTTTTCAGGTTTTGAGAAGAATCACTTAATTCCCCTACTTCTACATCTAGGGGGTTAAAACTATGTTGGAAATCATCCCAAAAGAGTTCCCAAAGAGGGGATATAGTGCGTGTTTGATTTGTGGAAAAAAAAATTTTGGCTGAAAATCAGCCATTTTTGCCTTGGCCGGTTATTAGATTATTTGACGTTTTCAGGTTTTGCGAAAAATCACTTAATTCTCCTACTTCTACATCTAGAGGGTTAAAACTATGTTGGAATGCATCCCAAAAGAGTTCCCAAAGAGGGGGTATAGTGCGTGTTTGATTTGTGGAAAATAAATTTGGCTGAAAATCAGCCATTTTTGGCTTGGCTGGGTATTAGATTTTTTGACGTTTTCAGGTTTTGCGAAAAATCACTTAGTTCTCCTACTTCTACATCTAGAGGGTTAAAACTATGTTGGAAAGCATCCCAAAAGAGTTCCCAAAGAGGGGGTATAGTGCGTGTTTGATTTGTGGAAAAAAAATTTTTGGCTGAAAATCAGCCATTTTTGGCTTGGCCGGGTATTAGATTTTTTGACGTTTTCAGGTTTTGCGAAAAATCACTTAATTCTCCTACTTCTACATCTAGAGGGTTAAAACTATGTTGGAAAGCATCCCAAAAGATTTCCCAAAGAGGGGGTATAGGGCGTGTTTGATTTGTGGAAAAAAAAAATTTGGCTGAAAATCTGCCAATTTTGGCTTGGCCGGGTATCAGATTTTTTGACGTTTTCAGGTTTTGCGAAAAATCACTTAATTCCCCTACTTCTACATCTAGAGGGTTAAAACTATGTTGGAAAGCATCCCAAAAGAGTTCCCAAAAAGGGGGTATAGTGCGTGTTTGATTTGTGGAAAAAAAAAATTGGCTGAAAATCAGCCATTTTTGGCTTGGCCGGGTATCAGATTTTTTGACGTTTTCAGGTTTTGAGAAGAATCACTTAATTCTCCTACTTCTACATCTAGAGGGTTAAAACTATGTTGGAAAGCATCCCAAAAGAGTTCCCAAAGAGGGGGTATAGTGCGTGTTTGATTTGTGGAAAAAAAAATTCTGGCTGAAAATCAGCCATTTTTGGCTTGGCCGGGTATTAGATTTTTTGACGTTTTCAGGTTTTCGAAAAATCACTTAATTCTCCTACTTCTACATCTAGGGGGTTAAAACTATGTTGGAAATCATCCCAAAAGAGTTCCCAAAGAGGGGATATAGTGCGTGTTTGATTTGTGGGAAAAAAAATTCTGGCTGAAAATCAGCCATTTTTGGCTTGGCCGGGTATCAGATTTTTTGACGTTTTCAGGTTTTGAGAAGAATCACTTAATTCCCCTACTTCTACATGTAGGGGGTTAGAACTATGTTGGAAATCATCCCAAAAGAGTTCCCAAAGAGGGGATATAGTGCGTGTTTGATTTGTGGGAAAAAAAATTTTGGCTGAAAATCAGCCATTTTTGGCTTGGCCGGGTATTAGATTTTTTGACGTTTTAAGGCTTTGCGAAAAATCACTTAATTCTCTTCTACATCTAGAGGGTTAAAACTATGTTGGAAAGCATCCCAAAAGAGTTCTCAAAGAGGGGATATAGTGCGTGTTTGATTTGTGGAAAAAAAAATTCTGGCTGAAAATCAGCCATTTTTGGCTTGGCCGGGTATTAGATTTTTTGACGTTTTCAGGTTTTCGAAAAATCACTTAATTCTCCTACTTCTACATCTAGGGGGTTAAAACTATGTTGGAAAGCATCCCAAAAGAGTTCCCAAAGAGGAGATATAGTGCCGGTTTGATTTGTGGAAAAAAAATTTTTGGCTGAAAATCAGCCATTTTTGCCTTGGCCGGTTATTAGATTATTTGACGTTTTCAGGTTTTGCGAAAAATCACTTAATTCTCCTACTTCTACATCTAGAGGGTTAAAACTATGTTGGAAAGCATCCCAAAAGAGTTCCCAAAGAGGGGGTATAGTGCGTGTTTGATTTGTGGGAAAAAAAATTTTGGCTGAAAATCAGCCATTTTTGGCTTGGCCGGGTATTAGATTTTTTGACGTTTTAAGGCTTTGCGAAAAATCACTTAATTCTCTTACTTCTACATCTAGAGGGTTAAAACTATGTTGGAAAGCATCCCAAAAGAGTTCCCAAAGAGGGGATATAGTGCGTGTTTGATTTGTGGAAAAGAAAATTCTGGCTGAAAATCAGCCATTTTTGGCTTGGCCGGGTATTAGATTTTTTGACGTTTTCAGGTTTTCGAAAAATCACTTAATTCTCCTACTTCTACATCTAGGGGGTTAAAACTATGTTGGAAAGCATCCCAAAAGAGTTCCCAAAGAGGAGATATAGTGCCGGTTTGATTTGTGGAAAAAAAAATTTTGGCTGAAAATCAGCCATTTTTCCCTTGGCCGGTTATTAGATTATTTGACGTTTTCAGGTTTTGCGAAAAATCACTTAATTCTCCTACTTCTACATCTAGAGGGTTAAAACTATGTTGGAAAGCATCCCAAAAGAGTTCCCAAAGAGGGGGTATAGTGCGTGTTTGATTTGTGGAAAAAAAATTTGGCTGAAAATCAGCCATTTTTGGCTTGGCCGGGTATCAGATTTTTTGACGTTTTCAGGTTTTGAGAAGAATCATTTAATTCCCCTACTTCTACATCTAGAGGGTTAAAACTATGTTGGAAAGCATCCCAAAAGAGTTCCCAAAGAGGGGGTATAGTGCGTGTTTGATTTGTGGGAAAAAAATTTTTGGCTGAAAATCAGCCATTTTTGGCTTGGCCGGGTATTAGATTTTTTGACGTTTTAAGGCTTTGCGAAAAATCACTTAATTCTCTTACTTCTACATCTAGAGGGTTAAAACTATGTTGGAAAGCATCCCAAAAGAGTTCCCAAAGAGGGGATATAGTGCGTGTTTGATTTGTGGAAAAAAAAATTCTGGCTGAAAATCAGCCATTTTTGGCTTGGCCGGGTATTAGATTTTTTGACGTTTTCAGGTTTTCGAAAAATCACTTAATTCTCCTACTTCTACATCTAGGGGGTTAAAACTATGTTGGAAATCATCCCAAAAGAGTTCCCAAAGAGGGGATATAGTGCCGGTTTGATTTGTGGAAAAAAAAATTTTGGCTGAAAATCAGCCATTTTTGCCTTGGCCGGTTATTAGATTATTTGACGTTTTCAGGTTTTGCGAAAAATCACTTAATTCTCCTACTTCTACATCTAGAGGGTTAAAACTATGTTGGAAAGCATCCCAAAAGAGTTCCCAAAGAGGGGATATAGTGCGTGTTTGATTTGTGGAAAAAAAAATTCTGGCTGAAAATCAGCCATTTTTGGCTTGGCCGGGTATTAGATTTTTTGACGTTTTCAGGTTTTGAGAAGAATCACTTAATTCCCCTACTTCTACATCTAGGGGGTTAAAACTATGTTGGAAATCATCCCAAAAGAGTTCCCAAAGAGGGGATATAGTGCGTGTTTGATTTGTGGAAAAAAAAATTTTGGCTGAAAATCAGCCATTTTTGCCTTGGCCGGTTATTAGATTATTTGACGTTTTCAGGTTTTGCGAAAAATCACTTAATTCTCCTACTTCTACATCTAGAGGGTTAAAACTATGTTGGAATGCATCCCAAAAGAGTTCCCAAAGAGGGGGTATAGTGCGTGTTTGATTTGTGGAAAATAAATTTGGCTGAAAATCAGCCATTTTTGGCTTGGCTGGGTATTAGATTTTTTGACGTTTTCAGGTTTTGCGAAAAATCACTTAGTTCTCCTACTTCTACATCTAGAGGGTTAAAACTATGTTGGAAAGCATCCCAAAAGAGTTCCCAAAGAGGGGGTATAGTGCGTGTTTGATTTGTGGAAAAAAAATTTTTGGCTGAAAATCAGCCATTTTTGGCTTGGCCGGGTATTAGATTTTTTGACGTTTTCAGGTTTTGCGAAAAATCACTTAATTCTCCTACTTCTACATCTAGAGGGTTAAAACTATGTTGGAAAGCATCCCAAAAGATTTCCCAAAGAGGGGGTATAGGGCGTGTTTGATTTGTGGAAAAAAAAAATTTGGCTGAAAATCTGCCAATTTTGGCTTGGCCGGGTATCAGATTTTTTGACGTTTTCAGGTTTTGCGAAAAATCACTTAATTCCCCTACTTCTACATCTAGAGGGTTAAAACTATGTTGGAAAGCATCCCAAAAGAGTTCCCAAAAAGGGGGTATAGTGCGTGTTTGATTTGTGGAAAAAAAAAATTGGCTGAAAATCAGCCATTTTTGGCTTGGCCGGGTATCAGATTTTTTGACGTTTTCAGGTTTTGAGAAGAATCACTTAATTCTCCTACTTCTACATCTAGAGGGTTAAAACTATGTTGGAAAGCATCCGAAAAGAGTTCCCAAAGAGGGGGTATAGTGCGTGTTTGATTTGTGGAAAAAAAAATTTGGCTGAAAATCAGCCATTTTTGGCTTGGCCGGGTATCAGATTTTTTGACGTTTTCAGGTTTTGAG